>NW_027140693.1:0-361168 GCF_036365525.1 Heterodontus francisci | reverse complement strand
AAATCCTGAACTGTCAGAATTTTAAACACAGGGCCTGGGGGAAATACTGAACTGTCAGAATTTTAAACACAGGGACTGTGGGAAATACTGATCTGTCAGAATTTTAAACACAGGGCCTGTGGGAAATACTGAACTGTCAGAAATTTAAACACAAGGCCTGGGGGGAAATACTGAACTATCAGAATTTTAAACACAAGGGCCTGTGGGAAATCCTGAACTGTCAGAATTTTAAACACAGGGCCTGTGGGAAATACTGAACTATCAGAATTTTAAACACAAGGGCCTGTGGGAAATACTGAACTGTCAGAATTTTAAACACAAGGGCCTGTGGGAAATACTGAACTGTCAGAATTTTAAACACAGGGCCTGTGGGAAATCCTGAACTGTCAGAATTTTAAACACAGGGCCTGTGGGAAATACTGAACTATCAGAATTTTAAACATAGGGCCTGTGGGAAATACTGAACTGTCAGAATTTTAAACAGAGGGCCTGTGGGAAAATCCTGAACTGTCAGAATTTTAAACACAGGGCCTGTGGGAAAATCCTGAACTGTCAGAATTTTAAACAGAGGGCCTGTGGGAAATACTGAACTATCAGAATTTTAAACACAAGGGCCTGTGGGAAATACTGAACTGTCAGAATTTTAAACACAGGGCCTGTGGGAAATACTGAACTGTCAGAATTTTAAACACAGGGCCTGGGGGGAAATCCTGAACTGTCAGAATTTTAAACACAGGGCCTGTGGGAAATACTGAACTATCAGAATTTTAAACACAAGGGCCTGTGGGAAATACTGAACTGTCAGAATTTTAAACACAGGGCCTGTGGGAAATACTGAACTGTCAGAATTTTAAACACAGGGCCTGGGGGGAAATCCTGAACTGTCAGAATTTTAAACACAGGGCCTGTGGGAAATACTGAACTATCAGAATTTTAAACACAAGGGCCTGTGGGAAATACTGAACTATCAGAATTTTAAACACAGGGCCTGGGGGAAATACTGAACTGTCAGAATTTTAAACACAGGGCCTGTGGGAAATACTGAACTATCAGAATTTTAAACAGAGGGCCTGTGGGAAATACTGAACTGTCAGAATTTTAAACACAGGGCCTGTGGGAAATACTGAACTGTCAGAATTTTAAACACAGGGCCTGTGGGAAATACTGAACTGTCAGAATTTTAAACACAGGGCCTGGGGGAAATCCTGAACTGTCAGAATTTTAAACACAAGGGCCTGTGGGAAATACTGAACTGTCAGAATTTTAAACACAGGGCCTGTGGGAAATACTGAACTGTCAGAATTTTAAACACAGGGCCTGGGGGAAAATCCTGAACTGTCAGAATTTTAAACATAGGGCCTGTGGGAAATACTGAACTGTCAGAATTTTAAACACAAGGGCCTGTGGGAAATACTGAACTGTCAGAATTTTATACACAGGGCCTGTGGGAAATACTGAACTATCAGAATTTTAAACACAGGGCCTGTGGGAAATACTGAACTGTCAGAATTTTAAACACAAGGCCTGGGGGAAATCCTGAACTGTCAGAATTTTAAACACAGGGCCTGTGGGAAATACTGAACTGTCAGAATTTTAAACACAGGGCCTGGGGGGAAATCCTGAACTGTCAGAATTTTAAACACAGGGCCTGTGGGAAATTCTGAACTATCAGAATTTTAAACACAGGGCCTGGGGGAAATCCTGAACTGTCAGAATTTTAAACACAGGGCCTGTGGGAAATACTGAACTATCAGAATTTTAAACAGAGGGCCTGTGGGAAATACTGAACTATCAGAATTTTAAACACAGGGCCTGTGGGAAATACTGAACTGTCAGAATTTTAAACAGAGGGCCTGTGGGAAATCCTGAACTGTCAGAATTTTAAACACAGGGCCTGTGGGAAATACTGAACTGTCAGAATTTTAAACACAGGGCCTGTGGGAAATACTGAACTATCAGAATTTTAAACGCAGGGCCTGTGGGAAATACTGAACTGTCAGAATTTTAAACAGAGGGCCTGTGGGAAATACTGAACTGTCAGAATTTTAAACACAGGGCCTGTGGGAAATACTGAACTGTCAGAAATTTAAACACAGGGCCTGGGGGGAAATACTGAACTGTCAGAATTTTAAACACAGGGCCTGTGGGAAATACTGAACTGTCAGAATTTTAAACACAGGGCCTGTGGGAAATACTGAACTGTCAGAATTTTAAACACAGGGCCTGTGGGAAATACTGAACTGTCAGAATTTTAAACACAGGGCCTGTGGGAAATACTGAACTGTCAGAAATTTAAACACAGGGCCTGTGGGAAATACTGAACTGTCAGAATTTTAAACACAGGGCCTGTGGGAAAATCCTGAACTATCAGAATTTTAAACACAGGGCCTGTGGGAAATACTGAACTGTCAGAATTTTAAACACAGGGCCTGGGGGAAATACTGAACTGTCAGAATTTTAAACACAGGGCCTGTGGGAAATACTGAACTATCAGAATTTTAAACGGAGGGCCTGTGGGAAATACTGAACTATCAGAATTTTAAACGGAGGGCCTGTGGGAAATACTGAACTGTCAGAATTTTAAACACAGGGCCTGTGGGAAATACTGAACTGTCAGAAATTTAAACACAGGGCCTGTGGGAAATACTGAACTGTCAGAATTTTAAACACAGGGCCTGTGGGAAAATCCTGAACTATCAGAATTTTAAACACAGGGCCTGTGGGAAATACTGAACTATCAGAATTTTAAACGGAGGGCCTGTGGGAAATACTGAACTGTCAGAATTTTAAACACAGGGCCTGTGGGAAATACTGAACTATCAGAATTTTAAACGGAGGGCCTGTGGGAAATACTGAACTATCAGAATTTTAAACGGAGGGCCTGTGGGAAATACTGAACTATCAGAATTTTAAACACAGGGCCTGTGGGAAATACTGAACTGTCAGAAATTTAAACACAGGGCCTGTGGGAAATACTGAACTGTCAGAATTTTAAACACAGGGACTGGGGGAAATACTGAACTGTCAGAATTTTAAACACAGGGCCTGGGGGAAATACTGAACTGTCAGAATTTTAAACACAGGGCCTGTGGGAAAATCCTGAACTGTCAGAATTTTAAACACAGGGCCTGTGGGAAAATCCTGAACTATCAGAATTTTAAACACAGGGCCTGTGGGAAATACTGAACTGTCAGAATTTTAAACACAGGGCCTGTGGGAAATACTGAACTATCAGAATTTTAAACACAGGGACTGTGGGAAATACTGAACTATCAGAATTTTAAACACAGGGACTGTGGGAAATACTGAACTGTCAGAATTTTAAACACAGGGCCTGTGGGAAAATCCTGAACTGTCAGAATTTTAAACACAGGGACTGTGGGAAATACTGAACTGTCAGAATTTTAAACACAGGGCCTGTGGGAAATACTGAACTATCAGAATTTTAAACACAGGGACTGTGGGAAATACTGAACTGTCAGAATTTTAAACACAGGGCCTGTGGGAAAATCCTGAACTGTCAGAATTTTAAACACAGGGCCTGTGGGAAAATCCTGAACTATCAGAATTTTAAACACAGGGCCTGTGGGAAATACTGAACTGTCAGAATTTTAAACACAGGGCCTGTGGGAAATACTGAACTATCAGAATTTTAAACACAGGGACTGTGGGAAATACTGAACTGTCAGAATTTTAAACACAGGGCCTGTGGGAAATACTGAACTATCAGAATTTTAAACACAGGGACTGTGGGAAATACTGAACTATCAGAATTTTAAACACAGGGCCTGTGGGAAATACTGAACTGTCAGAATTTTAAACACAGGGCCTGTGGGAAATACCTGAACTGTCAGAATTTTAAACAGAGGGCCTGTGGGAAAATCCTGAACTGTCAGAATTTTAAACACAGGGCCTGTGGGAAATACTGAACTGTCAGAATTTTAAACAGAGGGCCTGTGGGAAATCCTGAACTGTCAGAATTTTAAACAGAGGGCCTGTGGGAAAATCCTGAACTGTCAGAATTTTAAACACAGGGCCTGTGGGAAATACTGAACTGTCAGAATTTTAAACAGAGGGCCTGTGGGAAATACTGAACTGTCAGAATTTTAAACAGAGGGCCTGTGGGAAAATCCTGAACTGTCAGAATTTTAAACACAGGGCCTGTGGGAAATACTGAACTATCAGAATTTTAAACACAGGGCCTGTGGGAAATCCTGAACTGTCAGAATTTTAAACATAGGGACTGTGGGAAATACTGAACTGTCAGAATTTTAAACACAGGGCCTGTGGGAAATACTGAACTGTCAGAATTTTAAACAGAGGGCCTGTGGGAAATACTGAACTGTCAGAATTTTAAACACAGGGCCTGTGGGAAATCCTGAACTGTCAGAATTTTAAACACAGGGCGTGTGGGAAATACCTGAACTGTCAGAATTTTAAACAGAGGGCCTGTGGGAAAATCCTGAACTGTCAGAATTTTAAACACAGGGCCTGTGGGAAAATCCTGAACTGTCAGAAGTTTAAACACAGGGCCTGGGGGAAATACTGAACTGTCAGAATTTTAAACAGAGGGCCTGTGGGAAAATCCTGAACTGTCAGAAGTTTAAACACAGGGCCTGTGGGAAATACTGAACTGTCAGAATTTTAAACAGAGGGCCTGTGGGAAATACTGAACTGTCAGAATTTTAAACAGAGGGCCTGTGGGAAATACTGAACTGTCAGAATTTTAAACACAGGGCCTGTGGGAAATACTGAACTGTCAGAATTTTAAACACAGGGACTGGGGGAAATCCTGAACTGTCAGAATTTTAAACACAGGGCCTGTGGGAAATACTGAACTGTCAGAATTTTAAACACAGGGACTGTGGGAAATACTGAACTATCAGAATTTTAAACACAGGGACTGGGGGAAATACTGAACTGTCAGAATTTTAAACACAGGGCCTGTGGGAAAATCCTGAACTGTCAGAAGTTTAAACACAGGGCCTGTGGGAAATACTGAACTGTCAGAATTTTAAACAGAGGGCCTGTGGGAAATACTGAACTGTCAGAATTTTAAACAGAGGGCCTGTGGGAAATACTGAACTGTCAGAATTTTAAACACAGGGCCTGTGGGAAATACTGAACTGTCAGAATTTTAAACACAGGGCCTGTGGGAAATACTGAACTGTCAGAATTTTAAACACAGGGCCTGTGGGAAATACTGAACTATCAGAATTTTAAACACAGCGACTGTGGGAAATACTGAACTGTCAGAATTTTAAACACAGGGCCTGTGGGAAAATCCTGAACTGTCAGAATTTTAAACACAGGGCCTGGGGGAAATACTGAACTGTCAGAATTTTAAACAGAGGGCCTGTGGGAAAATCCTGAACTGTCAGAAGTTTAAACACAGGGCCTGTGGGAAATACTGAACTGTCAGAATTTTAAACACAGGGCCTGTGGGAAAATCCTGAACTGTCAGAAGTTTAAACACAGGGCCTGGGGGAAATACTGAACTGTCAGAATTTTAAACACAGGGCCTGTGGGAAAATCCTGAACTGTCAGAAGTTTAAACACAGGGCCTGGGGGAAATACTGAACTGTCAGAATTTTAAACAGAGGGCCTGTGGGAAAATCCTGAACTGTCAGAAGTTTAAACACAGGGCCTGTGGGAAATACTGAACTGTCAGAATTTTAAACAGAGGGCCTGGAGGAAATACTGAACTATCAGAATTTTAAACAGAGGGCCTGTGGGAAATACTGAACTGTCAGAATTTTAAACAGAGGGCCTGTGGGAAATACTGAACTGTCAGAATTTTAAACACAGGGCCTGTGGGAAATACTGAACTGTCAGAATTTTAAACACAGGGCCTGGGGAAAATCCTGAACTGTCAGAATTTTAAACACAGGGCCTGTGGGAAATCCTGAACTGTCAGAATTTTCAACACAGGGCCTGGGGAAAATACTGAACTGTCAGAATTTTAAACACAGGGCCTGTGGGGAAATACTGAACTGTCAGAATTTTAAACACAGGGCCTGTGGGAAATACTGAACTGTCAGAATTTTAAACACAGGGCCTGGGGGGAAATCCTGAACTGTCAGAATTTTAAACACAGGGCCTGGGGAAAATACTGAACTGTCAGAATTTTAAACACAGGGCCTGGAGGAAATACTGAACTGTCAGAATTTTAAACACAGGGCCTGTGGGAAATACTGAACTGTCAGAATTTTAAACACAGGGCCTGGAGGAAATACTGAACTGTCAGAATTTTAAACACAGGGCCTGTGGGAAAATCCTGAACTGTCAGAATTTTAAACACAGGGCCTGGGGGGAAATCCTGAACTGTCAGAATTTTAAACACAGGGCCTGTGGGAAATACTGAACTGTCAGAATTTTAAACACAGGGCCTGTGGGAAATACTGAACTATCAGAATTTTAAACACAGGGCCTGTGGGAAATACTGAACTGTCAGAATTTTAAACACAGGGCCTGTGGTAAATACTGAACTATCAGAATTTTAAACACAGGGCCTGTGGGAAATACTGAACTGTCAGAATTTTAAACACAGGGCCTGTGGGAAAATCCTGAACTGTCAGAATTTTAAACACAGGGCCTGGGGGGAAATCCTGAACTGTCAGAATTTTAAACACAGGGCCTGTGGGAAATACTGAACTATCAGAATTTTAAACACAGGGCCTGTGGGAAATACTGAACTGTCAGAATTTTAAACACAGGGCCTGTGGGAAATACTGAACTGTCAGAATTTTAAACACAGGGACTGTGGGAAAATCCTGAACTGTCAGAATTTTAAACACAGGGCCTGTGGGAAAATCCTGAACTGTCAGAATTTTAAACACAGGGCCTGTGGGAAATACTGAACTATCAGAATTTTAAACACAGGGCCTGTGGGAAATACTGAACTGTCAGAATTTTAAACACAGGGCCTGGGGGGAAATACTGAACTATCAGAATTTTAAACACAAGGGCCTGTGGGAAATACTGAACTGTCAGAATTTTAAACACAGGGCCTGTGGGAAATACTGAACTATCAGAATTTTAAACAGAGGGCCTGTGGGAAAATCCTGAACTGTCAGAATTTTAAACACAGGGCCTGTGGGAAAATCCTGAACTGTCAGAATTTTAAACACAGGGCCTGTGGGAAATACTGAACTATCAGAATTTTAAACACAGGGCCTGTGGGAAATACTGAACTGTCAGAATTTTAAACACAGGGCCTGGGGGGAAATCCTGAACTGTCAGAATTTTAAACACAGGGCCTGTGGGAAATACTGAACTATCAGAATTTTAAACACAGGGACTGTGGGAAATACTGAACTGTCAGAATTTTAAACACAGGGCCTGTGGGAAATACTGAACTGTCAGAATTTTAAACACAGGGCCTGGGGGGAAATCCTGAACTGTCAGAATTTTAAACACAGGGCCTGTGGGGAAATCCTGAACTGTCAGAATTTTAAACACAGGGCCTGGGGGGAAATACTGAACTGTCAGAATTTTAAACACAGGGCCTGTGGGAAATACTGAACTGTCAGAATTTTAAACACAGGGCCTGTGGGAAATACTGAACTGTCAGAATTTTAAACACAGGGCCTGGGGGGAAATCCTGAACTGTCAGAATTTTAAACACAGGGCCTGTGGGAAATACTGAACTGTCAGAATTTTAAACACAGGGACTGTGGGAAATACTGAACTGTCAGAATTTTAAACACAGGGCCTGGGGGGAAATCCTGAACTGTCAGAATTTTAAACACAGGGCCTGTGGGAAATACTGAACTGTCAGAATTTTAAACACAGGGCCTGTGGGAAATCCTGAACTGTCAGAATTTTAAACACAGGGCCTGGGGGGAAATCCTGAACTGTCAGAATTTTAAACACAGGGCCTGTGGGGAAATCCTGAGCTGTCAGAATTTTAAACACAGGGCCTGGGGGGAAATCCTGAACTGTCAGAATTTTAAACACAGGGCCTGGGGGGAAATACTGAACTGTCAGAATTTTAAACACAGGGCCTGTGGGAAATACTGAACTGTCAGAATTTTAAACACAGGGCCTGTGGGAAATACTGAACTATCAGAATTTTAAACACAGGGCCTGGGGGAAATCCTGAACTGTCAGAATTTTAAACACAGGGCCTGTGGGAAATCCTGAACTGTCAGAATTTTAAACACAGGGCTTGGGGGAAATACTGAACTGTCAGAATTTTAAACACAGGGCCTGTGGGAAATACTGAACTATCAGAATTTTAAACACAGGGCCTGGGGGAAATCCTGAACTGTCAGAATTTTAAACACAGGGCCTGTGGGAAATACTGAACTGTCAGAATTTTAAACACAGGGCCTGTGGGAAATACTGAACTGTCAGAATTTTAAACACAGGGCCTGTGGGAAATACTGAACTGTCAGAATTTTAAACACAGGGCCTGTGGGAAATACTGAACTGTCAGAATTTTAAACACAGGGCCTGGGGGAAATACTGAACTGTCAGAATTTTAAACACAGGGCCTGTGGGAAATACTGAACTATCAGAATTTTAAACACAGGGCCTGGGGGAAATCCTGAACTGTCAGAATTTTAAACACAGGGCCTGTGGGAAATACTGAACTGTCAGAATTTTAAACACAGGGCCTGTGGGAAATACTGAACTATCAGAATTTTAAACAGAGGGCCTGGGGGAAATCCTGAACTGTCAGAATTTTAAACACAGGGCCTGTGGGAAAATCCTGAACTGTCAGAATTTTAAACACAGGGCCTGGGGGAAATACTGAACTATCAGAATTTTAAACACAGGGCCTGTGGGAAATCCTGAACTATCAGAATTTTAAACACAAGGGCCTGTGGGAAATCCTGAACTGTCAGAATTTTAAACACAGGGCCTGTGGGAAATACTGAACTATCAGAATTTTAAACACAAGGGCCTGTGGGAAATACTGAACTGTCAGAATTTTAAACACAGGGCCTGTGGGAAATACTGAACTATCAGAATTTTAAACACAGGGCCTGTGGGAAATACTGAACTGTCAGAATTTTAAACACAGGGCCTGGAGGAAATACTGAACTATCAGAATTTTAAACACAGGGCCTGTGGGAAATACTGAACTATCAGAATTTTAAACACAGGGCCTGTGGGAAATACTGAACTGTCAGAATTTTAAACACAGGGCCTGTGGGAAAATCCTGAACTGTCAGAATTTTAAACACAGGGCCTGGGGGGAAATCCTGAACTGTCAGAATTTTAAACACAGGGCCTGTGGGAAATACTGAACTATCAGAATTTTAAACACAGGGCCTGTGGGAAATACTGAACTGTCAGAATTTTAAACACAGGGCCTGTGGGAAATACTGAACTGTCAGAATTTTAAACACAGGGACTGTGGGAAAATCCTGAACTGTCAGAATTTTAAACACAGGGCCTGTGGGAAAATCCTGAACTGTCAGAATTTTAAACACAGGGCCTGTGGGAAATACTGAACTATCAGAATTTTAAACACAGGGCCTGTGGGAAATACTGAACTGTCAGAATTTTAAACACAGGGCCTGGGGGGAAATACTGAACTATCAGAATTTTAAACACAAGGGCCTGTGGGAAATACTGAACTATCAGAATTTTAAACACAAGGGCCTGTGGGAAATACTGAACTGTCAGAATTTTAAACACAGGGCCTGTGGGAAATACTGAACTATCAGAATTTTAAACAGAGGGCCTGTGGGAAAATCCTGAACTGTCAGAATTTTAAACACAGGGCCTGTGGGAAAATCCTGAACTGTCAGAATTTTAAACACAGGGCCTGTGGGAAATACTGAACTATCAGAATTTTAAACACAGGGCCTGTGGGAAATACTGAACTATCAGAATTTTAAACACAGGGCCTGTGGGAAATACTGAACTGTCAGAATTTTAAACACAGGGCCTGTGGGAAATACTGAACTGTCAGAATTTTAAACACAGGGCCTGGGGGGAAATCCTGAACTGTCAGAATTTTAAACACAGGGCCTGTGGGAAATACTGAACTATCAGAATTTTAAACACAGGGACTGTGGGAAATACTGAACTGTCAGAATTTTAAACACAGGGCCTGTGGGAAATACTGAACTGTCAGAATTTTAAACACAGGGCCTGGGGGGAAATCCTGAACTGTCAGAATTTTAAACACAGGGCCTGTGGGGAAATCCTGAACTGTCAGAATTTTAAACACAGGGCCTGGGGGGAAATACTGAACTGTCAGAATTTTAAACACAGGGCCTGTGGGAAATACTGAACTGTCAGAATTTTAAACACAGGGCCTGTGGGAAATACTGAACTGTCAGAATTTTAAACACAGGGCCTGGGGGGAAATCCTGAACTGTCAGAATTTTAAACACAGGGCCTGTGGGAAATACTGAACTGTCAGAATTTTAAACACAGGGCCTGGAGGAAATACTGAACTGTCAGAATTTTAAACACAGGGCCTGTGGGAAATACTGAACTGTCAGAATTTTAAACACAGGGCCTGTGGGAAATCCTGAACTGTCAGAATTTTAAACACAGGGCCTGGGGGGAAATCCTGAACTGTCAGAATTTTAAACACAGGGCCTGTGGGGAAATCCTGAACTGTCAGAATTTTAAACACAGGGCCTGGGGGGAAATCCTGAACTGTCAGAATTTTAAACACAGGGCCTGGGGGGAAATACTGAACTGTCAGAATTTTAAACACAGGGCCTGTGGGAAATACTGAACTGTCAGAATTTTAAACACAGGGCCTGTGGGAAATACTGAACTGTCAGAATTTTAAACACAGGGCCTGTGGGAAATACTGAACTGTCAGAATTTTAAACACAGGGCCTGTGGGAAATACTGAACTGTCAGAATTTTAAACACAGGGCCTGGGGGAAATACTGAACTGTCAGAATTTTAAACACAGGGCCTGTGGGAAATACTGAACTATCAGAATTTTAAACACAGGGCCTGGGGGAAATCCTGAACTGTCAGAATTTTAAACACAGGGCCTGTGGGAAATACTGAACTGTCAGAATTTTAAACACAGGGCCTGTGGGAAATACTGAACTATCAGAATTTTAAACAGAGGGCCTGGGGGAAATCCTGAACTGTCAGAATTTTAAACACAGGGCCTGTGGGAAAATCCTGAACTGTCAGAATTTTAAACACAGGGCCTGGGGGAAATACTGAACTATCAGAATTTTAAACACAGGGCCTGTGGGAAATCCTGAACTATCAGAATTTTAAACACAAGGGCCTGTGGGAAATCCTGAACTGTCAGAATTTTAAACACAGGGCCTGTGGGAAATACTGAACTATCAGAATTTTAAACACAGGGCCTGTGGGAAATCCTGAACTGTCAGAATTTTAAACACAGTGCCTGTGGGAAATACTGAACTGTCAGAATTTTAAACACAGGGCCTGTGGGAAAATCCTGAACTGTCAGAATTTTAAACACAGGGCCTGTGGGAAATACTGAACTGTCAGAATTTTAAACACAGGGCCTGGGGGGAAATACTGAACTATCAGAATTTTAAACACAGGGACTGTGGGAAATACTGAACTGTCAGAATTTTAAACACAGGGCCTGGAGGAAATACTGAACTGTCAGAATTTTAAACACAGGGCCTGGGGGGAAATACTGAACTATCAGAATTTTAAACACAGGGACTGTGGGAAATACTGAACTGTCAGAATTTTAAACACAGGGCCTGGGGGGAAATCCTGAACTGTCAGAATTTTAAACACAGGGCCTGTGGGAAATACTGAACTGTCAGAATTTTAAACACAGGGCCTGGGGGGAAATCCTGAACTGTCAGAATTTTAAACACAGGGCCTGTGGGGAAATCCTGAACTGTCAGAATTTTAAACACAGGGCCTGGGGGGAAATCCTGAACTGTCAGAATTTTAAACACAGGGCCTGGGGGAAATCCTGAACTGTCAGAATTTTAAACAGAGGGCCTGTGGGAAATACTGAACTGTCAGAATTTTAAACACAGGGCCTGTGGGAAATACTGAACTGTCAGAATTTTAAACACAGGGCCTGTGGGAAATACTGAACTATCAGAATTTTAAACAGAGGGCCTGGGGGAAATCCTGAACTGTCAGAATTTTAAACACAGGGCCTGTGGGAAAATCCTGAACTGTCAGAATTTTAAACACAGGGCCTGTGGGGAAATCCTGAACTGTCAGAATTTTAAACACAGGGCCTGTGGGAAATACTGAACTGTCAGAATTTTAAACACAGGGCCTGTGGGAAATACTGAACTATCAGAATTTTAAACAGAGGGCCTGGGGGAAATCCTGAACTGTCAGAATTTTAAACACAGGGCCTGTGGGAAAATCCTGAACTGTCAGAATTTTAAACACAGGGCCTGGGGGAAATACTGAACTATCAGAATTTTAAACACAGGGCCTGGGGGAAATACTGAACTGTCAGAATTTTAAACACAGGGCCTGGGGGAAATACTGAACTGACAGAATTTTAAACGCAGGGCCTGGGGGAAATACTGAACTATCAGAATTTTAAACACAAGGGCCTGTGGGAAATACTGAACTGTCAGAATTTTAAACACAGGGCCTGTGGGAAATACTGAACTATCAGAATTTTAAACACAAGGGCCTGTGGGAAATACTGAACTGTCAGAATTTTAAACACAGGGACTGTGGGAAATACTGAACTGTCAGAATTTTAAACACAGGGCCTGTGGGAAAATCCTGAACTGTCAGAATTTTAAACACAGGGCCTGTGGGAAATACTGAACTATCAGAATTTTAAACACAGGGCCTGGGGGGAAATACTGAACTATCAGAATTTTAAACACAGGGACTGTGGGAAATACTGAACTGTCAGAATTTTAAACACAGGGCCTGGGGGGAAATCCTGAACTGTCAGAATTTTAAACACAGGGCCTGTGGGAAATACTGAACTGTCAGAATTTTAAACACAGGGCCTGGGGGGAAATCCTGAACTGTCAGAATTTTAAACACAGGGCCTGTGGGAAATACTGAACTGTCAGAATTTTAAACACAGGGCCTGGGGGAAATCCTGAACTGTCAGAATTTTAAACAGAGGGCCTGTGGGAAATACTGAACTGTCAGAATTTTAAACACAGGGCCTGGGGGAAATACTGAACTGTCAGAATTTTAAACACAGGGCCTGTGGGAAATACTGAACTGTCAGAATTTTAAACACAGGGCCTGTGGGAAATACTGAACTGTCAGAATTTTAAACACAGGGCCTGTGGGGAAATACTGAACTGTCAGAATTTTAAACACAGGGCCTGGGGGAAATCCTGAACTGTCAGAATTTTAAACACAGGGCCTGTGGGAAATACTGAACTGTCAGAATTTTAAACACAGGGCCTGTGGGAAATACTGAACTATCAGAATTTTAAACAGAGGGCCTGGGGGAAATCCTGAACTGTCAGAATTTTAAACACAGGGCCTGTGGGGAAATCCTGAACTGTCAGAATTTTAAACACAGGGCCTGTGGGAAAATCCTGAACTGTCAGAATTTTAAACACAGGGCCTGGGGGAAATACTGAACTATCAGAATTTTAAACAGAGGGCCTGTGGGAAATACTGAACTATCAGAATTTTAAACAGAGGGCCTGTGGGAAATACTGAACTATCAGAATTTTAAACAGAGGGCCTGTGGGAAATACTGAACTGTCAGAATTTTAAACACAGGGCCTGTGGGAAATACTGAACTGTCAGAATTTTAAACACAGGGCCTGTGGGAAATACTGAACTGTCAGAATTTTAAACACAGGGCCTGTGGGAAATACTGAACTGTCAGAATTTTAAACACAGGGCCTGGGGGAAATACTGAACTATCAGAATTTTAAACAGAGGGCCTGTGGGAAATACTGAACTATCAGAATTTTAAACACAGGGCCTGGGGGAAATACTGAACTGTCAGAATTTTAAACACAGGGCCTGTGGGAAATACTGAACTGTCAGAATTTTAAACACAGGGCCTGTGGGAAATACTGAACTGTCAGAATTTTAAACACAGGGCCTGGGGGAAATCCTGAACTGTCAGAATTTTAAACACAGGGCTTGGGGGAAATACTGAACTGTCAGAATTTTAAACACAGGGCCTGGAGGAAATACTGAACTGTCAGAATTTTAAACACAGGGCCTGTGGGAAATACTGAACTGTCAGAATTTTAAACACAGGGCCTGGGGGAAATACTGAACTATCAGAATTTTAAACAGAGGGCCTGTGGGAAATACTGAACTGTCAGAATTTTAAACACAGGGCCTGTGGGAAATGCTGAACTATCAGAATTTTAAACAGAGGGCCTGTGGGAAAACCTGAACTGGCAGAATTTTAAACACAGGGCCTGTGGGAAATACTGAACTGTCAGAAATTTAAACACAGGGCCTGGGGGGAAATACTGAACTGTCAGAATTTTAAACACAGGGCCTGTGGGAAATACTGAACTGTCAGAATTTTAAACACAGGGCCTGTGGGAAATACTGAACTGTCAGAATTTTAAACACAGTGCCTGTGGGAAATACTGAACTGTCAGAATTTTAAACACAGGGCCTGTGGGAAATACTGAACTGTCAGAATTTTAAACACAAGGGCCTGTGGGAAATACTGAACTATCAGAATTTTAAACACAGTGCCTGTGGGAAATACTGAACTGTCAGAATTTTAAACACAGGGACTGTGGGAAATACTGAACTGTCAGAAATTTAAACACAGTGCCTGTGGGAAATACTGAACTGTCAGAATTTTAAACACAGTGCCTGTGGGAAATACTGAACTGTCAGAATTTTAAACACAGGGACTGTGGGAAATACTGAACTGTCAGAAATTTAAACACAGGGCCTGGGGGGAAATACTGAACTGTCAGAATTTTAAACACAGGGCCTGTGGGAAATACTGAACTGTCAGAATTTTAAACACAGGGCCTGTGGGAAATACTGAACTGTCAGAATTTTAAACACAGGGACTGGGGGAAATACTGAACTGACAGAATTTTAAACACAGGGCCTGTGGGAAATACTGAACTGTCAGAAATTTAAACACAGGGCCTGGGGGGAAATCCTGAACTGTCAGAATTTTAAACAGAGGGCCTGTGGGAAATACTGAACTGTCAGAATTTTAAACACAGGGCCTGTGGGAAATACTGAACTGTCAGAATTTTAAACACAGGGCCTGTGGGAAATACTGAACTGTCAGAATTTTAAACACAGGGCCTGTGGGAAATACTGAACTGTCAGAAATTTAAACACAGGGACTGTGGGAAATACTGAACTGTCAGAATTTTAAACACAGGGCCTGTGGGAAATACTGAACTGTCAGAATTTTAAACACAGGCCCTGGGGGAAATCCTGAACTGTCAGAAATTTAAACACAGGGCCTGTGGGAAATACTGAACTGTCAGAATTTTAAACACAGGGCCTGGGGGAAATCCTGAACTGTCAGAATTTTAAACGCAGGGCCTGGGGGAAATCCTGAACTGTCAGAATTTTAAACACAGGGCCTGTGGGAAATACTGAACTGTCAGAATTTTAAACACAGGGCCTGGGGGGAAATCCTGAACTGTCAGAATTTTAAACACAGGGACTGTGGGAAATACTGAACTGTCAGAATTTTAAACACAGGGACTGTGGGAAATCCTGAACTGTCAGAATTTTAAACACAGGGACTGTGGGAAATACTGAACTGTCAGAATTTTAAACACAGGGCCTGTGGGAAATACTGAACTGTCAGAATTTTAAACACAGGCCCTGGGGGAAATCCTGAACTGTCAGAATTTTAAACACAGGGCCTGTGGGAAATACTGAACTGTCAGAATTTTAAACACAGGGCCTGTGGGAAATACTGAACTGTCAGAATTTTAAACACAGGGCCTGTGGGAAATACTGAACTGTCAGAATTTTAAACACAGGGCCTGTGGGAAATACTGAACTGTCAGAATTTTAAACACAGGGCCTGGGGGGAAATACTGAACTGTCAGAATTTTAAACACAGGGCCTGTGGGAAATACTGAACTATCAGAATTTTAAACACAAGGCCTGTGGGAAATACTGAACTGTCTGCATTTTAAACACAGGGCCTGGGGGGAAATACTGAACTGTCAGAAATTTAAACACAGGGCCTGGGGGGAAATACTGAACTGTCAGAATTTTAAACACAGGGCCTGTGGGAAATACTGAACTGTCAGAATTTTAAACACAGGGCCTGGGGGGAAATACTGAACTGTCAGAATTTTAAACACAAGGCCTGTGGGAAATACTGAACTGTCTGCATTTTAAACACAGGGCCTGGGGGGAAATACTGAACTGTCAGAAATTTAAACACAGGGCCTGTGGGAAATACTGAACTGTCAGAATTTTAAACACAGGGCCTGGGGGGAAATACTGAACTGTCAGAATTTTAAACACAGGGCCTGTGGGAAATACTGAACTATCAGAATTTTAAACACAAGGCCTGTGGGAAATACTGAACTGTCTGCATTTTAAACACAGGGCCTGGGGGGAAATACTGAACTGTCAGAAATTTAAACACAGGGCCTGGGGGAAATACTGAACTGTCAGAATTTTAAACACAGGGCCTGGAGGAAATAATGAACTGTCAGAATTTTAAACACAGGGCCTGGGGGAAATACTGAACTGTCAGAATTTTAAACGCAGGGCCTGTGGGAAATACTGAACTGTCAGAATTTTAAACGCAGGGCCTGGGGGGAAATCCTGAACTGTCAGAATTTTAAACACAGGGCCTGTGGGAAAATCCTGAACTATCAGAATTTTAAACACAGGGACTGTGGGAAATACTGAACTGTCAGAAATTTAAACACAGGGCCTGTGGGAAATACTGAACTATCAGAATTTTAAACACAGGGCCTGTGGGAAATACTGAACTATCAGAATTTTAAACACAGGGACTGTGGGAAATACTGAACTGTCAGAATTTTAAACACAGGGCCTGTGGGAAATACTGAACTATCAGAATTTTAAACACAGGGACTGTGGGAAATACTGAACTGTCAGAATTTTAAACACAGGGCCTGTGGGAAATACTGAACTATCAGAATTTTAAACACAGGGACTGTGGGAAATACTGAACTGTCAGAATTTTAAACACAGGGCCTGTGGGAAATACTGAACTATCAGAATTTTAAACACAGGGACTGTGGGAAATACTGAACTGTCAGAATTTTAAACACAGGGCCTGTGGGAAAATCCTGAACTATCAGAATTTTAAACACAGGGACTGTGGGAAATACTGAACTGTCAGAATTTTAAACACAGGGCCTGTGGGAAATACTGAACTGTCAGAATTTTAAACACAGGGCCGGTGGGAAATACTGAACTGTCAGAATTTTAAACACAGGGCCTGTGGGAAATACTGAACTATCAGAATTTTAAACACAGGGACTGGAGGAAATACTGAACTGTCAGAATTTTAAACACAGGGCCTGTGGGAAATACTGAACTGACAGAATTTTAAACACAGGGCCTGTGGGAAATACTGAACTGTCAGAATTTTAAACACAGGGCCTGTGGGAAATACTGAACTGTCAGAATTTTAAACACAGGGCCTGTGGGAAATACTGAACTATCAGAATTTTAAACACAGGGACTGTGGGAAATACTGAACTGTCAGAATTTTAAACACAGGGCCTGTGGGAAATACTGAACTGTCAGAATTTTAAACACAGGGCCTGGGGGAAATCCTGAACTGTCAGAATTTTAAACACAGGGCCTGGGGGGAAATCCTGAACTGTCAGAATATTAAACACAGGGCCTGTGGGAAATACTGAACTGTCAGAATTTTAAACACAGGGCCTGTGGGTAATCCTGAACTGTCAGAATTTTAAACAGAGGGCCTGTGGGAAATACTGAATTGTCAGAAATTTTTAGCATAGGGCCTGTGGGAAATACCGAAGTGTCAGAATTTTAAACATAGGGCCTGGGGGAAATACTGAACTATCAGAATTTTAAACACAGGGACTGTGGGAAATACTGAACTGTCAGAATTTTAAACACAGGGACTGTGGGAAATACTGAACTGTCAGAATTTTAAACACAGGGCCTGTGGGAAAATCCTGAACTATCAGAATTTTAAACACAGGGACTGTGGGAAATACTGAACTGTCAGAATTTTAAACACAGGGCCTGTGGGAAAATCCTGAACTGTCAGAATTTTAAACGCAGGGCCTGTGGGAAATACTGAACTGTCAGAATTTTAAACACAGGGCCGGTGGGAAATACTGAACTGTCAGAATTTTAAACACAGGGCCTGTGGGAAATACTGAACTATCAGAATTTTAAACACAGGGACTGGAGGAAATACTGAACTGTCAGAATTTTAAACACAGGGCCTGTGGGAAATACTGAACTGACAGAATTTTAAACACAGGGCCTGTGGGAAATACTGAACTGTCAGAATTTTAAACACAGGGCCTGTGGGAAATACTGAACTGTCAGAATTTTAAACACAGGGCCTGTGGGAAATACTGAACTATCAGAATTTTAAACACAGGGACTGTGGGAAATACTGAACTGTCAGAATTTTAAACACAGGGCCTGTGGGAAATACTGAACTGTCAGAATTTTAAACACAGGGCCTGTGGGAAATACTGAACTATCAGAATTTTAAACACAGGGACTGTGGGAAATACTGAACTATCAGAATTTTAAACACAGGGCCTGTGGGAAAATCCTGAACTATCAGAATTTTAAACACAGGGACTGTGGGAAATACTGAACTGTCAGAATTTTAAACACAGGGCCTGTGGGAAATACTGAACTGTCAGAATTTTAAACACAGGGCCTGTGGGAAAATCCTGAACTGTCAGAATTTTAAACGCAGGGCCTGTGGGAAATACTGAACTGTCAGAATTTTAAACACAGGGCCGGTGGGAAATACTGAACTGTCAGAATTTTAAACACAGGGCCTGTGGGAAATACTGAACTATCAGAATTTTAAACACAGGGACTGGAGGAAATACTGAACTGTCAGAATTTTAAACACAGGGCCTGTGGGAAATACTGAACTGTCAGAATTTTAAACACAGGGCCTGGGGGAAATACTGAACTGTCAGAATTTTAAACACAGGGCCTGTGGGAAATACTGAACTATCAGAATTTTAAACACAGGGACTGTGGGAAATACTGAACTGTCAGAATTTTAAACACAGGGACTGGGGGAAATCCTGAACTGTCAGAATTTTAAACACAGGGCCTGTGGGAAATACTGAACTGTCAGAAATTTAAACACAGGGCCTGTGGGAAATACTGAACTGTCAGAATTTTAAACACAGGGCCTGGGGGAAATCCTGAACTGTCAGAATTTTAAACACAGGGCCTGGGGGGAAATCCTGAACTGTCAGAATATTAAACACAGGGCCTGTGGGAAATACTGAACTGTCAGAATTTTAAACACAGGGCCTGTGGGTAATCCTGAACTGTCAGAATTTTAAACAGAGGGCCTGTGGGAAATACTGAATTGTCAGAAATTTTAAGCATAGGGCCTGTGGGAAATACCGAAGTGTCAGAATTTTAAACATAGGGACTGTGGGAAATACTGAACTATCAGAATTTTAAACACAGGGCCTGTGGGAAAATCCTGAACTATCAGAATTTTAAACGCAGGGCCTGTGGGAAATACTGAACTGTCAGAATTTTAAACACAGGGCCGGTGGGAAATACTGAACTGTCAGAATTTTAAACACAGGGCCTGGGGGAACTCCTGAACTGTCAGAATTTTAAACACAGGGCCTGTGGGAAATACTGAACTGTCAGAATTTTAAACACAGGGCCTGTGGGAAATACTGAACTGTCAGAATTTTAAACACAGGGCCTGTGGGAAATACTGAACTATCAGAATTTTAAACACAGGGACTGTGGGAAATACTGAACTATCAGAATTTTAAACACAGGGCCTGTGGGAAAATCCTGAACTATCAGAATTTTAAACACAGGGACTGTGGGAAATACTGAACTGTCAGAATTTTAAACACAGGGCCTGTGGGAAAATCCTGAACTGTCAGAATTTTAAACGCAGGGCCTGTGGGAAATACTGAACTGTCAGAATTTTAAACACAGGGCCGGTGGGAAATACTGAACTGTCAGAATTTTAAACACAGGGCCTGTGGGAAATACTGAACTATCAGAATTTTAAACACAGGGACTGGAGGAAATACTGAACTGTCAGAATTTTAAACACAGGGCCTGTGGGAAATACTGAACTGACAGAATTTTAAACACAGGGCCTGTGGGAAATACTGAACTGTCAGAATTTTAAACACAGGGCCTGTGGGAAATACTGAACTGTCAGAATTTTAAACACAGGGCCTGTGGGAAATACTGAACTATCAGAATTTTAAACACAGGGACTGTGGGAAATACTGAACTGTCAGAATTTTAAACACAGGGCCTGTGGGAAATACTGAACTGTCAGAATTTTAAACACAGGGCCTGGGGGGAATACTGAACTGTCAGAATTTTAAACACAGGCCCTGGGGGGAAATCCTGAACTGTCAGAATTTTAAACACAGGGCCTGGGGGGAAATCCTGAACTGTCAGAATATTAAACACAGGGCCTGTGGGAAATACTGAACTGTCAGAATTTTAAACACAGGGCCTGTGGGTAATCCTGAACTGTCAGAATTTTAAACAGAGGGCCTGTGGGAAATACTGAATTGTCAGAAATTTTAAGCATAGGGCCTGTGGGAAATACCGAAGTGTCAGAATTTTAAACATAGGGACTGGGGGAACTCCTGAACTGTCAGAATTTTAAACACAGGGCCTGGGGGAAATCCTGAACTGTCAGAATTTTAAACATAGAGTCTGTGGAAATCTTGTACTGTCAGAATTTTAAAAACAGGGCCTGTGGGAAATCCTGAACTGTCAGAATTTTAAACACAGGGCCTGTGGGAAATACTGAACTGACAGAATTTTAAAAACAGGGCCTGGGTGAAATCCTGAACTGACAGAATTTTAAAAACAGGGCCTGTGGGAAATGTTGAACTGTCAGAATTTTAAACACAGGGCCTGGGGCAAATTCTGATTTGTCAGAATTTTAAAAACAGGGCCTGGGGGAGCTCCTGAAATGTCCGAATTTTAAACATAGGGCCTGGGGTATATCCTGAACTGTCAGAATATAAGCATAGGTCCTGGGGGAAATCCTGAACTGTCAGAATGTTAAACACAGGGCCTTTGGGAAATACTGAACTGTCAGAATTTTAAACACAGGGCCTGGGGTATATCCTGAACTGTCAGAATGTTAAACACAGGGCCTTTGGGAAATACTGAACTGTCAGAATGTTAAACACAGGGCCTTTGGGAAATACTGAACTGTCAGAATTTTGAACACAGGCCCTGGGGGGAAATCGTGAACTATCATTGCAGCAGCTTTTTCGGGAGCAGAGAGTGCGAGCCAGTGAGCAGCTGGGAAGGTCAGTTTAAAGTAAATTTAATTTCCTTTTGCGTTTGGCGGAGACCTGGGGGCTGCTGGGTAAGTAAAACCCTATATATTTGGGCCGTTACAGATATAGGTAAAATGATATAGGCACCAATGATATAGGTAAAAAACTGGATGAGGTCCCACAAGCAGAATTTAGGGAGTTAGGAGCCAAGTTAAAAAGCAGGACCTCAGAGGTAGTAATCTCAGGATTCCTACCAGTGCCACGTGATAGTCAGAGTAGAAATGAAAGAATAGTCAGGATGAATGCGTGGCTTAAGAGATGGTGCAGGAGGGAAGGGTTCAGATTTTTGGGACATTGGGACCGGTTCTGGGGGAGGTGGGACTATTACAAATTGGATGGTCTACACCTGGGCCGGACTGGAACCAATGTCCTTGGGGGTGCTTTTGCTAACACTGTTGGGGAGGGTTTAAACTAATGTGGCAGGGGGATGGGAACCAAATGAGGTCAGTGGAGAATAAGGATGTAGTAACTAAAGCCTGTAAGGAACTAGATAACGAAGTCAGCGTGACTAAGGGAAAGAGTAGACAGGGAGCAGATGATGAAAGCAAAGGGACTGGTGGTCTGAGGTGTATTTGTTTTAATGCAAGAAGTGTAGTAGGTAAGGCAGATGAACTTAGGGCTTGGATTAGTACCTGGGAGTATGATGTTATTGCTGTTACTGAGACTTGGTTGAGGGAAGGGCATGATTGGCAACTAAATAACACAGGATATCGATGCTTCAGGCGGGATAGAGAGGGAGGTAAAAGGGGTGGAGGAGTTGCATTACTGGTCAAAGAGGATATCACAGCTGTGCTGAAGGAGGGCACTATGGAGGACTCGAGCAGTGAGGGAATATGGACAGAACTCAGAAATAGGAAGGGTGCGGTAACAATGTTGGGGCTTCACTACAGGCCTCCCAACAGCGAGCGTGAGGTAGAGGTACAAATATGTAAACAGATTATGGAAAGATGTAGGAGCAGCAGGGTGGTGGCGATCGGAGATTTTAATTTTCCCAACATTGACTGGGATTCGCTTAGTGTTAGAGGTCTCGATGGAGCAGAATTTGTAAGGAGCATCCAGGAGGGTTTTCTAGAGCAGTATGTAAATAGTCCAACTCGGGAAGGGGCCATACTGGACCTGGTGTTGGGGAATGAGCCCGGCCAGGTGTTTGACGTTTCAGTAGGGGACTACTTTGGGAATAGTGATCACAATTCCGTAAGTTTTAAAATACTCATGGACAAAGACGAGAGTGGTCCTAAAGGAAGAGTGCTAAATTGGGGGAAGGCCAACTATACCAAAATTCGGCAGGAGCTGGGAAATGTAGATTGGGAGCAGCTGTTTGAAGGTAAATCCACATTTGATATGTGGGAGGCTTTTAAAGTGAGGTTGATTAGCGTGCAGGAGAGACATGTTCCTGTGAAAATGAGGGATAGAAATGGCAAGATTAGGGAACCATGGATGACAGGTGAAATTGTGAGACTAGCTAAGAGGAAAAAGGAAGCACACATAAGGTCTAGGCGGCTGAAGAAAGACGAAGCTTTGAAAGAATATCGGGAATGTAGGACCAATCTGAAACGAGGAATTAAGAGGGCTAAAAGGGGTCATGAAATATCTTTAGCAAACAGGGTTAAGGAAAATCCCAAAGCCTTTTATTCATATATAAGGAGAAAGAGGGTAACTAGAGAAAGGATTGGCCCACTAAAGGACAAAGGAGGAATGTTATGCTTGGACTCAGAGAAAATGGGTGAGATTCTAAACGAGCACTTTGCATCGGTATTCACCGAGGAGAGGGACATGACGGATGTTGAGGTTAGGAACAGATGTTTGATTACTCTAGGTCAAGTCGGCATAAGGAGGGAGGAAGTGTTGGGTATTCTAAAAGGCATTATGGTGGACAAGTCCCCAGGTCCGGAGGGATCTATCCCAGGTTTCTGTGGGAAGCGAGAGAGGAAATAGCTGGGGCCTTAACAGATATCTTTGCAGCATCCTTAAACACGGGTGAGGTCCCGGAGGACTGGAGAATTGCTAATGTTGTCCCCTTGCTTAAGAAGGGTAGCAGGGAAAATCCAGGTAATTATAGACCAGTGAGTCTGACGTCAGTGGTAGGGAAGCTGCTGGAGAAGATACTGAGGGATAGGATCTATTCCCATTTGGAAGAAAATGGGCTCATCAGTGATAGGCAACATGGTTTTGTGCAGGGAAGGTCATGTCTTACCAACTTAATAGAATTCTTTGAGGAAGTGACAAAGTTGATTGATGACGGAAGGGCTGTCGATGTCATATACATGGACTTCAGTAAGGCGTTTGATAAGGTTCCCCATGGCAGGCTGATGGAGAAAGTGAAGGCGCTTGGGGTCCAAGGTGTACTAGCTAGATGGATAAAGAACTGGCTGGGCAACAGGAGACAGAGAGTAGCAGTAGAGGGGAGTTTCTCAAAATGGAGACGTGTGACCAGTGGTGTTCCACAGGGATCTGTGCTGGGACCACTGTTGTTTGTGATATACATAAATGATTTGGAGGAAAGTATAGGTGGACTGATTAGCAAATTTGCAGACGACACTAAGATTGGTGGAGTAGCAGATAGTGAAGTGGACTGTCAGAGAATAAAGCAGAATATAGATAGATTGGAGAGTTGGGCAGAGAAATGGCAGATGGAGTTCAATCAGGGCAAATGCGAGGTGATGCATTTTGGAAGATCCAATTCAAGAGTGAACTATACAGTAAATGGAAAAGTCCTGGGGAAAATTGATGTACAGAGAGATTTGGGTGTTCAGGTCCATTGTTCCCTGAAGGTGGCAACGCAGGTCAATAGAGTGGTCAAGAAGGCATACGGCATGCTTTCCTTCATCGGATGGGGTATTGAGTACAAGAGTTGGCAGGTCATGTTACAGTTGTATAGGACTTTGGTTCAGCCACATTTGGAACACTGCGTACAGTTCTGGTCGCCACATTATCAAAAGGATGTGGATGCTTCGGAGAGGGTGCAGAGGAGGTTCACCAGGATGTTGCCTGGTATGGAGGGCGCTAGCTATGAAGAGAGGTTGAGTAGATTAGGATTATTTTCATTAGAAAGACGGAGGTTGAGGGTGGACCTGATTGAGGTGTACAAAATCATGAGAGGTATAGACAGGGTGGATAGCAAGAGGCTTTTTCCCAGAGTGGGGGTTTCAATTACTAGAGGACACGAGTTCAAAGTGAAAGGGGAAAGGTTTAGGGGGGATATGCGTGGAAAGTTCTTTACGCAGAGGGTGGTGGGCACCTGGAACGCATTGCCAGCGGAGGTGGTAGATGCGGGCACGATGGAGTCTTTTAAGATGTATCTAGACAGATACATGAATGGGCAGGAAGAAAAGAGATACAGAACCTTAGAAAATAGGCGACATGTTCAGAGAGAGGATCTGGATCGGCGCAGGCTTGGAGGGCCGAAGGGCCTGTTCCTGTGCTGTAATTATCTTTGTTCTTTGTTCTTTGTTCTTTGACATGTTACCAGGTAAACAGTATAAGTGAGGAGAGTGTGTTCCCCTGATTGTAAAATATAAACGGGACATGTTACCAGGTGAAAAGTATAAGTGAGGAGAGTGTGTTCCCCTGATGGTTTAACACGCACGGGACGTGTCACCAGGTGAACAGTATATGTGAAGAGAGTGTGTTCCCCTGATGGTTTAATATACATGGGACATGTTACCAGGTGAACAGTATATGTGAAGAGAGTGTGTTCCCCTGATTGTTTAATATACGTGGGACATGTTACCAGGTGACGAGTATAAGTGAGGAGAGTGTGTTCCCCTGATGGTTTAATATACACGGGACATGTAATGAGGTGAACAGTATAAGTGAGGAGAGTGTGTTCCCCTGATTGTTAAAAATACACGGGACATGTTACCAGGTGAACTGTATAAGTGAGGAAAGTGTGTTCCCCTGATGGTTTAATATACACGGGACATGTTGCCAGGTGAACAGTATAAGTGAGGAGAGTGTGTTCCCCTGATGGTTTAATATACACGGGACTTATTACCAGGTGTACAGTATAAGTGAGGAGAGTGTGTTCCCCTGATGGTTTAATACACACGGGACATGTTACCAGGTAAACAGTGTAAGTGAGGAGAGTGTGTTCCCCTGATGGTTTAATACACAGGGGACATGTTACCAGGTAAACAGTGTAAGTGAGGAGAGTGAGTTCCCCTGATGGTTTAATATACACGGGACATGTTACCAGGTGAACAGGAGAAGTGAGGAGAATGTATTCCCCTAATGGTTTAATATACACGGGACATGTTAGCAGGTGAACAGTATAAGTGAGGAGAATGTATTCCCCTGATGGTTTAATATACACGGGACTTATTACCAGGTGAACAGAATAAGTGAGGAGAATGTATTCCCCTGATGGTTTAATACTGACGGGACATTTCCCCAGGTGAACAGCGTAAGTGAGGAGACAGTGTTCCCCTGATGGTTTAATATACACAGGACATGATACCAGGTGAACAGTATAAGTGAGGAGAGTGTGTTCCCCTGATGGTTTAATATACAAGGGACATGTTAGCAGGTGAACAGTATAAGTGAGGATACTGTATTCCCCTGATGGTTCAATATACACGGGACATGTTAGCTGGTGAACAGTATAAGTGAGGAGAATGTATTCCCCTGATTGTTTAATATACACGGGACATGTTACCAGCTGAACAGTATAAGTGAGGAGAGGGCTTTCCCCTGATGGCTTAATATACAAGGGACATGTTACCAGGTGAACAGTATAAGTGAGGAGAATGTATTCCCCTGATTGTTAAATACACACGGGACATGTAAACAGGTGAACAGTATAAGTGAGGAGAGTGTGTTCCCCTGATAGTTTGATATACACGGGACATGTTACCAGGTGAACAGTATAAGTGAGGATATTGTATTCCCCTGATGGTTTAATATACACGGGACATGTTAGCTGGTGAACAGTATAAGTGAGGAGAGTGTGTTCCCCTGATGGTTAAATATACACGGGACATGTTACCAGGTGAACAGTATATGTGAGGAGAGTGTGTTCCCCTGATGGTTTAATACACACGGGACATGTTACCAGGTGAACAGTGTAATTGAGGAGAGTGAGTTCCCCTGATGGTTAAATATACACGGGACATGTTACCAGGTGAACAGTATATGTGAGGAGAGTGTGTTCCCCTGATGGTTTAATACACACGGGACATGTTACCAGGTGAACAGTGTAAGTGAGGAGAGTGTGTTCCCCTGATGGTTTAATACACACGGGACATGTTACCAGGTGAACAGTGTAAGTGAGGAGAGTGTGTTCCCCTGATGGTTAAATATACACGGGACATGTTACCAGGTGAACAGTATATGTGAGGAGAGTGTGTTCCCCTGATGGTTTAATACACACGGGACATGTTACCAGGTGAACAGTGTAAGTGAGGAGAGTGTGTTCCCCTGATGGTTAAATATACACGGGACATGTTACCAGGTGAACAGTATATGTGAGGAGAGTGTGTTCCCCTGATGGTTTAATACACACGGGACATGTTACCAGGTGAACAGTGTAAGTGAGGAGAGTGTGTTCCCCTGATGGTTTAATATACACGGGACATGTTAGCAGGTGAACAGTATAAGTGAGGAGAGGGCTTTCCCCTTAGGGTTTAATACACACGGGACATGTTAGCAGGTGAACAGTATAAGTGAGGAGAGTGTGTTCCCCTGATGGTTTAATATACACGGGACATGGTAGCAGGTGAACAGTATAAGTGAGGAGAATGTATTCCCCTGATGGTTTAATATACACGGGAAATGTTACCAGGTGAACAGTATAAGTGTGGAGAGTGTGTTCCCCTGATGGTTTAATATACACAGGACATGTTACCAGGGGAACAGTATAAGTGAGGAGAGTGTGTTCCCCTGATGGTTTAATATACACAGGACATGTTACCAGGGGAACAGTATAAGTGAGGAGAATGTATTCCCCTGATGGTTAAATATACACGGGACATGTTACCAGGTGAAAAGTATAAGTCAGGAGAGTGTGTTCCCCTGATTGTTTAATACTCACGGGACATGTTACCAGGTGAAATGTTTAAGTGAGGAGAGTGTGTTCCCCTGATGGTTTAATACTGACAGGACATGTTACCAGATGAACAATATAAGTGAGGAGCTTGTGTTCCCATGATGGTTGAATACAGACGGGACATGTTACCAGATGAACAGTATAAGAGAGGAGAGTGTGTTCCCCTGATTGTTTAATACACACGGGACATGTCTTCAACTGAACTGCATAAGTGAGGAGAGTGTGTTCCCCTGATGGTTTAATACACACGGGACATGTTACCAGGTGAACAGTGTAAGTGAGGAGAGTGAGTTCCCCTGATGGTTAAATATACACGGGACATGTTACCAGATGAACAGTATAAGAGAGGAGAGTGTGTTCCCCTGATTGTTTAATACACACGGGACATGTCTTCAACTGAACTGCATAAGTGAGGAGAGTGTGTTCCCCTGATGGTTTAATGCACACAGGACATGTTACCAGGTGAACAGTGTAATTGAGGAGAGTGTGTTCCACTGATGGTTTAATACTGAGGGGACATGTTACCAGGTGAACAGGATAAGTGAGGAGAGTGTGTTCCCCTGATGGTTTAATACACACGGTACATGTTACCAGGTGAACAGTATAAGTGAGGAGAGTGTGTTCCCCTGATGGTTTAATATACACGGATCATGTTACCAGGTGAACAGTATAAGTGAGGTGAGTGTGTTCCCCTGATGGTTTAATATACACGGGACATGTTACCAGATGAACAGTGTAAGTGAGGAGAATGTGTTCCCCTGATTGTTTAATACGCACGGGACTTGTCACCAAGTGAACTGCATAAGTGAGGAAAATGTGTTCCCCAGTTTGTTTAATGTACACGGGACATGATGCCAGGTGAACAGTATAAGTGAGGAGAGTGTGTTCCCCTGATGGTTTAATATACACGGGACATGTCACCAGGTGAACAGTATAAGTGAGGAGAGAGTGTTCCCCTGATGGTTTAATATACATGGGACATGTTACCAGGTGAACAGTATAAGTGAGGAGAGTGTGTTCCCCTGATGGTTTAATACACACGGGACATGTCACCAGGTGAACAGTATAAGTGAGCAGAATGTGTTCCCCTGATGGTTTAATATGCACGGGACATGTTACCAGATGAACAGTATAAGTGAGGAGAGTGTGTTCCCTTGATGGTTTAATATACACGGGACATGTTACCAGGTGAACAGTATAAATGAGGAGAGTGTGTTCCCCTGATGGTTTAATATAAACGGGACATGTTACAAGGTGAACAGTATAAGTGAGGAGAGTGTGTTCCCCTGCTGGTTTAATATACACGGGACATTTTACCAGGTGAACACGATAAGTGAGGAGCTTGTGTTCCCCTGATGGTTTAATATACACAGGACATGTTACAAGGTGAACAGTATAAGTGAGGAGAGTGTGTTCCCCTGATTGTTTAATATGCACGGGACATGTTTCCAGCTGAACAGTATAAGTGAGGAGAGTGTGTTCCCCTGATGGTTTAATATGCACGGGACATGTTTGAAGCTGAACAGTATAAGTGAGGAGAGTGTGTTCCCATGATGGTTTAATATACACGAGACATGTTACCAGGTGAACAGTATAATTGAGGAGAGTGTGTTCCCCTGATGGTTTAATATGCACGGGACATGTTTCCAGCTGAACAGTATAAGTGAGGAGAGTGTGTTCCCCTGATGGTTTAATATGCACGGGACATGTTTGAAGCTGAACAGTATAAGTGAGGAGAGTGTGTTCCCATGATGGTTTAATATACACGAGACATGTTACCAGGTGAACAGTATAAGTGAGGAGAGTGTGTTCCCCTGATGGTTTAATATGCACGGGACATGTTTCCAGCTGAACAGTAAAAGTGAGGAGAGTGTGTTCCCCTGATGGTTTAATATACACGGGACATGTTACCAGGTGAACAGTATAAGTGAGGAGAGTGTGTTCCCTTGATGGTTTAATATACACGGGACATGTTACCAGGTGAACAGTATAAGTGAGGAGAGTGTGTTCCCCTGATGGTTTAATATACACGGGACATGTTACCAGGTGAACAGTATAAGTGAGGAGAGTGTGTTCCCTTGATGGTTTAATATACACGGGACATGTCACCAGGGGAAAAGTTTAAGTGAGGAGAGTGTGTTCCCCTGATGGTTTAATACTGACGGGACATGTTACCAGATGAACAGTATAAGTGAGGAGCTTGTGTTCCCCTGATGGTTTAATACTGACGGGACATGTTACCAGATGAACAGTATAAGTGAAGAGCTTGTGTTCCCATGTTGGTTTAATACAGACGGGTCATGTTACCAGATGAACAGTATAAGTGAGGAGAGTGTGTTCCCCTGATTGTTTAATACACACGGGACATGTCATCAACTGAACTGTATAAGTGAGGAGAGTGTGTTCCCCTGATGGTTTAATGCACACAGGACATGTTACCAGGTGAACAGTATAAATGAGGAGAGTGTGTTCCTCTGATGGTTTAATACTGAGGGGACATGTTACCAGGTGAACAGTATAAGTGAGGAGAATGTGTTCCCCTGATGGTTTAATACACACGGGACATGTCACCAGGTGAACAGTATAAGTGAGGAGAGTGTGTTCCCCTGATGGTTTAATACACACGGGACATGTCACCAGGTGAACAGTATAACTGAGGAGAGTGAGTTCCCCTGATGGTTTAATACACACGGTATATGTTACCAGGTGAAAAGTATAAGTGAGGAGAGTGTGTTCCCCTGATGGTTTAATATACACGGGACATGTTACCAGGTGAACAGTATAAGTGAGGAGAGTGTGTTCCCCTGATTGTTTAATATACACAGGACATGTTACCAGGTGAACAGTATAAGTGAGGAGAGTGTGTTCCCCTGATGGTTTAATATACACGGGACATGTTTCCAGGTGAACAGTATAAGTGAGGAGAGTGTGTTCCCCTGATGGTTTAATATACACGGGACATGTTACCAGGTGAACAGTATAAGTGAGGAGAGTGTGTTCCCCTGATTGTTTAATATACACAGGACATGTTACCAGGTGAACAGTATAAGTGAGGAGAGTGTGTTCCCCTGATGGTTTAATATACACAGGACATGTTACCAGGTGAACAGTATAAGTGAGGAGAGTGTGTTCCCCTGATGGTTTAATATACACAGGACATGTTAACAGGTGAACAGTATAAGTGAGGAGAGTGTGTTCCCCTGATGTTTTAATATACATGGGACATGATGCCAGGTGAACAGTATAAGTGAGGAGAGTGTGTTCCCCTGATGGTTTAATATACACGGGACATGTCACCAGGTGAAAGGTTTAAGTGAGGAGAGTGTGTTCCCCTGAAGCTTTAATATACACGGGACATGTCACCAGGTGAACAGTATAAGTGAGGAGAGTGTGTTCCCCTGATTGTTTAATACACACGGGACATGTCACCAAATGAACTGCATAAGTGAGGAGAGTCTGTTCCCCTGATGATTTAATATTCACAGGACATGTTACCAGGTGAACAGTATAAGTGAGGAGAGTGTGTTCCCCTGATGCTTTAATAAACACAGGACATGTTACCAGGTGAACCGTTTAAGTGAGGAGAGGGTGTTCCCCTTATGGTTTAATATACACAGGACATGTTACCAGGTGAACAGTATAAGTGAGGAGAGTGTGTTCCCCTGATGCTTTAATAAACACAGGACATGTTACCAGGTGAACAGTATAAGTGAGGAGAGTGTTTTCCCCTGATGGTTTAATATACCCGGGACATGTCACCAGGTGAACAGTATAAGTGAGGAGAGATTGTTCCCCTGATGGTTTAATACACACGGGACATGTTACCAGGTGAACAGTATAAGTGAGGAGAGTGTGTTCCCCTGATGGTTTAATATACGCGGGAAATGTTACCAGATGAACAGTATAAGTGAGGAGAATGTGTTCCCCTGATGGTTTAATATACGCGGGAAATGTTACCAGATGAACAGTATAAGTGAGGAGAATGTGTTCCCCTGATGGTTTAATATACGCGGGAAATGTTACCAGATGAACAGTATAAGTGAGGAGAATGTGTTCCCCTGATGGTTTAATATACGCGGGAAATGTTACCAGATGAACAGTATAAGTGAGGAGAGTGTGTTCCCCTGATGGTTTAATATACGCGGGAAATGTTACCAGATGAACAGTATAAGTGAGGAGAATGTGTTCCCCTGATTGTTTAATATACACGGGAAATGTTTCCAGGAGAACAGTATAAGTGAGGAGAGTGTGTTCCCCTGATGGTTTAATACACACGGGACATGTTACCAGGTGAACAGTATAAGTGAGGAGAGTGTGTTCCCCTGATGGTTTAATATACACGGGACATGTTACCAGGTGAACAGTATAAGTGAGGAGAGTGTGTTCCCCTGATGGTTTAATACACACGGGACATGTTACCAGGTGAACAGTATAAGTGAGGAGAGTGTGTTCCCCTGATGGTTTAATACTGACGGAACATGTTACCAGGTGAACAGTATAAGTCAGGAGAGTGTGTTCCCCTGATGGTTTAATATACACGGTACATGTTACCAGGCTAACAGTGTAAGTGAGGAGAGTGTGTTCCCCTGATGGTTTAATATACACGGGACATATCACCAGGTGAAAAGTTTAAGTGAGGAGAGTGTGTTCCCCTGATGGTTTAAAATACACGGGACATGTTACCAGGTGAACAGTATAAGTGAGGAGAGTGTGTTCCCCTGATGGTTTAATATACATGGGACATGTTACCAGGTGAACAGTATAAGTGAGGAGAGTGTGGTCCCCTGATGGTTTAATATACACGGTACATGTTACCAGGCTAACAGTGTAAGTGAGGAGAGTGTGTTCCCCTGATGGTTTAATATACACGGGACATATCACCAGGTGAAAAGTTTAAGTGAGGAGAGTGTGTTCCCCTGATGGTTTAAAATACACGGGACATGTTACCAGGTGAACAGTATAAGTGAGGAGAGTGTGTTCCCCTGATGGTTTAATACTGACGGAACATGTTACCAGATGAACAGTATAAGTGAGGAGAGTGTGTTCCCCTGATGGTTTAATATACACGGTACATGTTACCAGGTGAACAGTATATGTGAGGAGAGTGTGTTCCCCTCATGGTTTAATATACACGGGACATGTTACCAGATGAACAGTATAATTGAGGAGAGTGTGTTCCGCTGACGGTTTAATATACACGGGACATGTTACCAGGTGAACAGTGCAAGTGAGGAGAGTGTGTTCCCCTGATTGTTTAATACACACGGGACATGTTACCAGGTGAACAGTATAATTGAGGAGAGTGTGTTCCGCTGACGGTTTAATATACACGGGACATGTTACCAGGTGAACAGTGCAAGTGAGGAGAATGTGTTCCCCTGATGGTTTAATATACACAGGCCATGATGCCAGGTGAACAGTATAAGTCAGGAGAGTGTGTTCCCCTGATTGTTTAATATACACGGGACATGTCACCAGGTGAACAGTATAAGTGAGGAGAATGTGTTCCCCAGATTGTTTAATATACATGGGACATGTTACCAGGCGAACAGTGTAAGTGAGGAGAGTGTGTTCCCCTGATGGTTTAATATACCCGGGACATGTCACCAGATGAACAGTATAAGAGAGGAGAGTGTGTTCCCCTGATTGTTTAATACACACGGGACAAGTCACCAAATGAACTGTATGAGTGAGGAGAGTGTGTTCCCCTGATGGTTTAATATACACGGGACATATCACCAGGTGAAAAGTTTAAGTGAGGAGAGTGTGTTCCCCTGATGGTTTGAAATACACGGGACATGTCACCAGATGAACAGTATAAGAGAGGAGAGTGTGTTCCCCTGATTGTTTAATACACACGGGACAAGTCACCAAATGAACTGTATGAGTGAGGAGAGTGTGTTCCCCTGATGATTTAATACACACGGGACATGTTACCAGATGAACAGTATAAGTGAGGAGAGTGTGTTCCCCTGATGATTTAATATACACGGGACATGTTACCAGGTGAACAGTATAAGTGAGGAGAGTGTGTTCCCCTGATGGTTTAATATACACGGTACATGTTACCAGGTGAACAGTATAAGTGAGGAGAGTGTGTTCCCCTGATGGTTTAATATACACGGGACATGATGCCAGGTGAACATTATAAGTGAGGAGAGTGTGTTCCCCTGATGGTTTAATATACATGGGACATGTTACCAGGTGAACAGTGTAAGTGAGGAGAGTGTGTTCCCCTGATGGTTTAATATACACGGGACATGTCACCAGGTGAAAAGTTTAAGTGAGGAGAGTGTGTTCCCCTGATGGTTTAAAATACACGGGACATGTCACCAGATGAACAGTATAAGAGAGGAGAGTGTGTTCCCCTGATGGTTTAATGCACACAGGACATGTTACCAGGTGAACAGTGTAATTGAGGAGAGTGTGTTCCACTGATGATTTAATACTGAGGGGACATGTTACCAGGTGAACAGGATAAGTGAGGAGATTGTGTTCCCCTGATGATTTAATATACACGGTACATATTACCAGGTGAACAGTATAAGTGAGGAGAGTGTGTTCCCCTGATGGTTTAATATACACGGGACATGTTACCTGGTGAACAGTAGAAGTGAGGAGAGTGTATTCCCCGGATGGTTTAATACACACGGGACATGTCACCAGGTGAACAGTACAAGTGAGGAGAGTGTGTTCCCCTGATGGTTTTATATACACGGACATGTCACCAGGTGAACAGTATAAGTGAGGAGAGTGTGTTCCCCTGATGGTTTAATACACACGGGACATGTTACCAGATGAACAGTATAAGTGAGGAGAGTATGTTCCCCTGATGGTTTAATATACACGGGAAATGTTACCAGATGAACAGTATAAGTGAGGAGAGTGTGTTCCCCTGATGGTTGAATATACACGGGACATGTTACCAGGTGAACAGTATAAGTGAGGAGAGTGTGTTCCCCTGATTGTTTAATATACATGGGAAATGTTACCAGATAAACAGTGTAAGTGAGGAGAGTGTGTTCCCCTGATTGTTAAATACGCACAGGACTTGTCACCAAGTGAACTGTATAAGTGAGGAGAATGTGTTCCCCAGATTGTTTATTATACACGGGACATGATGCCAGGTGAACAGTATAAGTGAGGAGAGTGTGTTCCCCTGATGGTTTAATATACGTGCGACATGTTACCAGGTGAAAAGTTTAAGTGATGAGAGTGTGTTCCCCTGATGGTTTAATACACACGGGAAATGTTACCAGATGAACTCTCTCAGTGAGGAGAGTGTGTTCCCCTGATGGTTCAATATACGTGGGACATGTTACCAGGTGAAAAGTTTAAATGAGGAGAGTGTGTTCCCCTGATGGTTTAATATACCTGGGACATGTCACCAGGTGAACAGTATAAGTGAGGAGAGATTGTTCCCCTGATGGTTTAATACACACGGGACATGTTACCAGATGAACTCTCTCAGTGAGGAGAGTGTGTTCCCCTGATGGTTTAATATACACAGGACATGTTACCAGGTGAACAGGATAAGTGAGGAGAGTGTGTTCCCCTGATGGTTTAATATACACGGGAAATGTTACCAGATGAACAGTATAAGTGAGGAGATTCTGCTCCCCTGATGGTTTAACACGCACGGGACATGTTACCAGGTGAACAGTATAAGTGAGGAGAGTGTGTTCCCCTGATTGTTTAATACACACAGGACATGTCACCAGGTGAACAGTATAAGTGAGGAGAATGTGTTCCCCTGATGGTTTAATATTCACTGGACATGTTACCAGATGAAAAGTCTAAGTGAGGAGAGTGTGTTCCCCTGATGATTTAATGCACACAGGACATGTTAGCAGGTGAACAGTATAAATGAGCAGAGAGTGTTCCCCTGATGGTTTAATATTCACGGGACATGTTACCAGGTGAACAGTATAAGTGAGGAGAGTGTGTTCCCCTGATGGTTTAATACACACAGGACATGTTACCAGGTGAACAGTATAAGTGAGGAGATTGCTTTCCCCTGATGGTTTAATATTCACGGGACATGTTACCAGGTGAACAGTGTAAGTGAGGAGAGTGTGTTCCCCTGATGGTTTAATGCACACAAGACATTTTACCAGGTGAACAGTGTAAGTGAGGAGAGTGTGTTCCCCTGATGGTTTAATATACACGGGATATGTTACCAGGTGAACAGTATAAGTGAGGAGAGTGTGTTCCCCTGATGGTTTAATATACACGGGACATGTTACCAGGTGAACAGTATAAGTGAGGAAAGTGTGTTCCCCAGATTGTTTAATATGCACGGGACATGTGACTAGGTGAACAGTATAAGTGAGGAGAGTGTGTTCCCCTGATGGTTTAATATACACGGGACATGTTACCAGGTGAACAGTATAAGTGAGGAGAGTGTGTTCCCCTGATGGTTTAATATACACGGGACATGTTACCAGATGAACAGTATAAGTGAGGCGAGTGTGTTCACCTGATGGTTTAATACGCACGGGACATGTCACCAAGTGAACTGGATATGTGAGGAGAGTGTGTTCCCCTGATGGTTTAATGCACACAAGACATTTTACCAGGTGAACAGTGTAAGTGAGGAGAGTGTGTTCCCCTGATGGTTTAATATACACGGGATATGTTACCAGGTGAACAGTATAAGTGAGGAGAGTGTGTTCCCCTGATGGTTTAATATACACGGGACATGTTACCAGGTGAACAGTATAAGTGAGGAAAGTGTGTTCCCCAGATTGTTTAATATGCACGGGACATGTGACTAGGTGAACAGTATAAGTGAGGAGAGTGTGTTCCCCTGATGGTTTAATATACAAGGGACATGTTACCAGGTAAACAGTAAAAGTGAGGAGAGTGTGTTCCCCTGATGGTTTAATATACACAGGGCATGTTACCAGGTGAACAGTATAAGTGAGGAGATTGTGTTCCCCTGATGGTGTAATACACACGGGACATGTTATCAGGTGAACGGTATAAGTGAGGAGAGTGTGTTCCCCTGATTGTTTAATGCACACGGGACATGTTACCAGGTGAACAGTATAAGTGAGGAGAGTGTGTTCCCCTGATTGTTTAATACGCACGGGACATGTTACCAGGTGAACAGTAGAAGTGAGGAGAATGTGTTCCCCTGTTTGTTTAATACGCACAGGACATGTTACCAAGTGAACAGTATAAGTGAGGTGAATGTGTTCCCCTGATTGTTTAATACACACGGGACATGTTACCATGTGAACAGTATAAGTGAGGAGAATGTGTTCCCCTGTTTGTTTAATACACACGGGACATGTTTCCAGGTGAACTGTATAAGTGAGGAGAATGTGTTCCCCTGTTTGTTTAATACGCACTGGACATGTTGCCAAGTGAACAGTATAAGTGAGGAAAATGTGTTCCCCTGATTGTTTAATACACACGGGACATGTTACCAAGTGAACAGTATAAGTGAGGAGAGTGCGTTCCCCTGATTGTTTAATATACACGGGACATGTTACCAGGTGAACAGTATAAGTGAGGAGAATGTGTTCCCCTGTTGGTTTAATACGCACGGGACATTTTACCAAGTGAACAGTATAAGTGAGGAGAATGTGTTCCCCTGATTGTTTAATACGCACGGGACATGTTACCAGGTGAACAGTATAAGTGAGGAGAATGTGTTCCCCTGATTGTTTAATACGCACGGGACATGTTACCAGGTGAACAGTATAAGTGAGGAGAGTGTGTTCCCCTGATGGTTTAATACACACGGGACATGTTACCAGGTGAACAGTATAAGTGAGAAGAGTGTGTTCCCCTGATTGTTTAATATACACGGGACATGTTACCAGGTGAACAGTATAAGTGAGGAGAGTGTGTTCCCCTGATGGTTTAATATACACGGGACATGTTACCAGGTGAACAGTATAAGTGAGGAGAGTGTGTTCCCCTGATGGTTTAATATACACGGGACATGTTACCAGGTGAACAGTATAAGTGAGGAAAGTGTGTTCCCCTGATGGTTTAATATTCACGGGACATGTTACCAGGTGAACAGTATAAGTGAGGCGAGTGTGTTCCCCTGATGGTTTAATATAGACGGGACATGTTACCAGGTAAACAGTATATGTGAGGAGAGTGTGTTCCCCTGATGGTTTAAGAAACACAGGGCATGTTACCAGGTGAACAGTATAAGTGAGGAGATTGCTTTCCCCTGATGGTTTAATATTCACGGGACATGTTACCAGGTGAACAGTATAAGTGAGGCGAGTGTGTTCCCCTGATGGTTTAATATAAACAGGGCATGTTACCAGGTGAACAGTATAAGTGAGGAGATTGTGTTCCCCTGATGGTTTAATACACACAGGACATGTTACCAGGTGAACAGTATAAGTGAGGAGAGTGTGTTCCCCTGATGTTTTAATACACACAGGACATGTTACCCGGTGAACAGTATAAGTGAGCAGATTGTGTTCCCCTGATTGTTTAATACTGACAGGACATGTCACCAGGGGAACAGTATAAGTGAGGAGAATGTGTTCCCCTGATGGTTTAATATACAGGGACATGTTACCAGGTGAACAGTATAAGTGAGGAGAATGTGTTCCCCTGATGGTTTAATATACACGGGACATGTTACCAGGTGAACAGTATAAGTGAGGAGAATGTGTTCCCCTGATGGTTTAATATACACGGGACATGTTACCAGGTGAACAGTATAAGTGAGGAGAATGTGTTCCCCTGATGGTTTAATATACACGGGACATGTTACCAGGTGAACAGTATAAGTGAGGAGAATGTGTTCCCCTGATGGTTTAATATACACGGGACTTGTTACCAGGTGAACAGTATAAGTGAGGAGAGTGTGTTCCCCTGATGGTTTAATATACACGGGAAATGTTACCAGATGAACAGTATAAGTGAGGCGAGTGTGTTCACCTGATGGTTTAATACGCACGGGACATGTCACCAAGTGAACTGTATAAGTGAGGAGAGTGTGTTCCCCTGATGGTTTAATGCACACAAGACATTTTACCAGGTGAACAGTGTAAGTGAGGAGAGTGTATTCCCCTGATGGTTTAATATACACGGGATATGTTACCAGGTGAACAGTATAAGTGAGGAGAGTGTGTTCCCCTGATGGTTTAATATACACGGGACATGTTACCAGGTGAACAGTATAAGTGAGGAGAGTGTGTTCCCCAGATTGTTTAATATGAACGGGACATGTGACTAGGTGAACAGTATAAGTGAGGAGAGTGTGTTCCCCTGATGGTTTAATATACAAGGGACATGTTACCAGGTAAACAGTATAAGTGAGGAGAGTGTGTTCCCCTGATGGTTTAATATACACAGGGCATGTTACCAGGTGAACAGTATAAGTGAGGAGATTGTGTTCCCCTGATGGTGTAATACACATGGGACATGTTACCAGGTGAACAGTATAAGTGAGGAGAGTGTGTTCCCCTGATTGTTTAATACGCACGGGACATGTTACCAGGTGAACAGTAGAAGTGAGGAGAATGTGTTCCCCTGTTTGTTTAATACGCACAGGACATGTTACCAAGTGAACAGTATAAGTGAGGAGAATGTGTTCCCCTGATTGTTTAATACACACGGGACATGTTACCAGGTGAACAGTATAAGTGAGGAGAATGTGTTCCCCTGTTTGTTTAATACACACGGGACATGTTTCCAGGTGAACAGTATAAGTGAGGAGAATGTGTTCCCCTGTTTGATTAATACACACGGGACATGTTACCAGGTGAACAGTATAAGTGAGGAGAATGTGTTCCCCTGATGGTTTAATATACACGGGACATGTTTCCAGGTGAACAGTATAAGTGAGGAGAATGAGTTCCCCTGATTGTTTAATACACACGGGACATGTTACCAGGTGAACAGTATAAGTGAGGAGAATGTGTTCCCCTGATGGTTTAATATACACGGGACATGTTACCAGGTGAACAGTATAAGTGAGGAGAGTGTGTTCCCCTGATTGTTCAATAGTCATGGGACATGTTACCAGGTGAACAGTATAAGTGAGGCGAGTGTGTTCCCCTGATGGTTTAATATACACGGGACATGTTACCAGGTAAACAGTATATGTGAGGAGAGTGTGTTCCCCTGATGGTTTAATATACAGAGGGCATGTTACCAGGTGAACAGTATAAGTGAGGAGATTGTGTTCCCCTGATGGTTTAATACACACAGGACATGTTACCAGGTGAACAGTATAAGTGAGGAGAGTGTGTTCCCCTGATGTTTTAATACACACAGGACATGTTACCCAGTTAACAGTATAAGTGAGGAGATTGTGTTCCCCTGATTGTTTAATACTGACAGGACATGTCACCAGGGGAACAGTATAAGTGAGGAGAATGTGTTCCCCTGATTGTTCAATACACACGAGACATGTCATCAAGTGAAATGTATAATTGAGGAGAGTGTGTTCCCCTGATGGTTTAATATACACGGTACATGTTACCAGGTGAACAGTATAAGTGAGGAGAGTGTGTTCCCCTGATGGTTTAATATACACGAAACATGTTACCAGGTGAACAGTATAAGTGAGGAGAGTGTGTTCCCCTGATGGTTTAATAAACACGGGACATGTTACCAGATGAACAGTATAAGTGAGGAGAGGGTGTTCCCCTGATTGTTTAATATACACGCGACATGTTACCAGGTGAACAGTATAAGTGAGGAGAATATGTTCCCCTGATTGTTTAATACGCACGGGACTTGTCACCAAGTGAACAGTATAAGTGAGGAGAGTGTGTTCCCCTGATGGTTTAATATACATGGGACATGTTACCAGGTGAACAGTGTAAGTGAGGAGAGTGTGTTCCCCTGATGGTTTAATATACACGGGACATGTCACCAGGTGAAAAGTTTAAGTGAGGAGAGTGTGATGCCCTGGTGGTTTAATATACCCGGGACATGTTACCAGATGAACACTCTCAGTGAGGAGAGTGTGTTCCCCTGATGGTTTAATATACACAGGACATGTTACCAGGTGAACAGTATAAGTGAGGAGAGTGTTTTCCCCTGATGGTTTAATATACATGGGACATGTTACCAGGTGAACAGTGTAAGTGAGGAGAGTGCGTTCCCCTGATTGTTTAATACACACGGGACATGTTACCAGATGAACAGTATAAGTGAGGAGAGTGTGTTCCCCTGATGGTTTAATATACATGGGACATGTTACCAGGTGAACAGTGTAAGTGAGGAGAGTGTGTTCCCCTGATTGTTTAATACACACGGGACATTTTACCAGATGAACAGTATAAGTGAGGAGACTGTGTTCCCCTGATGGTTTAATATACACGGGACATGTTACCAGATGAACAGTATAAGTGAGGAGAGTGTGTTCCCCTGATGGTTTAATAAACACGGGACATGTTACCAGATGAACAGTATAAGTGAGGAGAGTGTGTTCCCCTGATGGTTGAATATACACGGGACATGTTACCAGATGAACAGTATAAGTGAGGAGAGTGTGTTCCCCAGATTGTTTAATATACATGGGACATGTTACCAGGTGAACAGTGTAAGTGAGGAGAGTGTGTTCCCCTGATGGTTTAATATACACGGGACATGTCACCAGGTGAAAAGTTTAAGTGAGGAGAGTGTGTTCCCCTGATGGTTTAAAATACCCGGGACATGTCACCAGATGAACAGTATAAGAGAGGAGAGTGTGTTCCCAAGATTGTTTAATACACACGGGACAAGTCACCAAATGAACTGTATGAGTGAGGAGAGTGTGTTCCCCTGATGATTTAACACACACGGGACATGTTACCAGATGAACACTCTCAGTGAGGATAGTGTGTTCCCCTGATGATTTAATATACACATGACATGTTACCAGGTGAACAGTATAAGTGAGTAGAGTGTGTTCCCCTGATGGTTTAATATACCCGGTACATGTTACCAGGTGAACAGGAAAAGTGAGGAGAGTGTGTTCCCTGATGGTTTAACATACACGGGACATGATGCCAGGTGAAGAGTATAAGTGAGGAGAGTGTGTTCCCCTGATGGTTTAATATACCCGGTACATGTTACCAGGTGAACAGGAAAAGTGAGGAGAGTGTGTTCCCCTGATGGTTTAATATACACGGGACATGATGCCAGGTGAACAGTATAAGTGAGGAGAGTGTGTTCCCCTGATGGTTTAATATACATGGGACATGTTAGCAGGTGAACAGTGTAAGTGAGGAGAGTGTGTTCCCCTGATGGTTTAATATACACGGGACATGTCAACAGGTGAAAAGTTTAAGTGAGGAGAGTGTGTTCCCCTGATTGTTTAAAATACACGGGACATGTCACCAGATGAACAGTATAAGTGAGGAGAGTGTGTTCCCCTGATGGTTTAAAATACACGGGACATGTCACCAGATGAACAGTATAAGAGAGGAGAGTGTGTTCCCCTGATTGTTTAATACACACGGGAGAAGTCACCAAATGAACTGTATGAGTGAGGAGATTGTGTTCCCCTGATGATTTAATACACACGGGACATGTTACCAGATGAACACTCTCAGTGAGGAGAGTGTGTTCCCCTGATGGTTTAATATACACGGGACATGTCAACAGGTGAAAAGTTTAAGTGAGGAGAGTGTGTTCCCCTGATGGTTTAATATACACGGGACATGTCACCAGGTGAAAAGTTTAAGTGAGGAGAGTGTGATGCCCTGGTTGTTTAATATACCCGGGACATGTCACCAGGTGAACAGTATAAGTGAGGAGAGTGTGTTCCCCCGATTGTTTAATACACACGGGACATGTCACCAAATGAACTGTATAAGTGAGGAGACTGTATTCCCCTGATGGTTTAATACACACGGGACATGTTACCAGATGAACACTCTCAGTGAGGAGAGTGTGTTCCCCTGATGGTTTAATATACACAGGACATGTTACCAGGTGAACAGTATAAGTGAGGAGAGTGTGTTCCCCTGATGGTTAAATATACATGGGACATGTTACCAGGTGAACAGTGTAAGTGAGGAGAGTGTGTTCCCCTGATTGTTTAATACACACGGGACATTTTACCAGATGAACAGTATAAATGAGGAGAGTGTGTTCCCCTGATGGTTTAATATACACGGGACATGTTACCAGATGAACAGTATAAGTGAGGAGAGTGTGTTCCCCTGATGGTTTAATAAACACGAGACATGTTACCAGATGAACAGTATAAGTGAGGAGAGTGTGTTCCCCTGATGGTTGAATATACACGGGACATGTTACCAGATGAACAGTATAAGTGAGGAGAGTGTGTTCCCCTGATGGTTTAAGATACACGGGAAATGTTACCAGATGAACAGTATAAGTGAGGAGAGTGTGTTCCCCTGATGGTTGAATATACACGGGACATGTTACTAGGTGAACAGTATAAGTGAGGAGAGTGTGTTCCCCTGATGGTTTAATACTGACGGGACATGTTACCAGATGAACAGTATAAGTGAGGAGAGTGTGTTCCCCTGATGGTTTAACATACATGGGACATGTTACCAGGTGAACAGTGTAAGTGAGGAGAGTGTGTTCCCCTGATTGTTTAATACACACGGGACATTTTACCAGATGAACAGTATAAATGAGGAGAGTGTGTTCCCCTGATGGTTTAATATACACGGGACATGTTACCAGATGAGCAGTATAAGTGAGGAGAGTGTGTTCCCCTGATGGTTTAATAAACACGAGACATGTTACCAGATGAACAGTATAAGTGAGGAGAGTGTGTTCCCCTGATGGTTTAATACTGACGGGACATGTTACCAGATGAACAGTATAAGTGAGGAGAGTGTGTTCCCCTGATGGTTTAATATACATGGGACATGTTACCAGGTGAACAGTGTAAGTGAGGAGAGTGTGTTCCCCTGATTGTTTAATACACACGGGACATTTTACCAGATGAACAGTATAAATGAGGAGAGTGTGTTCCCCTGATGGTTTAATATACACGGGACATGTTACCAGATGAACAGTATAAGTGAGGAGAGTGTGTTCCCCTGATGGTTTAATAAACACGAGACATGTTACCAGATGAACAGTATAAGTGAGGAGAGTGTGTTCCCCTGATGGTTGAATATACACGGGACATGTTACCAGATGAACAGTATAAGTGAGGAGAGTGTGTTCCCCTGATGGTTTAACATACACGGGAAATGTCACCAGATGAACAGTATAAGTGAGGAGAGTGTGTTCCCCTGATGGTTGAATATACACGGGACATGTTACTAGCTGAACAGTATAAGTGAGGAGAGTGTGTTCCCCTGATTGTTTAATATACATGGGAAATGTTACCAGGTGAACAGTATATGTGAGGAGATTGTGTTCCCCTGATGGTTTAATACACACGGGACATTTCACCAGGTGAACTGTATAAGTGAGGAGAGTGTGTTCCCCTGATGGTTTAATACACACGGGACATGTCACCAGGTGAACAGTATAAGTGAGGAGAGTGTGTTCCCCTGATTGTTTAATATACACGGGAAATGTTACCAGATGAACAGTATAAGTGAGGAGAGTGTGTTTCCCTGATGGTTTAATACACACGGGACATGATTCCGGTCAAACAGTTTAAGTGAGGAGAGTGTGTTCCTCTGATTGCTTAATATACATGGGAAATGTTACCAGATGAACAGTATATGTGAGGAGAGTGTGTTCCCCTGATGGTTTAATACACACGGGACATTTCACCAGGTGAACTGTATAAGTGAGGAGAGTGTGTTCCCCTGATGGTTTCATATACACGGGACATGTGACCAGGTGAACAGTATAATTGAGGAGAGTGTGTTCCCCTGATGGTTTAATGCACATGGGACATGTTACCAGGTGAACAGTATAAGTGAGGAGAGTGTGTTCCCCTGATTGTTTAATAAACACGGGACATGTTACCAGGTGAACAGTATAAGTGAGGAGAGTGTGATCCCCTGATTGTTTAATAAACACGGGACATGTTACCAGGTGAACAGTATAAGTGAGGAGAGTGTGTTCCCCTGATTGTTTAATACACACGGGACATGTTACCAGGTGAACAGTATAAGTGAGGAGAGTGTGTTCCCCTGATGATTTTATATACACGGACATGTCACCAGGTGAACAGTATAAGTGAGGAGAGTGTTTTCCCCTGATGGTTTAATATACACGGGACATGTTTCCAGGAGAACAGTATAAGTGAGGAGAGTGTGTTCCCCTGAGTGTTTAATATACACGGGACATGTTACCAGGTGAACAGTATAAGTGAGGAGAGTGTGTTCCCTTGATAGTTTAATATACACGGGACATGTTACCAGATGAACAGTATAAGTGAGGAGAGTGTGTTCCCCTGATGGTTTAATATACACGGGACATGTTACCAGGTGAACAGTTTAAGTGAGGAGAGTGTGTTCCCCTGATTGTTTAATATACACGGGACATGTTACCAGGTGAACAGTATAAGTGAGGAGAGTGTGTTCCCCTGATGGTTTTTTACGCAAGGGACGTGTTACCAGGTGAACAGTATAAGTGAGGAGACTGTGTTCCCCTGATGGTTTAATATACACGGGACATGTTACCAGTTGAACATATAAGTGAGGAGAGTGTGTTCCCCTGATGGTTTAATACTGACGGGACATGTTACCAGATGAACAGTATAAGTGAGGAGAGTGTGTTCCCCTGATGGTTTAATACACACGGGACATGTTACCAGATGAACAGTATAAGTGAGGAGAGTGTGTTCCCCTGATGGTTTAATATACACGGGACATGTTACCAGTTGAACAGTATAAGTGAGGAGAGTGTGTTCCCCTGATGGTTTAATACTGACGGGACATGTTACCAGATGAACAGTATAAGTGAGGAGAGTGTGTTCCCCTGATTGTTTAATACACACGGGACATGTTAGCAGTTGAAAAGTTTAAGTGAGGAGACTTTGTTCCCCTGATGGTTTAATATGCATGGGACATGTTACCAGGTGAAAAGTGTAAGTGAGGAGAGTGTGTTCCCCTGATGGTTTAATACACACGGGAAATGTTACCAGATGAGCAGTATAAGTGAGGAGAGTGTGTTCCCCTGATGGTTTAATATACACGGGACATGTTACCAGATGAACAGTATAAGTGAGGAGAGTGTGTTCCCCTGATTGTTTAATATACACGGGATATGTAACCAGGTGAACAGTATAAGTGAGGAGAGTGTATTCCCCTGATGGTTTAATACGCACGGGACATGTCACCAAGTGAACTGTATAAGTGAGGAGAGTGTGTTCCCCTGATTGTTTAATACGCACGGGACATGTCACCAAGTGAACTGTATAAGTGAGGAGAGTGTGTTCCCCTGATTGTTTAATACACACGGGACATGTTACCAGGTGAACAGTATAAGTGAGGAGAGTGTGTTCCCCTGATGTTTTAATACACACAGGACATGTTACCCGGTGAACAGTATAAGTGAGCAGATTGTATTCCCCTGATTGTTTAATACTGACAGGACATGTCACCAGGGGAACAGTATAAGTGAGGAGAATGTGTTCCCCTGATGGTTTAATATACAGGGACATGTTACCAGGTGAACAGTATAAGTGAGGAGAATGTGTTCCCCTGATGGTTTAATATACACGGGACATGTTACCAGGTGAACAGTATAAGTGAGGAGAATGTGTTCCCCTGATGGTTTAATATACACGGGACATGTTACCAGGTGAACAGTATAAGTGAGGAGAGTGTGTTCCCCTGATGGTTTAATATACACGGGACATGTTACCAGATGAACAGTATAAGTGAGGCGAGTGTGTTCACCTGATGGTTTAATACGCACGGGACATGTCACCAAGTGAACTGTATAAGTGAGGAGAGTGTGTTCCCCTGATGGTTTAATGCACACAAGACATTTTACCAGGTGAACAGTGTAAGTGAGGAGAGTGTGTTCCCCTGATGGTTTAATATACACGGGATATGTTACCAGGTGAACAGTATAAGTGAGGAGAGTGTGTTCCCCTGATGGTTTAATATACACGGGACATGTTACCAGGTGAACAGTATAAGTGAGGAGAGTGTGTTCCCCAGATTGTTTAATATGAACGGGACATGTGACTAGGAGAACAGTATAAGTGAGGAGAGTGTGTTCCCCTGATGGTTTAATATACAAGGGACATGTTACCAGGTGAACAGTATAAGTGAGGAGATTGTGTTCCCCTGATGGTGTAATACGCACGGGACATGTTACCAGGTGAACAGTAGAATTGAGGAGAATGTGTTCCCCTGTTTGTTTAATACGCACAGGACATGTTACCAAGTGAACAGTATAAGTGAGGAGAATGTGTTCCCCTGATTGTTTAATACACACGGGACATGTTACCAGGTGAACAGTATAAGTGAGGAGAATGTGTTCCCCTGTTTGTTTAATACACACGGGACATGTTTCCAGGTGAACAGTATAAGTGAGGAGAATGTGTTCCCCTGTTTGTTTAATACACACGGGACATGTTTCCAGGTGAACAGTATAAGTGAGGAGAATGAGTTCCCCTGATTGTTTAATACACACGGGACATGTTACCAAGTGAACAGTATAAGTGAGGAGAGTGCGTTCCCCTGATTGTTTAATACACACGGGACATGTTACCAGGTGAACAGTATAAGTGAGGAGAATGTGTTCCCCTGATGGTTTAATATACACGGGACATGTTACCAGGTGAACAGTATAAGTGAGGAGAGTGTGTTCCCCTGATTGTTCAATAGTCATGGGACATGTTACCAGGTGAACAGTATAAGTGATGCGAGTGTGTTCCCCTGATGGTTTAATATACACGGGACATGTTACCAGGTAAACAGTATATGTGAGGAGAGTGTGTTCCCCTGATGGTTTAATATACAGAGGGCATGTTACCAGGTGAACAGTATAAGTGAGGAGATTGTGTTCCCCTGATGGTTTAATACACACAGGACATGTTACCAGGTGAACAGTATAAGTGAGGAGAGTGTGTTCCCCTGATGTTTTAATACACACAGGACATGTTACCCAGTTAACAGTATAAGTGAGGAGATTGTGTTCCCCTGATTGTTTAATACTGACAGGACATGTCACCAGGGGAACAGTATAAGTGAGGAGAATGTGTTCCCCTGATTGTTTAATACACACGGGACATGTTACCAGGTGAACAGTATAAGTGAGAAGAATGAGTTCCCCTGTTTGTTTAATACACACGGGACATGTTACCAGGTGAACAGTATAAGTGAGGAGAATGTGTTCCCCTGATTGTTCAATACACACGAGACATGTCATCAAGTGAAATGTATAATTGAGGAGAGTGTGTTCCCCTGATGGTTTAATATACACGGTACATGTTACCAGGTGAACAGTATAAGTGAGGAGAGTGTGTTCCCCTGATGGTTTAATATACACGAAACATGTTACCAGGTGAACAGTATAAGTGAGGAGAGTGTGTTCCCCTGATGGTTTAATAAACACGGGACATGTTACCAGATGAACAGTATAAGTGAGGAGAATATGTTCCCCTGATTGTTTAATACGCACGGGACTTGTCACCAAGTGAACAGTATAAGTGAGGAGAGTGTGTTCCCCTGATGGTTTAATATACATGGGACATGTTACCAGGTGAACAGTGTAAGTGAGGAGAGTGTGTTCCCCTGATGGTTTAATATACACGGGACATGTCACCAGGTGAAAAGTTTAAGTGAGGAGAGTGTGATGCCCTGGTGGTTTAATATACCCGGGACATGTTACCAGATGAACACTCTCAGTGAGGAGAGTGTGTTCCCCTGATGGTTTAATATACACAGGACATGTTACCAGGTGAACAGTATAAGTGAGGAGAGTGTTTTCCCCTGATGGTTTAATATACATGGGACATGTTACCAGGTGAACAGTGTAAGTGAGGAGAGTGCGTTCCCCTGATTGTTTAATACACACGGGACATGTTACCAGATGAACAGTATAAGTGAGGAGAGTGTGTTCCCCTGATGGTTTAATATACATGGGACATGTTACCAGGTGAACAGTGTAAGTGAGGAGAGTGTGTTTCCCTGATTGTTTAATACACACGGGACATTTTACCAGATGAACAGTATAAGTGAGGAGACTGTGTTCCCCTGATGGTTTAATATACACGGGACATGTTACCAGATGAACAGTATAAGTGAGGAGAGTGTGTTCCCCTGATGGTTTAATAAACACGGGACATGTTACCAGACGAACAGTATAAGTGAGGAGAGTGTGTTCCCCTGATGGTTGAATATACACGGGACATGTTACCAGATGAACAGTATAAGTGAGGAGAGTGTGTTCCCCAGATTGTTTAATATACATGGGACATGTTACCAGGTGAACAGTGTAAGTGAGGAGAGTGTGTTCCCCTGATGGTTTAATATACACGGGACATGTCACCAGGTGAAAAGTTTAAGTGAGGAGAGTGTGTTCCCCTGATGGTTTAAAATACCCGGGACATGTCACCAGATGAACAGTATAAGAGAGGAGAGTGTGTTCCCCTGATTGTTTAATACACACGGGACAAGTCACCAAATGAACTGTATGAGTGAGGAGAGTGTGTTCCCCTGATTATTTAACACACACGGGACATGTTACCAGATGAACACTCTCAGTGAGGATAGTGTGTTCCCCTGATGATTTAATATACACATGACATGTTACCAGGTGAACAGTATAAGTGAGGAGAGTGTGTTCCCCTGATGGTTTAATATACCCGGTACATGTTACCAGGTGAACAGGAAAAGTGAGGAGAGTGTGTTCCCCTGATGGTTTAATATACACGGGACATGATGCCAGGTGAACTGTATAAGTGAGGAGAGTGTGTTCCCCTGATGGTTTAATATACACGGGACATGTCACCAGGTGAAAAGTTTAAGTGAGGAGAGAGTGTTCCCCTGATGGTTTAATATACCCGGTACATGTTACCAGGTGAATAGGAAAAGTGAGGAGAGTGTGTTCCCCTGATGGTTTAATATACACGGGACATGATGCCAGGTGAACAGTATAAGTGAGGAGAGTGTGTTCCCCTGATGGTTTAATATACACGGGACATGTCAACAGGTGAAAAGTTTAAGTGAGGAGAGTTTGTTCCCCTGATTGTTTAAAATACACGGGACATGTCACCAGATGAACAGTATAAGTGAGGAGAGTGTGTTCCCCTGATGGTTTAAAATACACGGGACATGTCACCAGATGAACAGTATAAGAGAGGAGAGTGTGTTCCCCTGATTGTTTAATACACACGGGACAAGTCACCAAATGAACTGTATGAGTGAGGAGATTGTGTTCCCCTGATGATTTAATATACACGGTACATGTTACCAGGTGAACAGTATAAGTGAGGAGAGTGTGTTCCCCTGATGGTTTAATATACACGGGACATGTTACCTGGTGAACAGTATAAGTGAGGAGAGTGTGTTCCCCTGATGGTTTAATATACATGGGACATGTTACCAGGTGAACAGTGTAAGTGAGGAGAGTGTGTTCCCCTGATGGTTTAATATACACGGGACATGTCACCAGGTGAAAAGTTTAAGTGAGGAGAGTGTGATGCCCAGTTTGTTTAATATACCCGGGACATGTCACCAGGTGAACAGTATAAGTGAGGAGAGTGTGTTCCCCCGATTGTTTAATACACACGGGACATGTCACCAAATGAACTGTATAAGTGAGGAGACTGTATTCCCCTGATGGTTTAATACACACGGGACATGTTACCAGATGAACACTCTCAGTGAGGAGAGTGTGTTCCCCTGATGGTTTAATATACACAGGACATGTTACCAGGTGAACAGTATAAGTGAGGAGAGTGTGTTCCCCTGATGGTTAAATATACATGGGACATGTTACCAGGTGAACAGTGTAAGTGAGGAGAGTGTGTTCCCCTGATTGTTTAATACACACGGGACATTTTACCAGATGAACAGTATAAATGAGGAGAGTGTGTTCCCCTGATGGTTTAATATACACGGGACATGTTACCAGATGAACAGTATAAGTGAGGAGAGTGTGTTCCCCTGATGGTTTAATAAACACGAGACATGTTACCAGATGAACAGTATAAGTGAGGAGAGTGTGTTCCCCTGATGGTTGAATATACACGGGACATGTTACCAGATGAACAGTATAAGTGAGGAGAGTGTGTTCCCCTGATGGTTTAAGATACACGGGAAATGTTACCAGATGAACAGTATAAGTGAGGAGAGTGTGTTCCCCTGATGGTTTAATACGTACGGGACATGTTACCAGGTGAACAGTATAAGTGAGGACAATGTTTTCCCCTGTTAGTTTCATGCACACGTGACATGTTACCAGGTGAACAGTATAAGTGAGGAGAGTGTGTTCCCCTGATGGTTTAATATACACAGGACATGTCACCAGGTGAACTGTAATAGTGAGGAGAGTATGTTCCCCTGATTGTTTGATACGCACGGGGCATGTTACCAGGTGAAGAGTATAATTGAGGAGAATGTGTTCCCCTGATTGTTTAATACACACGGGACATGTCACCAGGTGAACAGTATAAGTGAGGAGAGCGTGTTCCCCTGATGGTTTAATACTGACGTGATATGTTACCAGATGAACAGTATAAGTGAGGAGAGTGTGTTCCCCTGATGGTTTAATACGCACGGGACATGTCACCAAGTGAACTGTATAAGTGAGGAGAGTGTGTTCCCCTGATTGTTTAATACACACGGGACATGTTACCAGATGATCAGTATAAGTGAGGAGAGCGTGTTCCCCTGATTGTTTAATACACACGGGACATGTTACCAGGTGAACAGTATAATGGAGGAGAGTGTGTTCCCCTGATGGTTTAATACACACGGGACATGTTACCAGTTGAACAGTATAAGTGAGGAGAGTGTGTTCCCCTGATGGTTTAATACTGACGGGACATGTTACCAGATGAACAGTATAAGTGAGGAGAGTGTTTTCCCCTGATGGTTTAATACACACGGGACATGTTACCAGGTGAACAGTAAAAGTGAGGAGAGTGTGTTCCCCTGATTGTTTAATACACACGGGACATGTTACCAGGTGCACAGTATAAGTGAGGAGAGTGTGTTCCCCTGATTGTTTAATACACACGGGAAATGTTACCAGATGAACAGTATAAATGAGGAGAGTGTGTTCCCCTGATTGTTTAATATACACGGGACATGTTACCAGATGAACAGTATAAGTGAGGAGAGTGTGTTCCCCTGATGGTTTAATATTCACGGGACATGTTACCAGGTGAACAGTATAAGTGAGGAGAGTGTGTTCCCCTGATGGTTTAATATACACGGGACATGTTACCAGATGAACAGTATAAGTGAGGAGAGTGTGTTCCCCTGATGGTTTAATACACACGGGACATGTTACCAGGTGAACAGTAAAAGTGAGGAGAGTGTGTTCCCCTGATTGTTTAATACACACGGGACATGTTACCAGGTGAACAGTATAAGTGAGGAGAGTGTGTTCCCCTGATGGTTTAATATACACGGGACATGTTACCAGATGAACAGTATAAGTAAGGAGAGTGTGTTCCCCTGATGGTTTAATACTGACGGGATATGTTACAAGATGAACAGTATAAGTGAGGAGAGTGTGTTCCCCTGATGGTTTAATACGCACGGGACATGTCACCAAGTGAACAGTATAAGTGAGGAGAGGGTGTTCCCCTGATTGTTTAATAAACACGGGACATGTTACCAGGTGAACAGTATAAGTGAGGAGAGTGTGTTCCCTTGATAGTTTAATATACACGAGACATGTTACCAGATGAACAGTATAAGTGAGGAGAGGGTGTTCCCCTGATTGTTTAATAAACACGGGACATGTTACCAGGTGAACAGTATAAGTGAGGAGAGTGTGTTTCCCTGATGGTTTAATATACACGGGACATGTTACCAGATGAACAGTATAAGTGAGGCGAGTGTGTTCACCTGATGGTTTAATACGCACGGGACATGTCACCAAGTGAACTGTATAAGTGAGGAGAGTGTGTTCCCCTGATGGTTTAATGCACACAAGACATTTTACCAGGTGAACAGTGTAAGTGAGGAGAGTGTGTTCCCCTGATGGTTTAATATACACGGGATATGTTACCAGGTGAACAGTATAAGTGAGGAGAGTGTGTTCCCCTGATGGTTTAATATACACGGGAAATGTTACCAGGTGAACAGTATAAGTGAGGAGAGTGTGTTCCCCAGATTGTTTAATATGAACGGGACATGTGACTAGGTGAACAGTATAAGTGAGGAGAGTGTGTTCCCCTGATGGTTTAATATACAAGGGACATGTTACCAGGTAAACAGTATAAGTGAGGAGAGTGTGTTCCCCTGATGGTTTAATATACACAGGGCATGTTACCAGGTGAACAGTATAAGTGAGGAGATTGTGTTCCCCTGATGGTGTAATACACATGGGACATGTTACCAGGTGAACAGTATAAGTGAGGAGAGTGTGTTCCCCTGATTGTTTAATACGCACGGGACATGTTACCAGGTGAACAGTAGAAGTGAGGAGAATGTGTTCCCCTGTTTGTTTAATACGCACAGGACATGTTACCAAGTGAACAGTATAAGTGAGGAGAATGTGTTCCCCTGATTGTTTAATACACACGGGACATGTTACCAGGTGAACAGTATAAGTGAGGAGAATGTGTTCCCCTGTTTGTTTAATACACACGGGACATGTTTCCAGGTGAACAGTATAAGTGAGGAGAATGTGTTCCCCTGTTTGTTTAATACACACGGGACATGTTACCAGGTGAACAGTATAAGTGAGGAGAATGAGTTCCCCTGATTGTTTAATACACACGGGACATGTTACCAAGTGAACAGTATAAGTGAGGAGAGTGCGTTCCCCTGATTGTTTAATACACACGGGACATGTTACCAGGTGAACAGTATAAGTGAGGAGAATGTGTTCCCCTGATGGTTTAATATACACGGGACATGTTACCAGGTGAACAGTATAAGTGAGGAGAGTGTGTTCCCCTGATTGTTCAATAGTCATGGGACATGTTACCAGGTGAACAGTATAAGTGAGGCGAGTGTGTTCCCCTGATGGTTTAATATACACGGGACATGTTACCAGGTAAACAGTATATGTGAGGAGAGTGTGTTCCCCTGATGGTTTAATATACAGAGGGCATGTTACCAGGTGAACAGTATAAGTGAGGAGATTGTGTTCCCCTGATAGTTTAATACACACAGGACATGTTACCAGGTGAACAGTATAAGTGAGGAGAGTGTGTTCCCCTGATGTTTTAATACACACAGGACATGTTACCCAGTTAACAGTATAAGTGAGGAGATTGTGTTCCCCTGATTGTTTAATACTGACAGGACATGTCACCAGGGGAACAGTATAAGTGAGGAGAATGAGTTCCCCTGTTTGTTTAATACACACGGGACATGTTACCAGGTGAACAGTATAAGTGAGGAGAATGTGTTCCCCTGATTGTTCAATACACACGAGACATGTCATCAAGTGAAATGTATAATTGAGGAGAGTGTGTTCCCCTGATGGTTTAATATACACGGTACATGTTGCCAGATGAACAGTATAAGTGAGGAGAGGGTGTTCCCCTGATTGTTTAATATACACGCGACATGTTACCAGGTGAACAGTAGAAGTGAGGAGAATATGTTCCCCTGATTGTTTAATACGCACGGGACTTGTCACCAAGTGAACAGTATAAGTGAGGAGAGTGTGTTCCCCTGATGGTTTAATATACATGGGACATGTTACCAGGTGAACAGTGTAAGTGAGGAGAGTGTGTTCCCCTGATGGTTTAATATACACGGGACATGTCACCAGGTGAAAAGTTTAAGTGAGGAGAGTGTGATGCCCTGGTGGTTTAATATACCCGGGACATGTTACCAGATGAACACTCTCAGTGAGGAGAGTGTGTTCCCCTGATGGTTTAATATACACAGGACATGTTACCAGGTGAACAGTATAAGTGAGGAGAGTGTTTTCCCCTGATGGTTTAATATACATGGGACATGTTACCAGGTGAACAGTGTATGTGAGGAGAGTGCGTTCCCCTGATTGTTTAATACACACGGGACATGTTACCAGATGAACAGTATAAGTGAGGAGAGTGTGTTCCCCTGATGGTTTAATATACATGGGACATGTTACCAGGTGAACAGTGTAAGTGAGGAGAGTGTGTTCCCCTGATTGTTTAATACACACGGGACATTTTACCAGATGAACAGTATAAGTGAGGAGACTGTGTTCCCCTGATGGTTTAATATACACGGGACATGTTACCAGATGAACAGTATAAGTGAGGAGAGTGTGTTCCCCAGATTGTTTAATATACATGGGACATGTTACCAGGTGAACAGTGTAAGTGAGGAGAGTGTGTTCCCCTGATGGTTTAATATACACGGGACATGTCACCAGGTGAAAAGTTTAAGTGAGGAGAGTGTGTTCCCCTGATGGTTTAAAATACCCGGGACATGTCACCAGATGAACAGTATAAGAGAGGAGAGTGTGTTCCCCTGATTGTTTAATACACACGGGACAAGTCACCAAATGAACTGTATGAGTGAGGAGAGTGTGTTCCCCTGATGATTTAACACACACGGGACATGTTACCAGATGAACACTCTCAGTGAGGATAGTGTGTTCCCCTGATGGTTTAATATACACATGACATGTTACCAGGTGAACAGTATAAGTGAGGAGAGTGTGTTCCCCTGATGGTTTAATATACCCGGTACATGTTACCAGGTGAACAGGAAAAGTGAGGAGAGTGTGTTCCCCTGATGGTTTAACATACACGGGACATGATGCCAGGTGAACAGTATAAGTGAGGAGAGTGTGTTCCCTGATGGTTTAATATACACGGGACATGTCACCAGGTGAAAAGTTTAAGTGAGGAGAGAGTGTTCCCCTGATGGTTTAATATACCCGGTACATGTTACCAGGTGAACAGGAAAAGTGAGGAGAGTGTGTTCCCCTGATGGTTTAATATACACGGGACATGATGCCAGGTGAACAGTATAAGTGAGGAGAGTGTGTTCCCCTGATGGTTTAATATACATGGGACATGTTACCAGGTGAACAGTGTAAGTGAGGAGAGTGTGTTCCCCTGATGGTTTAATATACGCGGGACATGTCAACAGGTGAAAAGTTTAAGTGAGGAGAGTGTGTTCCCCTGATTGTTTAAAATACACGGGACATGTCACCAGATGAACAGTATAAGTGAGGAGAGTGTGTTCCCCTGATGGTTTAAAATACACGGGACATGTCACCAGATGAACAGTATAAGAGAGGAGAGTGTGTTCCCCTGATTGTTTAATACACACGGGACAAGTCACCAAATGAACTGTATGAGTGAGGAGATTGTGTTCCCCTGATGATTTAATATACACGGTACATGTTACCAGGTGAACAGTATAAGTGAGGAGAGTGTGTTCCCCTGATGGTTTAATATACACGGGACATGTTACCTGGTGAACAGTATAAGTGAGGAGAGTGTGTTCCCCTGATGGTTTAATATACATGGGACATGTTACCAGGTGAACAGTGTAAGTGAGGAGAGTGTGTTCCCCTGATGGTTTAATATACACGGGACATGTCACCAGGTGAAAAGTTTAAGTGAGGAGAGTGTGATGCCCTGGTTGTTTAATATACCCGGGACATGTCACCAGGTGAACAGTATAAGTGAGGAGAGTGTGTTCCCACGATTGTTTAATACACACGGGACATGTCACCAAATGAACTGTATAAGTGAGGAGACTGTATTCCCCTGATGGTTTAATACACACGGGACATGTTACCAGATGAACACTCTCAGTGAGGAGAGTGTGTTCCCCTGATGGTTTAATATACACAGGACATGTTACCAGGTGAACAGTATAAGTGAGGAGAGTGTGTTCCCCTGATGGTTAAATATACATGGGACATGTTACCAGGTGAACAGTGTAAGTGAGGAGAGTGTGTTCCCCTGATTGTTTAATACACACGGGACATTTTACCAGATGAACAGTATAAATGAGGAGAGTGTGTTCCCCTGATGGTTTAATATACACGGGACATGTTACCAGATGAACAGTATAAGTGAGGAGAGTGTGTTCCCCTGATGGTTTAATAAACACGAGACATGTTACCAGATGAACAGTATAAGTGAGGAGAGTGTGTTCCCCTGATGGTTGAATATACACGGGACATGTTACCAGATGAACAGTATAAGTGAGGAGAGTGTGTTCCCCTGATGGTTTAAGATACACGGGAAATGTTACCAGATGAACAGTATAAGTGAGGAGAGTGTGTTCCCCTGATGGTTGAATATACACGGGACATGTTACTAGGTGAACAGTATAAGTGAGGAGAGTGTGTTCCCCTGATTGTTTAATATACATGGGAAATGTTACCAGGTGAACAGTATATGTGAGGAGAGTGTGTTCCCCTGATTGTTTAATACACACGGGACATTTCACCAGGTGAACTGTATAAGTGAGGAGAGTGTGTTCCCCTGATGGTTTAATACTGACGGGACATGTTACCAGATGAACAGTATAAGTGAGGAGAGTGTGTTCCCCTGATGGTTTAATATACATGGGACATGTTACCAGGTGAACAGTGTAAGTGAGGAGAATGTGTTCCCCTGATTGTTTAATACACACGGGACATGTTACCAGGTGAACAGTATAAGTGAGAAGAATGAGTTCCCCTGTTTGTTTAATACACACGGGACATGTTACCAGGTGAACAGTATAAGTGAGGAGAATGTGTTCCCCTGATTGTTCAATACACACGAGACATGTCATCAAGTGAAATGTATAATTGAGGAGAGTGTGTTCCCCTGATGGTTTAATATACACGGTACATGTTACCAGGTGAACAGTATAAGTGAGGAGAGTGTGTTCCCCTGATGGTTTAATACACACGAAACATGTTACCAGGTGAACAGTATAAGTGAGGCGAGTGTGTTCCCCTGATGGTTTAATAAACACGGGACATGTTGCCAGATGAACAGTATAAGTGAGGAGAGGGTGTTCCCCTGATTGTTTAATATACACGCGACATGTTACCAGGTGAACAGTAGAAGTGAGGAGAATATGTTCCCCTGATTGTTTAATACGCACGGGACTTGTCACCAAGTGAACAGTATAAGTGAGGAGAGTGTGTTCCCCTGATGGTTTAATATACATGGGACATGTTACCAGGTGAACAGTGTAAGTGAGGAGAGTGTGTTCCCCTGATGGTTTAATATACACGGGACATGTCACCAGGTGAAAAGTTTAAGTGAGGAGAGTGTGATGCCCTGGTGGTTTAATATACCCGGGACATGTTACCAGATGAACACTCTCAGTGAGGAGAGTGTGTTCCCCTGATGGTTTAATATACACAGGACATGTTACCAGGTGAACAGTATAAGTGAGGAGAGTGTTTTCCCCTGATGGTTTAATATACATGGGACATGTTACCAGGTGAACAGTGTATGTGAGGAGAGTGCGTTCCCCTGATTGTTTAATACACACGGGACATGTTACCAGATGAACAGTATAAGTGAGGAGAGTGTGTTCCCCTGATGGTTTAATATACATGGGACATGTTACCAGGTGAACAGTGTAAGTGAGGAGAGTGTGTTCCCCTGATTGTTTAATACACACGGGACATTTTACCAGATGAACAGTATAAGTGAGGAGACTGTGTTCCCCTGATGGTTTAATATACACGGGACATGTTACCAGATGAACAGTATAAGTGAGGAGAGTGTGTTCCCCTGATGGTTGAATATACACGGGACATGTTACCAGATGAACAGTATAAGTGAGGAGAGTGTGTTCCCCAGATTGTTTAATATACATGGGACATGTTACCAGGTGAACAGTGTAAGTGAGGAGAGTGTGTTCCCCTGATGGTTTAATATACACGGGACATGTCACCAGGTGAAAAGTTTAAGTGAGGAGAGTGTGTTCCCCTGATGGTTTAAAATACCCGGGACATGTCACCAGATGAACAGTATAAGAGAGGAGAGTGTGTTCCCCTGATTGTTTAATACACACGGGACAAGTCACCAAATGAACTGTATGAGTGAGGAGAGTGTGTTCCCCTGATGATTTAACACACACGGGACATGTTACCAGATGAACACTCTCAGTGAGGATAGTGTGTTCCCCTGATGGTTTAATATACACATGACATGTTACCAGGTGAACAGTATAAGTGAGGAGAGTGTGTTCCCCTGATGGTTTAATATACCCGGTACATGTTACCAGGTGAACAGGAAAAGTGAGGAGAGTGTGTTCCCCTGATGGTTTAACATACACGGGACATGATGCCAGGTGAACAGTATAAGTGAGGAGAGTGTGTTCCCTGATGGTTTAATATACACGGGACATGTCACCAGGTGAAAAGTTTAAGTGAGGAGAGAGTGTTCCCCTGATGGTTTAATATACCCGGTACATGTTACCAGGTGAACAGGAAAAGTGAGGAGAGTGTGTTCCCCTGATGGTTTAATATACACGGGACATGATGCCAGGTGAACAGTATAAGTGAGGAGAGTGTGTTCCCCTGATGGTTTAATATACATGGGACATGTTACCAGGTGAACAGTGTAAGTGAGGAGAGTGTGTTCCCCTGATGGTTTAATATACACGGGACATGTCAACAGGTGAAAAGTTTAAGTGAGGAGAGTGTGTTCCCCTGATTGTTTAAAATACACGGGACATGTCACCAGATGAACAGTATAAGTGAGGAGAGTGTGTTCCCCTGATGGTTTAAAATACACGGGACATGTCACCAGATGAACAGTATAAGAGAGGAGAGTGTGTTCCCCTGATTGTTTAATACACACGGGACAAGTCACCAAATGAACTGTATGAGTGAGGAGATTGTGTTCCCCTGATGATTTAATATACACGGTACATGTTACCAGGTGAACAGTATAAGTGAGGAGAGTGTGTTCCCCTGATGGTTTAATATACACGGGACATGTTACCTGGTGAACAGTATAAGTGAGGAGAGTGTGTTCCCCTGATGGTTTAATATACATGGGACATGTTACCAGGTGAACAGTGTAAGTGAGGAGAGTGTGTTCCCCTGATGGTTTAATATACACGGGACATGTCACCAGGTGAAAAGTTTAAGTGAGGAGAGTGTGATGCCCTGGTTGTTTAATATACCCGGGACATGTCACCAGGTGAACAGTATAAGTGAGGAGAGTGTGTTCCCACGATTGTTTAATACACACGGGACATGTCACCAAATGAACTGTATAAGTGAGGAGACTGTATTCCCCTGATGGTTTAATACACACGGGACATGTTACCAGATGAACACTCTCAGTGAGGAGAGTGTGTTCCCCTGATGGTTTAATATACACAGGACATGTTACCAGGTGAACAGTATAAGTGAGGAGAGTGTGTTCCCCTGATGGTTAAATATACATGGGACATGTTACCAGGTGAACAGTGTAAGTGAGGAGAGTGTGTTCCCCTGATTGTTTAATACACACGGGACATTTTACCAGATGAACAGTATAAATGAGGAGAGTGTGTTCCCCTGATGGTTTAATATACACGGGACATGTTACCAGATGAACAGTATAAGTGAGGAGAGTGTGTTCCCCTGATGGTTTAATAAACACGAGACATGTTACCAGATGAACAGTATAAGTGAGGAGAGTGTGTTCCCCTGATGGTTGAATATACACGGGACATGTTACCAGATGAACAGTATAAGTGAGGAGAGTGTGTTCCCCTGATGGTTTAAGATACACGGGAAATGTTACCAGATGAACAGTATAAGTGAGGAGAGTGTGTTCCCCTGATGGTTGAATATACACGGGACATGTTACTAGGTGAACAGTATAAGTGAGGAGAGTGTGTTCCCCTGATTGTTTAATATACATGGGAAATGTTACCAGGTGAACAGTATATGTGAGGAGATTGTGTTCCCCTGATTGTTTAATACACACGGGACATTTCACCAGGTGAACTGTATAAGTGAGGAGAGTGTGTTCCCCTGATGGTTTAATACTGACGGGACATGTTACCAGATGAACAGTATAAGTGAGGAGAGTGTGTTCCCCTGATGGTTTAATATACATGGGACATGTTACCAGGTGAACAGTGTAAGTGAGGAGAATGTGTTCCCCTGATTGTTTAATACACACGGGACATGTTACCAGGTGAACAGTATAAGTGAGAAGAATGAGTTCCCCTGTTTGTTTAATACACACGGGACATGTTACCAGGTGAACAGTATAAGTGAGGAGAATGTGTTCCCCTGATTGTTCAATACACACGAGACATGTCATCAAGTGAAATGTATAATTGAGGAGAGTGTGTTCCCCTGATGGTTTAATATACACGGTACATGTTACCAGGTGAACAGTATAAGTGAGGAGAGTGTGTTCCCCTGATGGTTTAATACACACGAAACATGTTACCAGGTGAACAGTATAAGTGAGGCGAGTGTGTTCCCCTGATGGTTTAATAAACACGGGACATGTTGCCAGATGAACAGTATAAGTGAGGAGAGGGTGTTCCCCTGATTGTTTAATATACACGCGACATGTTACCAGGTGAACAGTAGAAGTGAGGAGAATATGTTCCCCTGATTGTTTAATACGCACGGGACTTGTCACCAAGTGAACAGTATAAGTGAGGAGAGTGTGTTCCCCTGATGGTTTAATATACATGGGACATGTTACCAGGTGAACAGTGTAAGTGAGGAGAGTGTGTTCCCCTGATGGTTTAATATACACGGGACATGTCACCAGGTGAAAAGTTTAAGTGAGGAGAGTGTGATGCCCTGGTGGTTTAATATACCCGGGACATGTTACCAGATGAACACTCTCAGTGAGGAGAGTGTGTTCCCCTGATGGTTTAATATACACAGGACATGTTACCAGGTGAACAGTATAAGTGAGGAGAGTGTTTTCCCCTGATGGTTTAATATACATGGGACATGTTACCAGGTGAACAGTGTATGTGAGGAGAGTGCGTTCCCCTGATTGTTTAATACACACGGGACATGTTACCAGATGAACAGTATAAATGAGGAGAGTGTGTTCCCCTGATGGTTTAATATACACGGGACATGTTACCAGATGAACAGTATAAGTGAGGAGAGTGTGTTCCCCTGATGGTTTAATAAACACGAGACATGTTACCAGATGAACAGTATAAGTGAGGAGAGTGTGTTCCCCTGATGGTTGAATATACACGGGACATGTTACCAGATGAACAGTATAAGTGAGGAGAGTGTGTTCCCCTGATGGTTTAAAATACACGGGAAATGTTACCAGATGAACAGTATAAGTGAGGAGAGTGTGTTCCCCTGATGGTTGAATATACACGGGACATGTTACTAGGTGAACAGTATAAGTGAGGAGAGTGTGTTCCCCTGATTGTTTAATATACATGGGAAATGTTACCAGGTGAACAGTATATGTGAGGAGAGTGTGTTCCCCTGATGGTTTAATACACACGGGACATTTCACCAGGTGAACTGTATAAGTGAGGAGAGTGTGTTCCCCTGATGGTTTAATACACACGGGACATGTCACCAGGTGAACAGTATAAGTGAGGAGAGTGTGTTCCCCTGATTGTTTAATATACACGGGAAATGTTACCAGATGAACAGTATAAGTGAGGAGAGTGTGTTCCCCTGATGGTTTAATACACACGGGACATTTCACCAGGTGAACTGTATAAGTGAGGAGAGTGTGTTCCCCTGATGGTTTCATATACACGGGACATGTGACCAGGTGAACAGTATAATTGAGGATAGTGTGTTCCCCTGATGGTTTAATGCACATGGGACATGTTACCAGGTGAACAGTATAAGTGAGGAGAGTGTGTTCCCCTGATTGTTTAATAAACACGGGACATGTTACCAGGTGAACAGTATAAGTGAGGAGAGTGTGATCCCTGATTGTTTAATAAACACGGGGCATGTTACCAGGTGAACAGTATAAGTGAGGAGAGTGTGTTCCCCTGATGATTTTATATACACGGACATGTCACCAGGTGAACAGTATAAGTGAGGAGAGTGTTTTCCCCTGATGGTTTAATATACACGGGACATGTTTCCAGGCGAACAGTATAAGTGAGGAGAGTGTGTTCCCCTGAGTGTTTAATATACACGGGACATGTTACCAGGTGAACAGTATAAGTGAGGAGAATGTGTTCCCTTGATAGTTTAATATACACGGGACATGTTACCAGATGAACAGTATAAGTGAGAAGAGTGTGTTCCCCTGATGGTTTAATATACACGGGACATGTTACCAGGTGAACAGTATAAGTGAGGAGAGTGTGTTCCCCTGATTGTTTAATATACACGGGACATGTTACCAGGTGAACAGTATAAGTGAGGAGAGTGTGTTCCCCTGATGGTTTTTTACGCAAGGGACGTGTTACCAGGTGAACAGTATAAGTGAGGAGACTGTGTTCCCCTGATGGTTTAATATACACGGGACATGTTACCAGTTGAACAGTATAAGTGAGGAGAGTGTGTTCCCCTGATGGTTTAATACTGACGGGACATGTTACCAGATGAACAGTTTTAGTGAGGAGAGTTTTTTCCCCTGATGGTTGAATATAACCGGGACATGTTACCAGATGAACAATATAAGTCAGGAGAGTGTGTTCCCCTGATGGTTGAATATAAACGGGACATGTTACCAGATGAACAGTATAAGTGAGGAGAGTGTGTTCCCCTGATGGTTGAATATACACGGGACATGTCACCAGGTGTGCAGTGTAAGTGAGGAGAGTGTGTTCCCCTGATGGTTTAATACACACGGGACATGTTACCAGATGATCAGTATAAGTGAGGAGAGTGTGTTCCCCTGATGGTTGAATATACACGGGACATGTCACCAGGTGTGCAGTATAAGTGAGGAGAGTGTGTTCCCCTGATGGTTTAATACGTACGGGACATGTTACCAGGTGAACAGTATAAGTGAGGACAATGTTTTCCCCTGTTAGTTTCATGCACACGTGACATGTTACCAGGTGAACAGTATAAGTGAGGAGAGTGTGTTCCCCTGATGGTTTAATATACACAGGACATGTCACCAGGTGAACTGTAATAGTGAGGAGAGTATGTTCCCCTGATTGTTTGATACGCACGGGGCATGTTACCAGGTGAAGAGTATAATTGAGGAGAATGTGTTCCCCTGATTGTTTAATACACACGGGACATGTCACCAGGTGAACAGTATAAGTGAGGAGAGCGTGTTCCCCTGATGGTTTAATACTGACGTGATATGTTACCAGATGAACAGTATAAGTGAGGAGAGTGTGTTCCCCTGATGGTTTAATACGCACGGGACATGTCACCAAGTGAACTGTATAAGTGAGGAGAGTGTGTTCCCCTGATTGTTTAATACACACGGGACATGTTACCAGATGATCAGTATAAGTGAGGAGAGCGTGTTCCCCTGATTGTTTAATACACACGGGACATGTTACCAGGTGAACAGTATAATGGAGGAGAGTGTGTTCCCCTGATGGTTTAATACACACGGGACATGTTACCAGTTGAACAGTATAAGTGAGGAGAGTGTGTTCCCCTGATGGTTTAATACTGACGGGACATGTTACCAGATGAACAGTATAAGTGAGGAGAGTGTTTTCCCCTGATGGTTTAATACTGACGTGATATGTTACCAGATGAACAGTATAAGTGAGGAGAGTGTGTTCCCCTGATTGTTTAATACACACGGGACATGTTACCAGGTGCACAGTATAAGTGAGGAGAGTGTGTTCCCCTGATTGTTTAATACACACGGGAAATGTTACCAGATGAACAGTATAAATGAGGAGAGTGTGTTCCCCTGATTGTTTAATATACATGGGATATGTAACCAGGTGAACAGTATAAGTGAGGGAAGTGTGTTCCCCTGATGGTTTAATATACACGGGACATGTTACCAGATGAACAGTATAAGTGAGGAGAGTGTGTTCCCCTGATGGTTTAATATTCACGGGACATGTTACCAGGTGAACAGTATAAGTGAGGAGAGTGTGTTCCCCTGATGGTTTAATATACACGGGACATGTTACCAGATGAACAGTATAAGTGAGGAGAGTGTGTTCCCCTGATGGTTTAATACACACGGGACATGTTACCAGGTGAACAGTAAAAGTGAGGAGAGTGTGTTCCCCTGATTGTTTAATACACACGGGACATGTTACCAGGTGAACAGTATAAGTGAGGAGAGTGTGTTCCCCTGATGGTTTAATACTGACGGGATATGTTACAAGATGAACAGTATAAGTGAGGAGAGTGTGTTCCCCTGATTGTTTAATACACACGGGAAATGTTACCAGATGAACAGTATAAATGAGGAGAGTGTGTTCCCCTGATTGTTTAATACACACGGGAAATGTTACCAGATGAACAGTATAAATGAGGAGAGTGTGTTCCCCTGATTGTTTAATATACATGGGATATGTAACCAGGTGAACAGTATAAGTGAGGGAAGTGTGTTCCCCTGATGGTTTAATATACACGGGACATGTTACCAGATGAACAGTATAAGTGAGGAGAGTGTGTTCCCCTGATGGTTTAATATTCACGGGACATGTTACCAGGTGAACAGTATAAGTGAGGAGAGTGTGTTCCCCTGATGGTTTAATATACACGGGACATGTTACCAGATGAACAGTATAAGTGAGGAGAGTGTGTTCCCCTGATGGTTTAATACACACGGGACATGTTACCAGGTGAACAGTAAAAGTGAGGAGAGTGTGTTCCCCTGATTGTTTAATACACACGGGACATGTTACCAGGTGAACAGTAGAAGTGAGGAGAGTGTGTTCCCCTGATGGTTTAATACTGACGGGATATGTTACAAGATGAACAGTATAAGTGAGGAGAGTGTGTTCCCCTGATGGTTTAATACGCACGGGACATGTCACCAAGTGAACTGTATAAGTGAGGAGAGTGTGTTCCCCTGATTGTTTAATACACACGGGACATGTTACCAGATGAACAGTATAAGTGAGGAGAGGGTGTTCCCCTGATTGTTTAATAAACACGGGACATGTTACCAGGTGAACAGTATAAGTGAGGAGAGTGTGTTCCCTTGATAGTTTAATATACACGGGACATGTTACCAGATGAACAGTATAAGTGAGGAGAGGGTGTTCCCCTGATTGTTTAATAAACACGGGACATGTTACCAGGTGAACAGTATAAGTGAGGAGAGTGTGTTCCCTTGATAGTTTAATATACACGGGACATGTTACCAGATGAACAGTATAAGTGACGAGAGGGTGTTCCCCTGATTGTTTAATAAACACGGGACATGTTACCAGATGAACAGTATAAGTGAGGAGAGGGTGTTCCCCTGATTGTTTAATAAACACGGGACATGTTACCAGGTGAACAGTATAAGTGAGGAGAGTGTGTTCCCCAGATTGATTATTATACACGGGACATGTTACCAGGTTAACAGTGTAAGTGAGGAGACTGTGTTCCCCTGATTGTTTAATACACACGGGACATGTCAACAGGTGAATAGTATAAGTGAGGAGAATGTGTTCCCCAGATGGTTTACTACGCACGGGACATGTTACCAGGTGAACAGTATAATGAGGAGATTGTGTTCCCCTGATGGTTTAATATAAACGGGACATGTTTCCAGGTGAACAGTATAAGTGAGGAGAGTGTGTTCCCCTGATGGTTTAATACACACGGGACATGTTACCAGATGAACAGTATAAGTGAGGAGAGTGTGTTCCCCTGATGGTTTAATACACACGGGACATTTTACCAGATGAACAGTATAAGTGAGGAGATTGTGTTCCCCTGATGGTTTAATATACACGGGACATGTTTGCAGGTGAACAGTATAAGTGAGGAGAGTGTTTTCCCTTGATGGTTTAATACACACGGGACTTGTTACCACATGAACAGTATAAGTGAGGAGAGTGTTTTCCCCTGATGGTTTAATACACACGGGACATGTTACCAGATGAACAGTATAAGTGAGGAGTGTGTGTTCCCCTGATGGTTTAGTACACACGGGACATGTTACCAGATGAACAGTATAAGTGAGGAGATTGTGTTCTCCTGATTGTTTAATATACACGGGACATGTCACTAGGTGAAGAGTGTAAGTGAGGAGAGTGTGTTCCCCTGATGGTTTAATACACATGGGACATGTTACCAGATGAACAGTATAAGTGAGGAGAGTGTGTTCCCCTGATGGTTTAATACGCACGGGACATGTTCCCAGGTGAACAGTATAAGTGAGGAGAGTGTGTTCCCCTGATTGTTTCATACGCACGGGACATGTTACCAGGTGAACAGTATAAGTGAGGAGATTGTGTTCCCCTGATGGTTTAATACACACGGGACATGTTACCAGGTGAACAGCATAAGTGAGGAGATTGTGTTCCCCTGATGGTTTAATACACACGGGACATGTTACCAGGTGAACAGTATAAGTGAGGAGAGTGTGTTCCCCTGATTGTTTAATATACACAGGACATGTTACAAGGTGAACAGGATAAGTGAGGAGAGTGTGTTCCCCTGATTGTTTCATACGCACGGGACATGTCACCAGGTGAACAGTGTAAGTGAGGAGAGTGTGTTCCCCTGATTGTTTAATACTCACGGGACATGTTACCAGGTGAACAGTATAAGTGAGGAGAGTGTGTTCCCCTGATTGTTTAATATACACAGGACATGTTACCAGGTGAAAAGTATAAGTGAGGAGAGTGTTTTCCCCTGATGGTTTAAGAGACACGGGACATGTTACCAGGTGAACAGTATAAGTGAGGAGAGCGTTTTCCCCTGATGGTTTAATATGCACGGGACATATTGCCAGGTGAACAGGATAATTGAAGAGAGTGTGTTCCCCTGATGTTTTAATGCACACAGGACATGTTACCAGGTGAACAGTATAAGAGAGGAGAGAGTGTTCCACTGATGGTTTAATATGAATGGGACATGTTACCAGGTGAACTGTATAAGTGAGGAGAGTGTGTTCCCCTGATGGTTTAATATACATGGGAAATGTTACCAGGTGAACAGTATAAGTGAGGAGAGTGTGTTCCCCTGATTGTTTAATACACACAGGGCATGTTACCAGGTGAACAGTATAAGTGAGGAGAGTGTTTTCCCCTGTAGGTTTAAGAGACACGGGACATGTTACCAGGTGAACAGTATAATTGAAGAGAGTGTGTTCCCCTGGTGGTTTAATATACCCGGGACATGTTACCAGGTGAACGGTTTAAGTGAGGAGAGTGTGTTCCCCTGATGGTTTAATATACATGGGACATGTTACCAGGTGAACAGTATATGTGAGGAGAGTGTGTTCCCCTGATTGTTTAATATACACAGGACATGTTTCCAGGTGAACAGTATAAGTGAGGAGAGTTTGTTCCCCTGATTGTTTTATACTGACGGGACATGTTAACAAGTGAACAGTATAAGTGAGGAGAATGTGTTCCCCAGATGGTTTAATACGCACGGGACATGTTACCAGGTGAACAGTATAAGTGAGGAGAACGTGTTCCCCTGATGGTTTAATATACACGGGACATGTTACCATGTGAACAGTATAAGAGAGGAGAGTGTGTTCCCCTGATGGTTTAATATACACGGGACATGTTACCATGTGAACAGTATAAGAGAGGAGAGTGTGTTCCCCTGATGGTTTAATACACACGGGACATGTTAACAAGTGAACAGTATAAGTGAGGAGAATGTGTTTCCCAGATGGTTTAATACGCACGGGACATGTTACCAGGTGAACAGTATAAGTGAGGAGAGTGTGTTCCCCTGATGGTTTAATATACATGGGACATGTTAGCAGATGAACAGTATAAGTGAGGAGAGTGTGTTCCCCTGATGGTTTAATACACACGGGACATGTTACCAGGTGAACAGTATAAGTGAGGAGAGTGTGTTCCCCTGATGGTTTAATATAAATGGGACATGTTACAAGGTGAACAGGATAAGTGAGGAGAGTGTGTTCCCCTGATGGTTTAATATACACGGGACGTGTTACCAGGTGAACAGTATAAGTGAGGAGAGTGTGTTCCCCTGATGGTTTAATATACACGGGACATGTTACCATGTGAACAGTATAAGTGAGGAGAGTGTGTTCCCCTGATTGTTTAATATACACGGGACGTGTTACCAGGTAAACAGTATAAGTGAGGAGAGTGTGCTCCCCTGATGGTTTAATATACATGGGACATGTTACCAGGTGAACAGTATAAGTGAGGAGAGTGTGTTCCCCTGATTGTTTAATATACACGGGACATGTTACCAGGTGAACAGTATAAGTGAGGAGAGCGTGTTCCCCTGATGGTTTAATATACATGGGACATGTTACCAGGTGAACAGTATAAGTGAGGAGAGTGTGTTCCCCTGATTGTTTAATATACACGGGACATGTTACCAGGTGAACAGTATAAGTGAGGAGAGCGTGTTCCCCTGATGGTTTAATATACATGGGACATGTTACCAGGTGAACAGTATAAGTGAGGAGAGCGTGTTCCCCTGATGGTTTAATATACATGGGACATGTTACCAGGTGAACAGTATAAGTGAGGAGAGTGTGTTCCCCTGATTGTTTAATATACACAGGACATGTTACAAGGTGAACAGGATAAGTGAGGAGAGTGTATTCCCCTGATTGTTTAATACGCACGGGACATGTTACCAGGTGAACAGTATAAGTGAGGAGAGCGTGTTCCCCTGATGGTTTAATATACACGGGACATGTCACCAGGTGAACAGTATAAGTGAGGAGAGTGTGTTCCCCTGATGGTTTAAGAGACACGGGACATGTTACCAGGTGAACAGTATAAGTGAGGAGAGCGTTTTCCCCTGATGGTTTAAAAGACACGGGACATATTGCCAGGTGAACAGTATAATTGAAGAGAGTGTGTTCCCCTGATGGTTTAATGCACACAGGACATGTTACCAGGTGAACAGTATAAGTGAGGAGAGTGTGTTCCCCAGATTGTTTAATACACACAGGGCATGTTACGAGATGAAAAGTATAAGTGAGGAGAGTGTTTTCCCCTGATTGTTTAATACACACGGGACATGTTACCAGGTGAACAGTATAAGTGAGGAGAGTGTGTTCCCCTGATGGTTTAAGAGACACGGGACATGTTACCAGGTGAACAGTATAAGTGAGGAGAGCGTTTTCCCCTGATGGTTTAAAAGACACGGGACATATTGCCAGGTGAACAGTATAATTGAAGAGAGTGTGTTCCCCTGATGGTTTAATGCACACAGGACATGTTACCAGGTGAACAGTATAAGTGAGGAGAGTGTGTTCCCCTGATGGTTTAATATACACGGGACATGTTACCAGGTGAACAGTATAAGTGAGGAGAGTGTGTTCCCCTGATGGTTTAATATTCATGGGACATGTTACCGGGTGAACAGTATAAGTGAGGAGAGTGTGTTCCCCTGATGGTTTAATATACACGGGACATGTTTCCAGGTGAACAGTATAAGTGAGGAGAGTTTGTTCCCCTGATTGTTTAATACTGACGGGACATGTCACCAGGTGAACAGTATAAGTGAGGAGAGTGTGTTCCCCTGATTGTTTAATACACACGGGACATGTTACCAGGTGAACAGTATAAGTGAGGAGAGTGTGTTCCCCTGATTCCTTAATATACACGGGACATGTTACCAGGTGAACAGTATAAGTGAGGAGAGTGTGTTCCCCTGATGGTTTAATACACACGGGACATGTTACCAGATGAACAGTATAAGTGAGGAGAGTGTTTTCCCCTTATGGTTTAATACACACGGGACATTTTACCAGATGAACAGTATAAGTGAGGAGATTGTGTTCCCCTGATGGTTTAATATATACGGGACATGTTTCCAGGTGAACAGTATAAGTGAGGAGAGTGTGTTCCCCTGATGGTTTAATACACGCGGGACATGTTACCACATGAACAGTATAAGTGAGGAGAGTGTGTTCCCCTGATGGTTTAATACTCACGGGACATGTTACCAGATGAACAGTATAAGTGAGGAGAGTGTGTTCCCCTGATGGTTTAGTACACACGGGACATGTTACCAGATGAACAGTATAAGTGAGGAGATTGTGTTCTCCTGGTTGTTTAATATACACGGGACATGTCACCAGGTGAACAGTATAAGTGAGGAGAGTGTGTTCCCCTGATGGTTTAATACACATGGGAGATGTTACCAGATGAACAGTATAAGTGAGGAGAGTGTGTTCCCCTGATGGTTTAATACGCACGGGACATGTTACTAGGTGAACAGTATAAGTGAGGAGAGTGTGTTCCCCTGATGGTTTAATACACACGGGACATGTTACCAGGTGAACAGTATAAGTGAGGAGAGTGTGTTCCCCTGATGGTTTAATACGCACGGGACATGTTACTAGGTGAACAGTATAAGTGAGGAGAGTGTGTTCCCCTGATGGTTTAATACACACGGGACATGTTACCAGGTGAACAGTATAAGTGAGGAGAGTGTGTTCCCCTGATTGTTTTATATACACGGACATGTCAACAGGTGAACAGTATAAGTGAGGAGATTGTGTTCCCCTGATTGTTTAATACGCACGGGACATGTTACTAGGTGAACAGTATAAGTGAGGAGAGTGTGTTCCCCTGATGGTTTAATACACACGGGACATGTTACCAGGTGAACAGTATAAGTGAGGAGAGTGTGTTCCCCTGATAGTTTAATATACATGGGACATGTTACCAGGTGAACAGTATAAGTGAGGAGAGTGTGTTCCCCTGATGGTTTAATATGCATTGGACATGTTACCAGGTGAACAGTATAAGTGAGGAGACTGTGTTCCCCTGATGGTTTAATATACACGGGACATGTTACCAGGTGAACAGTATAAGTGAGGAGAGTGTGTTCCCCTGATGGCTTAATATACACGGGACATGTTACCAGGTGAACAGTATAAGTGAGGAGAGTGTGTTCCCCTGATGCTTTAAGAGACACGGGACATGTTACCAGGTGAACAGTATAAGTGAGGAGAGCGTTTTCCCCTGATGGTTTAAAAGACACGGGACATATTGCCAGGTGAACAGTATAATTGAAGACAGTGTGTTCCCCTGATGGTTTAATGCACACAGGACATGTTACCAGGTGAACAGTATAAGTGAGGAGAGTGTGTTCCCCTGATTGTTTCATGCACACGGGACATGTTACCAGGTGAACAGTATAAGTGAGGAGAGTGTGTTCCCCTGATTCCTTAATATACACGGGACATGTTACCAGGTGAACAGTATAAGTGAGGAGAGTGTGTTCCCCTGATGGTTTAATATATACGGGACATGTTAACAAGTGAACAGTATAAGTGAGGAGAGTGTGTTCCCCTGATGGTTTAATACACACGGGACATTTTACCAGATGAACAGTATAAGTGAGGAGATTGTGTTCCCCTGATGGTTTAATATACACGGGACAGGTTTCCAGGTGAACAGCATAAGTGAGGAGAGTGTGTTCCCCTGATGGTTTAATACACACGGGACATGTTACCACATGAACAGTATAAGTGAGGAGAGTGTGTTCCCCTGATGGTTTAATACACACGGGACATGTTACCAGATGAACAGCATTAGTGAGGAGAGTGTGTTCCCCTGATGGTTTAGTACACACGGGACATGTTACCAGATGAACAATATAAGTGAGGAGATTGTGTTCTCCTGATTGTTTAATATACATGGGAAATGTCACCAGGTGAACAGTATATGTGAGGAGAGTGTGTTCCCCTGATGGTTTAATACACATGGGACATGTCACCAGGTGAACAGTATAAGTGAGGAGAGAGTGTTCCCCTGATGGTTTAATACACGGGGGACATGTTACCAGGTGAACAGTATAAGTGAGGAGAGTGCGTTCCGCTGATGGTTTTATATACACGGGTCATGTTACCAGGTGAACAGAATATGTGAGGAGAGTGTGTTCCCCTGATGGTTTAATACGCACGGGTCATGTTACCAGGTGAACAGAATAAGTGAGGAGAGTGTGTTCCCCTGATGGTTTAATAGACACAGGACATGTTACCAGGTGAACTGCATAAGTGAGGAGAGTGTGTTCCCCTGATGGTTTAATATACACAGGACATGTCACCAGGTGAACAGTATAAGTGAGGAGAGTGTGTTCCCCTGATGGTTTAATATACATGGGACATGTTACCAGGTGAACAGTATAAGTGAGGAGAATGTGTTCCCCAGATGGTTTAATACGCACGGGACATGTTACCAGGTGAACAGTATAAGTGAGGAGATTGTGTTCCCCTGATGGTTTAATATACACGGGTCATGTCACCAGGTGAACAGTATAAGTGAGGAGAGTGTGTTCCCCTGATGGTTTAATACACATGGGACATGTTACCACATGAACAGTATAAGTGAGCAGATTGTGTTCCCCTGATGGTTTAATATACACGGGACATGTCACCAGGTGAACAGTATAAATGAGGAGAGTGTGTTCCCCTGATGGTTTAATACACATGGGACATGTTACCACATGAACAGTGTAAGTGAGGAGAGTGTGTTCCCCTGATGGTTTAGTACACACGGGACATGTTACCAGATGAACAGTATAAGTGAGGAGATTGTGTTCTCCTGATTGTTTAATATACACGGGACATGTTACCAGATGAAAAGTATAAGTGAGGAGAGTGTGTTCCTCTGATGGTTTAATATACACGGGACAGGTTTCCAGGTGAACAGTATAAGTGAGGAGAGTGTGTTCCCCTGATGGTTTAATACACACGGGACATGTTACCAGGTGAACAGTATAAGTGAGGAGAGTGTGTTCCCCTGATGGTTTAATATACACAGGACATGTTACCAGGTGAACGGTATAAGTGAGGAGAGTGTGTTCCCCTGATGGTTTAATATACACGGGACATGTTACCAGGTGAACGATATAAGTGAGGAGAGTGTGTTCCCCTGATGTTTTAATATACACGGGACATGTTACCAGGTGAACGGTATAAGTGAGGAGAGTGTGTTCCCCTGATGGTTTAATATACATGGGACATGTTACCAGGTGAACAGTATAAGTGAGGAGAGTGTGTTCCCCTGATGGTTTAATATACACAGGACTTGTTAACAGGTGAACAGTATAAGTGAGGAGAGTCTGTTCCCCAGATAGATTATTATACACGGGACATGTCAGCAGGTGAAAAGTTTAAGTGAGGACAGTGTGTTCCCCTGATGGTTTAATATACATGGGACATGTTACCAGGTGAACAGTTTAAGAGAGCAGAGTGTGTTCCCCTGATGGTTTAATGTACATGGGACATGTCAACAGGTGAATAGTATAAGTGAGGAGAATGTGTTCCCCTGATGGTTTAATACACACGGGACATGTTACCAGATGAACAGTATAAGTGAGGAGAGTGTGTTCCCCTGATGGTTTAATACACACGGGACATTGTACCAGATGAACAGTATAAGTGAGGAGATTGTGTTCCCCTGATGGTTTAATATACACGGGACAGGTTTCCAGGTGAACAGTATAAGTGAGGAGAGTGTGTTCCCCTGATGGTTTAATACACACGGGTCATGTTACCACATGAACAGTAAAAGTGAGGAGAGTGTGTTCCCCTGATGGTTTACTACGCACGGGACAAGTTACCAGATGAACAGTATAAGTGAGGAGATTGTGTTCTCCTGATTGTTTAATACATATGGGACATGTTACCAGATGAACAGTATAAGTGAGGAGAGTGTGTTCCCCTGATTGTTTAATACACACGGGACATGTCACCAGGTGAACAGTATAAGTGAGGAGAGTGTGTTCCCCTGATGGTTTAATACACACGGGTCATGTTACCACATGAACAGTATAAGTGAGGAGAGTGTGTTCCCCTGATGGTTTAATACATATGGGACATGTTACCAGATGAACAGTATAAGTGAGGAGAGTGTGTTCCCCTGATTGTTTAATACACACGGGACATGTCACCAGGTGAACAGTATAAGTGAGGAGAGTGTGTTCCCCTGATGGTTTAATACACACGGGTCATGTTACCACATGAACAGTATAAGTGAGGAGAGTGTGTTCCCCTGATGGTTTAATATACACGGGACATGTCACCAGGTGAACAGTATAAGTGAGGAGAGTGTGTTCCCCTGATGGTTTAATACACATGGGACATGTTACCAGGTGAACAGTATAAGTGAGGAGAGTGTGTTCCCCTGATGGTTTAATATACACGGGACAAATCACCAGGTGAACAGTATAAGTGAGGAGAGTGTGTTCCCCTGATGGTTTAATACACATGGGACATGTTACCACATGAACAGTATAAGTGAGGAGAGTGTGTTCCCCTGATGGTTTAGTACACACGGGACATGTTACCAGATGAACAGTATAAGTGAGGAGATTGTGTTCTCCTGATTGTTTAATATACACGGGACATGTCATCAGGTGAACAGTATAAGTGAGGAGAGTGTGTTCCCCTGATGGTTTAATACACATGGGACATGTCACCAGGTGAACAGTATAAGTGAGGAGAGTGTGTTCCCCTGATTGTTTTATATACACGGACATGTCAACAGGTGAACAGTATAAGTGAGGAGAGTGTGTTCCCCTGATGGTTTAATACGCACGGGACATGTAACCAGATGAACAGTATAAGTGAGGGGAATGTTTTCCCCTGATTGTTTAATATACACGGGACATGTCACCACATGAACAGTATAAGTGATGAGAGTGTGTTCCCCTGATGGTTTAGTACACACGGGACATGTTACCAGATGAACAGTATAAGTGAGGGGAATGTTTTCCCCTGATTGTTTAATATACACGGGACATGTTACCAGGAGAACAGTATAAGTGAGGAGACTGTGTTCCCCTGATGGTTTAATATACACGGGACATGTTACCAGGTGAACAGTATAAGTGATGAGAGTGTGTTCCCCTGATGGTTTAATATGCAAGGGACATGTTACCAGGTGAACAGTATAAGTGAGCAGACTGTGTTCCCCTGATGGTTTAATATACACGGGACATGTTACCAGGTGAACAGTATAAGTGAGGAGAGTGTGTTCCCCTGATTGTTCAATGCACACGGGACATGTTTGCAGATGAACAGTATAAGTGAGGAGAGTGTGTTCCCCTGATGGCTTAATATACACGGGTCATGTTACCAGGTGAACAGTATAAGTGATGAGAGTGTGTTCCCCTGATGGTTTAATATGCAAGGGACATGTTACCAGGTGAACAGTATAAGTGAGCAGACTGTGTTCCCCTGATGGTTTAATATACACGGGACATGTTACCAGGTGAACAGTATAAGTGAGGAGAGTGTGTTCCCCTGATTGTTCAATGCACACGGGACATGTTTGCAGGTGAACAGTATAAGTGAGGAGAGTGTGTTCCCTTGATTGTTTAATACACACAGGGCATGTTACCAGGTGAAAAGTATAAGTGAGGAGAGTGTTTTCCCCTGACGGTTTAATATACATGGGACATATTGCCAGGTGAACGGTATAAGTGAGGAGAGTGTGTTCCCCTGATGGTTTAATACACATGGGACATGTCAACAGGTGAATAGTATAAGTGAGGAGAATGTGTTCCCCTGATGGTTTAATACACACGGGACATGTTACCAGATGAACAGGATAAGTGAGGAGAGTGTGTTCCCCTGATGGTTTAATACATACGGGACATTGTACCAGATGAACAGTATAAGTGAGGAGATTGTGTTCCCCTGATGGTTTAATATACACGGGGCAGGTTTCCAGGTGAACAGTATAAGTGAGGAGAGTGTGTTCCCCTGATGGTTTAATACACACGGGACATGTTACCACATGAACAGTATAAGTGAGGAGAGTGTGTTCCCCTGATGGTTTAATACACACGGGACATGTTACCAGTTGAACAGCATTAGTGAGGAGAGTGTGTTCCCCTGATGGTTTAATATACACGGGACATGTCACCAGGTGAACAGTATAAGTGAGGAGAGTGTGTTCCCCTGATGGTTTAATACATATGGGACATGTTACCAGGTGAACAGTATAAGTGAGGAGAGTGTGTTCCCCTGATGGTTTAATATACACAGGACATGTTACCAGGTGAACTGTATAAGTGAGGAGAGTGTGTTCCCCTGATTGTTTAATACTCACGGGACATGTTACCAGGTGAACAATATAAGTGAGGAGAGTGTGTTCCCCTGATTGTTTAATACTCACGGGACATGTTACCAGGTGAACAGTATAAGTGAGGAGAGTGTGTTCCCCTGATGGTTTAATACACATGGGACATGTTACCAGGTGATCTGTATAAGTGAGGAGAGTGTGTTCCCCTGATGGTTTAATATACACGAGACATGTTACCAGGTGAACAGTATAAGTGAGGAGAGTGTGTTCCCCTGATGGTTTAATATACACAGGACATGTTACCAGGTGATCTGTATAAGTGAGGAGAGTGTGTTCCCCTGATTGTTTAATACTCACGGGACATGTTACCAGGTGAACAATATAAGTGAGGAGAGTGTGTTCCCCTGATGGTTTAATATACACAGGACATGTTACCAGGTGATCTGTATAAGTGAGGAGAGTGTGTTCCCCTGATGGTTTAATATACACGAGACATGTTACCAGGTGAACAGTATAAGTGAGGAGAGTGTGTTCCCCTGATGGTTTAATATACACGGGACATGTCACCAGGTGAACACTATAAGTGAGGAGAGTGTGTTCCCCTGATGGTTTAATATACACGGGACATGTCACCAGGTGAACAGTATAAGTGAGGAGAGTGTGTTCCCCTGATGGTTTAATACACATGGGACATGTTACCACATGAACAGTATAAGTGAGGAGAGTGTGTTCCCCTGATGGTTTAGTACACACGGGACATGTTACCAGATGAACAGTATAAGTGAGGAGATTGTGTTCTCCTGATTGTTTAATATACACGGGACATATCACCAGGTGAACAGTATATTTGAGGAGAGTGTGTTCCCCTGATGGTTTAATATACACAGGAGATGTCACCAGGTGAACAGTATAAGTGAGAAGAGTGTGTTCCCCTGATGGTTTAATATACACAGGACATGTTACCAGGTGAACAGTATAAGTGAGGAGAATGTGTTCCCCTGATGGTTTAATATACACGGGACATGTTACCTGGTGAACAGTAGAAGTGAGGAGAGTGTGTTCCCCTGATGGTTTAATACACACGGGACATTGTACCAGATGAACAGTATAAGTGAGGAGATTGTGTTCCCCTGATGGTTTAATATACATGGGACATGTTACCAGGTGAACAGTTTAAGAGAGCAGAGTGTGTTCCCCTGATGGTTTAATGTACATGGGACATGTCAACAGGTGAATAGTATAAGTGAGGAGAATGTGTTCCCCTGATGGTTTAATACACACGGGACATGTTACCAGATGAACAGGATAAGTGAGGAGAGTGTGTTCCCCTGATGGTTTAATACATACGGGACATTGTACCAGATGAACAGTATAAGTGAGGAGATTGTGTTCCCCTGATGGTTTAATATACACGGGGCAGGTTTCCAGGTGAACAGTATAAGTGAGGAGAGTGTGTTCCCCTGATGGTTTAATACACACGGGACATGTTACCACATGAACAGTATAAGTGAGGAGAGTGTGTTCCCCTGATGGTTTAATACACACGGGACATGTTACCAGTTGAACAGCATTAGTGAGGAGAGTGTGTTCCCCTGATGGTTTAATATACACGGGACATGTCACCAGGTGAACAGTATAAGTGAGGAGAGTGTGTTCCCCTGATGGTTTAATACATATGGGACATGTTACCAGGTGAACAGTATAAGTGAGGAGAGTGTGTTCCCCTGATGGTTTAATATACACAGGACATGTTACCAGGTGAACTGTATAAGTGAGGAGAGTGTGTTCCCCTGATTGTTTAATACTCACGGGACATGTTACCAGGTGAACAATATAAGTGAGGAGAGTGTGTTCCCCTGATTGTTTAATACTCACGGGACATGTTACCAGGTGAACAGTATAAGTGAGGAGAGTGTGTTCCCCTGATGGTTTAATACACATGGGACATGTTACCAGGTGATCTGTATAAGTGAGGAGAGTGTGTTCCCCTGATGGTTTAATATACACGAGACATGTTACCAGGTGAACAGTATAAGTGAGGAGAGTGTGTTCCCCTGATGGTTTAATATACACAGGACATGTTACCAGGTGATCTGTATAAGTGAGGAGAGTGTGTTCCCCTGATTGTTTAATACTCACGGGACATGTTACCAGGTGAACAATATAAGTGAGGAGAGTGTGTTCCCCTGATGGTTTAATATACACAGGACATGTTACCAGGTGATCTGTATAAGTGAGGAGAGTGTGTTCCCCTGATGGTTTAATATACACGAGACATGTTACCAGGTGAACAGTATAAGTGAGGAGAGTGTGTTCCCCTGATGGTTTAATATACACGGGACATGTCACCAGGTGAACACTATAAGTGAGGAGAGTGTGTTCCCCTGATGGTTTAATATACACGGGACATGTCACCAGGTGAACAGTATAAGTGAGGAGAGTGTGTTCCCCTGATGGTTTAATACACATGGGACATGTTACCACATGAACAGTATAAGTGAGGAGAGTGTGTTCCCCTGATGGTTTAGTACACACGGGACATGTTACCAGATGAACAGTATAAGTGAGGAGATTGTGTTCTCCTGATTGTTTAATATACACGGGACATATCACCAGGTGAACAGTATATTTGAGGAGAGTGTGTTCCCCTGATGGTTTAATATACACAGGAGATGTCACCAGGTGAACAGTATAAGTGAGAAGAGTGTGTTCCCCTGATGGTTTAATATACACAGGACATGTTACCAGGTGAACAGTATAAGTGAGGAGAGTGTGTTCCCCTGATTGTTAAATATACACAGGACATGTTACCAGGAGAGCAGTATAAGTGAGGAGAGTGTGTTCCCCTGATTGTTAAATATACACAGGACATGTTACCAGGTGAACAGTATAAGTGAGGAGAGTGTTTTCCCCTGATGGTTTAATATACATGGGACATGTTACCAGGTGAACAGTTTAAGAGAGCAGAGTGTGTTCCCCTGATGGTTTAATGTACATGGGACATGTCAACAGGTGAATTATATAAGTGAGGAGAATGTGTTCCCCTGATGATTGAATATACACGGGACATGTCACCAGGTGAACAGTATAAGTGAGGAGAGTGTGTTCCACTGATGATTGAATATACACGGGACTTGTTACCAGGTGAACAGTATAAGTGAGGAGAGTGTGTTCCCCTGATTGTTTAATATACAAAGGACATGTCACCAGGTGAACAGTATAAGTGAGGAGAGTGTGTTCCCCTGATGGTTTAATACACACGGGACATGTTACCACATGAACAGTATAAGTGAGGAGAGTGTGTTCCCCTGATGGTTTAGTACGCACGGGACAAGTTACCAGATGATCAGTATAAGTGAGGAGATTGTGTTCTCCTGATTGTTTAATATACACGGGACATGTTACCAGGTGAACAGTATAAGTGAGGAGAGTGTGTTCCCCTGATGGTTTAATATACACGGGACATGTCACCAGGTGAACAGTATAAGTGAGGAGAGTGTGTTCCCCTGATGGTTTAATACATATGGGACATGTTACCAGATGAACAGTATAAGTGAGGAGAGTGTGTTCCCCTGATTGTTTTATATACACGGACATGTCAACAGGTGAACAGTTTCAGTGAGGAGAGTGTGTTCCCCTGATGGTTTAATATACACAGGACATGTTACCAGGTGAACACTATAAGTGAGGAGATTGTGTTCCCCTGATTGTTTAATACTGACGGGACATGTTACCAGGTGAACAGTATAATTGAGGAGATTGTGTTCCCCTGATGGTTTAATACACATGGGACATGTTACCAGGTGAACAGTATAAGTGAGGAGAGTGTGTTGCCCTGATGGTTTAATATACACGGGACATGTCACCAGGTGAACAGTATAAGTGAGGAGAGTGTGTTCCCCTGATGGTTTAATATACACGGGACAAATCACCAGGTGAACAGTATAAGTGAGGAGAGTGTGTTCCCCTGATGGTTTAATACACATGGGACATGTTACCACATGAACAGTATAAGTGAGGAGAGTGTGTTCCCCTGATGGTTTAGTACACACGGGACATGTTACCAGATGAACAGTATAAGTGAGGAGATTGTGTTCTCCTGATTGTTTAATATACACTGGACATGTCACCAGGTGAACAGTATAAGTGAGGAGAGTGTGTTCCCCTGATGGTTTAATACACATGGGACATGTTACCAGGTGAACAGTATAAGTGAGGAGAGTGTGTTCCCCTGATTGTTTTATATACACGGGACATGTCACCACATGAACAGTATAAGTGATGAGAGTGTGTTCCCCTGATGGTTTAATACACATGGGACATGTCAACAGGTGAACAGTATAAGTGAGGAGAGTGTGTTCCCCTGATGGTTTAATACACATGGGACATGTCAACAGGTGAACAGTATAAGTGAGGAGAGTGTGTTCCCCTGATGGTTTAATACGCACGGGACATGTTACCAGATGAACAGTATAAGTGAGGGGAATGTTTTCCCCTGATTGTTTAATATACACGGGACATGTCACCACATGAACAGTATAAGTGATGAGAGTGTGTTCCCCTTATGGTTTAGTACACACGGGACATGTTACCAGGAGAACAGTATAAGTGAGGAGACTGTGTTCCCCTGATGGTTTAATATACACGGGACATGTTACCAGGTGAACAGTATAAGTGATGAGAGTGTGTTCCCCTGATGGTTTAATATGCAAGGGACATGTTACCAGGTGAACAGTATAAGTGAGCAGACTGTGTTCCCCTGATGGTTTAATATACACGGGACATGTTACCAGGTGAACAGTATAAGTGAGGAGAGTGTGTTCCCCTGATTGTTCAATGCACACGGGACATGTTTGCAGGTGAACAGTATAAGTGAGGAGAGTGTGTTCCCCTGATGGCTTAATATACACGGGTCATGTTACCAGGTGAACAGTATAAGTGATGAGAGTGTGTTCCCCTGATGGTTTAATATGCAAGGGACATGTTACCAGGTGAACAGTATAAGTGAGCAGACTGTGTTCCCCTGATGGTTTAATATACACGGGACATGTTACCAGGTGAACAGTATAAGTGAGGAGAGTGTGTTCCCCTGATTGTTCAATGCACACGGGACATGTTTGCAGGTGAACAGTATAAGTGAGGAGAGTGTTTTCCCCTGACGGTTTAATATACATGGGACATATTGCCAGGTGAACGGTATAAGTGAGGAGAGTGTGTTCCCCTGATGGTTTAATACACATGGGACATGTTACCAGGTGAACAGTATAAGTGAGGAGAGTGTGTTCCCCTGATGGTTTAATATACACGGGACATGTTTCCAGGTGAACAGTATAAGTGAGGAGAGTTTGTTCCCCTGATTGTTTAATACTGACGGGACATGTCACCAGGTGAACAGTATATGTGAGGAGAGTGTGTTCCCCTGATTGTTTAATGCACACGGGACATGTTACCAGCTGAACAGTATAAGTGAGGAGAGTGTGTTCCCCTGATGGTTTAATATACACGGGACATGTTACCAGGTGAACAGTAGAAGTGAGGAGAGTGTGTTCCATTGTTGGTTTAATATACACGGGACATGTTAACAAGTGAACAGTATAAGTGAGGAGATTGTGTTCCCCTGATGGTTTAATATACACGGGACATGTTAACAAGTGAACAGTATAAGTGAGGAGATTGTGTTCCCCTGATGGTTTAATATACATGGGACATGTTACCAGGTGAACAGTTTAAGAGAGCAGAGTGTGTTCCCCTGATGGTTTAATGTACATGGGACATGTCAACAGGTGAATAGTATAAGTGAGGAGAGTGTGTTCCCCTGATGGTTTAATACATACGGGACATTGTACCAGATGAACAGTATAAGTGAGGAGATTGTGTTCCCCTGATGGTTTAATATACACGGGGCAGGTTTCCAGGTGAACAGTATAAGTGAGGAGAGTGTGTTCCCCTGATGGTTTAATACACACGGGACATGTTACCACATGAACAGTATAACTGAGGAGAGTGTGTTCCCCTGATGGTTTAATACACACGGGACATGTTACCAGTTGAACAGCATTAGTGAGGAGAGTGTGTTCCCCTGATGGTTTAATATACACGGGACATGTCACCAGGTGAACAGTATAAGTGAGGAGAGTGTGTTCCCCTGATGGTTTAATACATATGGGACATGTTACCAGGTGAACAGTATAAGTGAGGAGAGTGTGTTCCCCTGATGGTTTAATATACACAGGACATGTTACCAGGTGATCTGTATAAGTGAGGAGAGTGTGTTCCCATGATTGTTTAATACTCACGGGACATGTTACCAGGTGAACAATATAAGTGAGGAGAGTGTGTTCCCCTGATGGTTTAATACACATGGGACATGTTACCAGGTGATCTGTATAAGTGAGGAGAGTGTGTTCCCCTGATGGTTTAATATACACGAGACATGTTACCAGGTGAACAGTATAAGTGAGGAGAGTGTGTTCCCCTGATGGTTTAATATACACAGGACATGTTACCAGGTGATCTGTATAAGTGAGGAGAGTGTGTTCCCCTGATTGTTTAATATACACGAGACATGTTACCAGGTGAACAATATAAGTGAGGAGAGTGTGTTCCCCTGATGGTTTAATATACACGAGACATGTTACCAGGTGAACAGTATAAGTGAGGAGAGTGTGTTCCCCTGATGGTTTAATATACACGGGACATGTCACCAGGTGAACACTATAAGTGAGGAGAGTGTGTTCCCCTGATGGTTTAATATACACGGGACATGTCACCAGGTGAACAGTATAAGTGAGGAGAGTGTGTTCCCCTGATGGTTTAATACACATGGGACATGTTACCACATGAACAGTATAAGTGAGGAGAGTGTGTTCCCCTGATGGTTTAGTACACACGGGACATGTTACCAGATGAACAGTATAAGTGAGGAGAGTGTGTTCCCCTGATGGTTTAATATACACAGGAGATGTCACCAGGTGAACAGTATAAATGAGGAGAATGTTTTCCCCTGATGGTTTAATATACACAGGACATGTTACCAGGTGAACAGTATAAGTGAGGAGAGTGTGTTCCCCTGATTGTTAAATATACACAGGACATGTTACCAGGTGAACAGTATAAGTGAGGAGAGTGTTTTCCCCTGATGGTTTAATATACACAGGACATGTTACCAGGTGAACAGTATAAGTGAGGAGAGTGTGTTCCCCTGATTGTTTAATACACACGGGACATGTTACCAGGTTAACAGTATAAGTGAGGAGAGTGTGTTCCCCTGATGATTGAATATACACGGGACATGTTACCAGGTGAACAGTATAAGTGAGGAGAGTGTGTTCCCCTGATGATTGAATATACACGGGACATGTTACCAGGTGAACAGTATAAGTGAGGAGAGTGTGTTCCCCTGATTGTTTAACATACACAGGACATGTCACCAGGTGAACAGTTTAAGTGAGGAGAGTGTGTTCCCCTGATTGTTTAACGCTCACGGGACATGTTCCCAGGTGAACAGAATAAGTGAGGAGAGTGTGTTCCCCTGATTGTTTATTATACACGGGACATGTCACCAGGTGAACAGACCACGTGACGAGAGTGTGTTCCCCATATTATTTAGCATATACGGGACATGTTACCAGGTGAATAGTATAAGTGAGGAGAGTGTGTTCCCCTGATTGTTTAACATACACAGGACATGTCACCAGGTGAACAGTTTAAGTGAGGAGAGTGTGTTCCCCTGATTGTTTAATACACACGGGACATGTTACCAGGTGAACAGTATAATTGAGGAGAGTGTGTTCCCCTGATTGTTTAATATACACGGGACATGTTACCAGGTGAACAGAATAAGTGAGGAGAGTGTGTTCCCCTGATGGTTGAATATACACGGAAAATGTTACCAGGTGAACAGTATAAGTGAGGAGAGTGTGTTCCCCTGATTGTTTAATATACACGGGACATGTTACCAGGTGAAGAGTATAAGTGAGTAGAGAGTGTTCCCCTGATGGTTTAATACACATGGGACATGTTACCACATGAACAGTGTAAGTGAGGAGAGTGTGTTCCCCTGATGGTTTAGTACACACGGGACATGTTACCAGATGAACAGTATAAGTGAGGAGATTGTGTTCTCCTGATTGTTTAATATACACGGGACATGTTACCAGATGAAAAGTATAAGTGAGGAGAGTGTGTTCCTCTGATGGTTTAATATACACGGGACAGGTTTCCAGGTGAACAGTATAAGTGAGGAGAGTGTGTTCCCCTGATGGTTTAATACACACGGGACATGTTACCAGGTGAACAGTATAAGTGAGGAGAGTGTGTTCCCCTGATGGTTTAATATACACAGGACATGTTACCAGGTGAACGGTATAAGTGAGGAGAGTGTGTTCCCCTGATGGTTTAATACACACGGGACATTGTACCAGATGAACAGTATAAGTGAGGAGATTGTGTTCCCCTGATGGTTTAATACACACGGGACATGTTACCAGATGAACAGTATAAGTGAGGAGAGTGTGTTCCCCTGATGGTTTAATACACACGGGACATTGTACCAGATGAACAGTATAAGTGAGGAGATTGTGTTCCCCTGATGGTTTAATATACACGGGACAGGTTTCCAGGTGAACAGTATAAGTGAGGAGAGTGTGTTCCCCTGATGGTTTAATACACACGGGACATGTTACCAGGTGAACAGTATAAGTGAGGAGAGTGTGTTCCCCTGATGGTTTAATATACACAGGACATGTTACCAGGTGAACGGTATAAGTGAGGAGAGTGTGTTCCCCTGATGGTTTAATATACACGGGACATGTTACCAGGTGAACGATATAAGTGAGGAGAGTGTGTTCCCCTGATGGTTTAATATACACGGGACATGTTACCAGGTGAACGGTATAAGTGAGGAGAGTGTGTTCCCCTGATGGTTTAATATACATGGGACATGTTACCAGGTGAACAGTATAAGTGAGGAGAGTGTGTTCCCCTGATGGTTTAATATACACAGGACTTGTTAACAGGTGAACAGTATAAGTGAGGAGAGTCTGTTCCCCAGATAGATTATTATACACGGGACATGTCAGCAGGTGAAAAGTTTAAGTGAGGACAGTGTGTTCCACTGATGGTTTAATATACATGGGACATGTTACCAGGTGAACAGTTTAAGAGAGCAGAGTGTGTTCCCCTGATGGTTTAATGTACATGGGACATGTCAACAGGTGAATAGTATAAGTGAGGAGAATGTGTTCCCCTGATGGTTTAATACACACGGGACATGTTACCAGATGAACAGTATAAGTGAGGAGAGTGTGTTCCCCTGATGGTTTAATACACACGGGACATTGTACCAGATGAACAGTATAAGTGAGGAGATTGTGTTCCCCTGATGGTTTAATATACACGGGACAGGTTTCCAGGTGAACAGTATAAGTGAGGAGAGTGTGTTCCCCTGATGGTTTAATACACACGGGACATGTTACCACATGAACAGTATAAGTGAGGAGAGTGTGTTCCCCTGATGGTTTAATACATATGGGACATGTTACCAGATGAAAAGTATAAGTGAGGAGAGTCTGTTCCCCTGATTGTTTTATATACACGGACATGTCAACAGGTGAACAGTATAAGTGAGGAGAGTGTGTTCCCCTGATGGTTTAATACATATGGGACATGTTACCAGATGAAAAGTATAAGTGAGGAGAGTCTGTTCCCCTGATTGTTTTATATACACGGACATGTCAACAGGTGAACAGTTTCAGTGAGGAGAGTGTGTTCCCCTGATGGTTTAATATACACAGGACATGTTACCAGGTGAACACTATAAGTGAGGAGAGTGTGTTCCCCTGATTGTTTAATACTGACGGGACATGTCACCAGGTGAACAGTATAAGTGAGGAGAGTGTGTTCCCCTGATGGTTTAATACACATGGGACATGTTACCAGGTGAACAGTATAAGTGAGGAGAGTGAGTTGCCCTGATGGTTTAATTTACACGGGACATGTCACCAGGTGAACAGTATAAGTGAGGAGAGTGTGTTCCCCTGATTGTTTAATATACACGGGACATATCACTAGGTGAACAGTATAAGTGAGGAGAGTGTGTTCCCCTGATGGTTTAATACACATGGGACATGTTACCACATGAACAGTATAAGTGAGGAGAATGTGTTCCCCTGATGGTTTAATACACATGGGACATGTTACCAGGTGAACAGTATAAGTGAGGAGAGTGTGTTCCGCTGATTGTTTTATATACACGGACATGTCAACAGGTGAACAGTATAAGTGAGGAGAGTGTGTTCCCCTGATGGTTTAATACGCACGGGACATGTTACCAGATGAACAGTATAAGTGAGGGGAATGTTTTCCCCTGATTGTTTAATATACACGGGACATGTCACCACATGAACAGTATAAGTGATGAGAGTGTGTTCCCCTGATGGTTTAGTACACACGGGACATGTTACCAGATGAACAGTATAAGTGAGGGGAATGTTTTCCCCTGATTGTTTAATATACACGGGACATGTTACCAGGAGAACAGTATAAGTGAGGAGACTGTGTTCCCCTGATGGTTTAATATACACGGGACATGGTACCAGGTGAACAGTATAAGTGATGAGAGTGTGTTCCCCTGATGGTTTAATATGCAAGGGACATGTTACCAGGTGAACAGTATAAGTGAGCAGACTGTGTTCCCCTGATGGTTTAATATACACGGGACATGTTACCAGGTGAACAGTATAAGTGAGGAGAGTGTGTTCCCCTGATTGTTCAATGCACACGGGACATGTTTGCAGGTGAACAGTATAAGTGAGGAGAGTGTGTTCCCCTGATGGCTTAATATACACGGGTCATGTTACCAGGTGAACAGTATAAGTGATGAGAGTGTGTTCCCCTGATGGTTTAATATGCAAGGGACATGTTACCAGGTGAACAGTATAAGTGAGCAGACTGTGTTCCCCTGATGGTTTAATATACACGGGACATGTTACCAGGTGAACAGTATAAGTGAGGAGAGTGTGTTCCCCTGATTGTTCAATGCAAACGGGACATGTTTGCAGGTGAACAGTATAAGTGAGGAGAGTGTGTTCCCTTGATTGTTTAATACACACAGGGCATGTTACCAGGTGAAAAGTATAAGTGAGGAGAGTGTTTTCACCTGACGGTTTAATATACATGGGACATATTGCCAGGTGAACGGTATAAGTGAGGAGAGTGTGTTCCCCTGATGGTTTAATACACATGGGACATGTTACCAGGTGAACAGTATAAGTGAGGAGAGTGTGTTCCCCTGATGGTTTAATATACACGGGACATGTTTCCAGGTGAACAGTATAAGTGAGGAGAGTTTGTTCCCCTGATTGTTTAATACTGACGGGACATGTCACCAGGTGAACAGTATATGTGAGGAGAGTGTGTTCCCCTGATTGTTTAATGCACACGGGACATGTTACCAGCTGAACAGTATAAGTGAGGAGAGTGTGTTCCCTTGATGGTTTAATATACACGGGACATGTTACCAGGTGAACAGTAGAAGTGAGGAGATTGTGTTCCATTGTTGGTTTAATATACACAGGACTTGTTAACAGGTGAACAGTATAAGTGAGGAGAGTGTGTTCCCCTGATGGTTTAATACACACGGGACATTGTACCAGATGAACAGTATAAGTGAGGAGATTGTGTTCCCCTGATGGTTTAATATACATGGGACATGTTACCAGGTGAACAGTTTAAGAGAGCAGAGTGTGTTCCCCTGATGGTTTAATGTACATGGGACATGTCAACAGGTGAATAGTATAAGTGAGGAGAATGTGTTCCCCTGATGGTTTAATACACACGGGACATGTTACCAGATGAACAGGATAAGTGAGGAGAGTGTGTTCCCCTGATGGTTTAATACATACGGGACATTGTACCAGATGAACAGTATAAGTGAGGAGATTGTGTTCCCCTGATGGTTTAATATACGTGGGGCAGGTTTCCAGGTGAACAGTATAAGTGAGGAGAGTGTGTTCCCCTGATGGTTTAATACACACGGGACATGTTACCACATGAACAGTATAAGTGAGGAGAGTGTGTTCCCCTGATGGTTTAATACACACGGGACATGTTACCAGTTGAACAGCATTAGTGAGGAGAGTGTGTTCCCCTGATGGTTTAATATACACGGGACATGTCACCAGGTGAACAGTATAAGTGAGGAGAGTGTGTTCCCCTGATGGTTTAATACATATGGGACATGTTACCAGATGAACAGTATAAGTGAGGAGAGTGTGTTCCCCTGATGGTTTAATATACACAGGACATGTTACCAGGTGATCTGTATAAGTGAGGAGAGTGTGTTCCCCTGATTGTTTAATACTCACGGGACATGTTACCAGGTGAACAATATAAGTGAGGAGAGTGTGTTCCCCTGATGGTTTAATACACATGGGACATGTTACCAGGTGAACAGTATAAGTGAGGAGAGTGTGTTCCCCTGATGGTTTAATATACACGGGACATGTCACCAGGTGAACACTATAAGTGAGGAGAGTGTGTTCCCCTGATGGTTTAATACACATGGGACATGTTACCACATGAACAGTATAAGTGAGGAGAGTGTGTTCCCCTGATGGTTTAGTACACACGGGACATGTTACCAGATGAACAGTATAAGTGAAGAGATTGTGTTCTCCTGATTGTTTAATATACACGGGACATATCACCAGGTGAACAGTATAAGTGAGGAGAGTTTGTTCCCCTGATGGTTTAATATACACAGGACATGTTACCAGGTGAACAGTATAAGTGAGGAGAGTGTGTTCCCCTGATTGTTAAATATACACAGGACATGTTACCAGGAGAGCAGTATAAGTGAGGAGAGTGTGTTCCCCTGATTGTTAAATGTACACAGGACATGTTACCAGGTGAACAGTATAAGTGAGGAGAGTGTTTTCCCCTGATGGTTTAATATACATGGGACATGTTACCAGGTGAACTGTATAAGTGAGGAGAGTGTGTTCCCCTGATTGTTTAATACACACGGGACATGTAACCAGGTTAACAGTATAAGTGAGGAGAGTGTGTTCCCCTGATGATTGAATATACACGGGACATGTTACCAGGTGAACAGTATAAGTGAGGAGAGTGTGTTCCCCTGATGATTGAATATACACGGGACATGTTACCAGGTGAACAGTATAAGTGAGGAGAGTGTGTTCCCCTGATTGTTTAATATACACAGGACATGTCACCAGGTGAACAGTTTAAGTGAGGAGAGTGTGTTCCCCTGATTGTTTAACGCTCACGGGACATGTTCCCAGGTGAACAGAATAAGTGAGGAGAGTGTGTTCCCCTGATTGTTTATTATATACGGAAAATGTTACCAGGTGAACAGTATAAGTGAGGAGAGTGTGTTCCCCTGATTGTTTATTATACACGGGACATGTTACCAGGTGAACAGTATAAGTGAGGAGAGTGTGTTCCCCTGATTGTTTATTATACACGGGACATGTTACCAGGTGAATAGTATAAGTGAGGAGAATGTGTTCCCCTGATTGTTTAATATACACAGGACATGTCACCAGGTGAACAGTTTAAGTGAGGAGAGTGTGTTCCCCTGATTGTTTAATACACACGGGACATGTTACCAGGTGAACAGTATAATTGAGGAGAGTGTGTTCCCCTGATTGTTTAATATACACGGGACATGTTACCAGGTGAACAGAATAAGTGAGGAGAGTGTGTTCCCCTGATGGTTGAATATACACGGAAAATGTTACCAGGTGAACAGTATAAGTGAGGAGAGTGTGTTCCCCTGATTGTTTAATATACACGGGACATGTTACCAGGTGAAGAGTATAAGTGAGGAGAGTCTGTTCCCCTGATTGTTTAACGCTCACGGGACATGTTACCAGGTGAACAGAATAAGTGAGGAGACTGTGTTCCCCTGATTGTTTAATATACACGGGACATGTCACCAGGTGAACAGACCAAGTGAGGAGAGTGTGTTCCCCTGATTGTTTAATATATACGGGACATGTCACCAGGTGAACAGTATAAGTGAAGAGAGTGTGTTCCCCATATTATTTAATATATACGGGACATGTTACCAGGTGAACAGTATAAGTGAGGAGAGTGTGTTCCCCTGATGGTGTAATATACACGGGACATGTTACCGGGTGAACAGTATAAGTGAGGAGACTGTGTTCCCCTGATTGTTTAATATACACGGGAAATGTTTCCAGGTGAACAGTATAAGTGAGGAGACTGTGTTCCCCTGATTGTTTAATAAACACGGGACATGTCACCAGGTGAACAATATAAGTGAGGAGAGTTTGTTCCCCTGATGGTTTAATACTGACGGGACATGTTGCCAGGTAAACAGTATAAGTGAGGAGAGTGTGTTCCCCTGATTGTTTAATACTGACGGGACATGTCACCATGTGAACAGTCTTAGTGAGGAGAGAGTGTTCCCCGGATTGTTTAATACTGACGGGACATGTCACCATGTGAACAGTCTTAGTGAGGAGAGAGTGTTCCCCGGATTGTTTAATACTGACGGGACATGTTATCAGGTGAACAGTATAAGTGAGGAGAGTGTGTTCCCCTGATTGTTTAATACACACAGGACATGTTACCAGGTGAACAGTATAAGTGAGGAGAGTGTGTTCCCCTGATTGATTAATACACATGGGACATGTTACCAGGCGAAGAGTATAAGTGAGGAGAGTGTGTTCCCCTGATTGTTTAATACACATGGGACATGTTACCTGGTGAACAGTATAAGTGAGGAGAGTGTGTGCCCCAGATGCTTTAATATACACAGGACATGTTACCAGGCGAACAGTATAAGTGAGGAAAGTGTGTTCCCCTGATTGTTTAATGCACACAGGACATGTCACCAGGCGAACAGTGTAAATGAGGAGAATGTGTTCCCCTGATTGTATAATACTGACGGGACATGTAACCAGGTGAACAGCATAAGTGAGGAGAGTGTGTTCCCCTGATGGTTGAATATACACAGAAAATGTTACCAGGTGAACAGTATAAGTGAGGAGAATCTGTTCCCCTGAAGGTTTAATAAGCACGGGACATGATACCAGGTGAACAGTGTAAGTGAGGAGAATGTGTTCCCCTGATTGTATAATACTGACGGGACATGTAACCAGGTGAACAGCATAAGTGACGAGAGTGTGTTCCCCTGATGGTTGAATATACACAGAAAATGTTACCAGGTGAACAGTATAAGTGAGGAGAGTGTGTTCCCCTGATTGTTTAATATACACGGGACATGTTACCAGGTGAAGAGTTTAAGTGAGGAGAGTCTGTTCCCCTGATTGTTTAACTCTCACGGGACATGTTACCAGGTGAACAGAATAAGTGCGGAGAGTGTGTTCCCCTGATGGTTTAATATACATGGGACATGTTACCAGGTGAACAGTATAAATGATGAGAGTGTGTTCCCCCGATGGTTTAATATACATGGGACATGTCACCAGGAGAACAGACCAAGTGAGGAGAGTGTGTTCCCCTGATTGTTTAATATATACGGGACATGTCACCAGGTGAACAGTATAAGTGAGGAGAGTGTGTTCCCCATATTATTTAATATATACGGGACATGTTACCAGGTGAACAGTATAAGTGAGGAGAGTGTGTTCCCCTGATGGTGTAATATACACGGGACATGTTACCGGGTGAACAGTATAAGTGAGGAGAGTGTGTTCCCCTGATTGTTTAATATACACGGGACATGTCACCAGGTGAACAGTATAAGTGAGGAGAGTTTGTTCCCCTGATGGTTTAATACTGACGGGACATGTTGCCAGGTAAACAGTAGAAGTGAGGAGAGTGTGTTCCCCTGATTGTTTAATACTGACGGCACATGTCACCATGTGAACAGTATTAGTGAGGAGAGAGTGTTCCCCGGATTGTTTAATACTGACGGGACATTTTATCAGATGAACAGTATAAGTGAGGAGAGTGTGTTCCCCTGATTGTTTAACGCTCACGGGACATGTTCCCAGGTGAACAGAATAAGTGAGGAGAGTGTGTTCCCCTGATTGTTTATTATACACGGGACATGTTACCAGGTGAACAGTATAAGTGAGGAGAGTGTGTTCCCCTGATTGTTTATTATACACGGGACATGTTACCAGGTGAACAGTATAAGTGATGAGAGTGTGTTCCCCTGATTGTTTAACGCTCACGGGACATGTTCCCAGGTGAACAGAATAAGTGAGGAGAGTGTGTTCCCCTGATTGTTTATTATACACGGGACATGTTACCAGGTGAACAGTATAAGTGAGGAGAGTGTGTTCCCCTGATTGTTTATTATACACGGGACATGTTACCAGGTGAACAGCATAAGTGATGAGAGTGTGTTCCCCTGATTGTTTAATATATACGGGACATGTCACCGGGTGAACAGCATAAGTGAGGAGAGTGTGTTCCCCTGATTGTTTAATATATACGGGACATGTCACCAGGTGAACAGTTTAAGTGAGGAGAGTGTGTTCCCCTGATTGTTTAATACACACGGGACATGTTACCAGGTGAACAGTATAATTGAGGAGAGTGCGTTACCCTGATTGCTTAATGCTCACGGGACATGTTACCAGGTGAACAGAATAAGTGAGGAGAATGTGTTCCCCTGATGGTTGAATATACACGGAAAATGTTACCAGGTGAACAGTATAAGTGAGGAGAGTGTGTTCCCCATATTATTTAATATATACGGGACATGTTACCAGGTGAACAGTATAAGTGAGGAGAGTGTGTTCCCCTGATGGTGTAATATACACGGGACATGTTACCGGGTGAACAGTATAAGTGAGGAGACTGTGTTCCCCTGATTGTTTAATATACACGGGACATGTTTCCAGGTGAACAGTATAAGTGAGGAGACTGTGTTCCCCTGATTGTTTAATAAACACGGGACATGTCACCAGGTGAACAATATAAGTGAGGAGAGTTTGTTCCCCTGATGGTTTAATACTGACGGGACATGTTGCCAGGTAAACAGTATAAGTGAGGAGAGTGTGTTCCCCTGATTGTTTAATACTGACGGGACATGTCACCATGTGAACAGTCTTAGTGAGGAGAGAGTGTTCCCCGGATTGTTTAATACTGACGGGACATGTCACCATGTGAACAGTCTTAGTGAGGAGAGAGTGTTCCCCGGATTGTTTAATACTGACGGGACATGTTATCAGGTGAACAGTATAAGTGAGGAGAGTGTGTTCCCCTGATTGTTTAATACACACAGGACATGTTACCAGGTGAACAGTATAAGTGAGGAGAGTGTGTTCCCCTGATTGATTAATACACATGGGACATGTTACCAGGCGAAGAGTATAAGTGAGGAGAGTGTGTTCCCCTGATTGTTTAATACACATGGGACATGTTACCTGGTGAACAGTATAAGTGAGGAGAGTGTGTGCCCCAGATGCTTTAATATACACAGGACATGTTACCAGGCGAACAGTATAAGTGAGGAAAGTGTGTTCCCCTGATTGTTTAATGCACACAGGACATGTCACCAGGCGAACAGTGTAAATGAGGAGAATGTGTTCCCCTGATTGTATAATACTGACGGGACATGTAACCAGGTGAACAGCATAAGTGAGGAGAGTGTGTTCCCCTGATGGTTGAATATACACAGAAAATGTTACCAGGTGAACAGTATAAGTGAGGAGAGTCTGTTCCCCTGAAGGTTTAATAAGCACGGGACATGATACCAGGTGAACAGTGTAAGTGAGGAGAATGTGTTCCCCTGATTGTATAATACTGACGGGACATGTAACCAGGTGAACAGCATAAGTGAGGAGAGTGTGTTCCCCTGATGGTTGAATATACACAGAAAATGTTACCAGGTGAACAGTATAAGTGAGGAGAGTGTGTTCCCCTGATTGTTTAATATACACGGGACATGTTACCAGGTGAAGAGTTTAAGTGAGGAGAGTCTGTTCCCCTGATTGTTTAACTCTCACGGGACATGTTACCAGGTGAACAGAATAAGTGCGGAGAGTGTGTTCCCCTGAAGGTTTAATATACATGGGACATGTTACCAGGTGAACAGTATAAATGATGAGAGTGTGTTCCCCCGATGGTTTAATATACATGGGACATGTCACCAGGAGAACAGACCAAGTGAGGAGAGTGTGTTCCCCTGATTGTTTAATATATACGGGACATGTCACCAGGTGAACAGTATAAGTGAGGAGAGTGTGTTCCCCATATTATTTAATATATACGGGACATGTTACCAGGTGAACAGTATAAGTGAGGAGAGTGTGTTCCCCTGATGGTGTAATATACACGGGACATGTTACCGGGTGAACAGTATAAGTGAGGAGAGTGTGTTCCCCTGATTGTTTAATATACACGGGACATGTCACCAGGTGAACAGTATAAGTGAGGAGAGTTTGTTCCCCTGATGGTTTAATACTGACGGGACATGTTGCCAGGTAAACAGTAGAAGTGAGGAGAGTGTGTTCCCCTGATTGTTTAATACTGACGGCACATGTCACCATGTGAACAGTATTAGTGAGGAGAGAGTGTTCCCCGGATTGTTTAATACTGACGGGACATTTTATCAGATGAACAGTATAAGTGAGGAGAGTGTGTTCCCCTGATTGTTTAACGCTCACGGGACATGTTCCCAGGTGAACAGAATAAGTGAGGAGAGTGTGTTCCCCTGATTGTTTATTATACACGGGACATGTTACCAGGTGAACAGTATAAGTGAGGAGAGTGTGTTCCCCTGATTGTTTATTATACACGGGACATGTTACCAGGTGAACAGTATAAGTGATGAGAGTGTGTTCCCCTGATTGTTTAACGCTCACGGGACATGTTCCCAGGTGAACAGAATAAGTGAGGAGAGTGTGTTCCCCTGATTGTTTATTATACACGGGACATGTTACCAGGTGAACAGTATAAGTGAGGAGAGTGTGTTCCCCTGATTGTTTATTATACACGGGACATGTTACCAGGTGAACAGCATAAGTGATGAGAGTGTGTTCCCCTGATTGTTTAATATATACGGGACATGTCACCAGGTGAACAGCATAAGTGAGGAGAGTGTGTTCCCCTGATTGTTTAATATATACGGGACATGTCACCAGGTGAACAGTTTAAGTGAGGAGAGTGTGTTCCCCTGATTGTTTAATACACACGGGACATGTTACCAGGTGAACAGTATAATTGAGGAGAGTGCGTTACCCTGATTGCTTAATGCTCACGGGACATGTTACCAGGTGAACAGAATAAGTGAGGAGAATGTGTTCCCCTGATGGTTGAATATACACGGAAAATGTTACCAGGTGAACAGTATAAGTGAGGAGAGTGTGTTCCCCTGATTGTTTAATATACACGGGACATGTTACCAGGTGAAGAGTATAAGTGAGGAGAGTCTGTTCCCCTGATTGTTTAACGCTCACGGGACATGTTACCAGGTGAACAGAATAAGTGAGGAGAGTGTGTTCCCCTGATTGTTTATTATACACGGGACATGTTACCAGGTGAACAGTATAAGTGATGAGAGTGTGTTCCCCTGATGGTTTAATATACATGGCACATGTCACCAGGTGAACAGACCAAGTGAGGAGACTGTGTTCCCCTGATTGTTTAATATATACGGGACATGTTACCAGGTGAACAGTATAAGTGAGGAGAGTGTGTTCCCCATATTATTTAATATATACGGGACATGTTACCAGGTGAACAGTATAAGTGAGGAGAGTGTGTTCCCCTGATGGTGTAATATACACGGGACATGTTACCGGGTGAACAGTATAAGTGAGGAGACTGTGTTCCCCTGATTGTTTAATATGCACGGGACATGTTTCCAGGTGAACAGTATAAGTGAGGAGACTGTGTTCCCCTGATTGTTTAATATACACGGGACATGTCACCAGGTGAACAGTATAAGTGAGGAGAGTTTGTTCCCCTGATGGTTTAATACTGACGGGACATGTTGCCAGGTAAACAGTATAAGTGAGGAGAGTGTGTTCCCCTGATTGTTTAATACTGACGGGACATGTCACCATGTGAACAGTATTAGTGAGGAGAGAGTGTTCCCCGGATTGTTTAATACTGACGGGACATGTTATCAGGTGAACAGTATAAGTGAGGAGAGTGTGTTCCCCTGATTGTTTAATACACACAGGACATGTTACCAGGTGAACAGTGTAAGTGAGGAGAGTGTGTTCCCCTGATTGATTAATACACATGGGACATGTTACCAGGCGAAGAGTATAAGTGAGGAGAGTGTGTTCCCCTGATTGGTTAATACACATGGGACATGTTACCTGGTGAACAGTATAAGTGAGGAGAGTGTGTGCCCCAGATGCTTTAATATACACAGGACTTGTTACCAGGCGAACAGTATAAGTGAGGAAAGTGTGTTCCCCTGATTGTTTAATGCACACAGGACATGTCACCAGGTGAACAGTATAAGTGAGGAGAGTGTGTTCCCCTGATTGATTAATACACATGGGACATGTTACCAGGCGAAGAGTATAAGTGAGGAGAGTGTGTTCCCCTGATTGTTTAATACACATGGGACATGTTACCTGGTGAACAGTATAAGTGAGGAGAGTGTGTGCCCCAGATGCTTTAATATACACAGGACATGATACCAGGCGAACAGTATAAGTGAGGAAAGTGTGTTCCCCTGATTGTTTAATGCACACAGGACATGTCACCAGGCGAACAGTGTAAATGAGGAGAATGTGTTCCCCTGAAGGTTTAATAAGCACGGGACATGTTACCAGGTGAACAGTGTAAGTGAGGAGAGTGTGTTCCCCTGATTGTTTAACGCTCACGGGACATGTTACCAGGGGAACAGTATAAGTGATGAGAGTGTGTTCCCCTGATGGTTTAATATACGTGGGACATGTCACCAGGTGAACAGACCAAGTGAGGAGAGTGTGTTCCCCTGATTGTTTAATATATACGGAAAATGTTACCAGGTGAACAGTATAAGTGAGGAGAGTGTGTTCCCCTGATTGTTTAATATACACGGGACATGTTACCAGGTGAACAGTATAAGTGATGAGAGTGTGTTCCCCTGATGGTTTAATATACATGGGACATGTCACCAGGTGAACAGACCAAGTGAGGAGAGTGTGTTCCCCTGATTGTTTAATATATACGGGACATGTCACCAGGTGAACAGTATAAGTGAGGAGAGTGTGTTCCCCATATTATTTAATATATACGGGACATGTTACCAGGTGAACAGTATAAGTGAGGAGAGTGTGTTCCCCTGAAGGTGTAATATACACGGGACATGTTACCGGGTGAACAGTATAAGTGAGGAGACTGTGTTCCCCTGATTGTTTAATATACACGGGACATGTTTCCAGGTGAACAGTATAAGTGAGGAGTCTGTGTTCCCCTGATTGTTTAATATACACGGGACATGTCACCAGGTGAACAGTATAAGTGAGGAGAGTTTGTTCCCCTGATGGTTTAGTACTGACGGGACATGTTGCCAGGTAAACAGTATAAGTGAGGAGAGTGTGTCCCCCTGATTGTTTAATACTGACGGGACATGTCACCATGTGAACAGTATTAGTGAGGAGAGAGTGTTCCCCGGATTGTTTAATACTGACGGGACCTGTTATCAGATGAACAGTAGAAGTGAGGAGAGTGTGTTCCCCTGATTGTTTAATACACACAGGACATGTCACCAGGTGAACAGTATAAGTGAGGAGAGTGTGTTCCCCTGATTGATTAATACACATGGGACATGTTACCAGGCGAAGAGTATAAGTGAGGACAGTGTGTTCCCCTGATTGTTTAATACACATGGGACATGTTACCTGGTGAACAGTATAAGTGAGGAGAGTGTGTGCCCCAGATGCTTTAATATACACAGGACATGTTACCAGGTGAACAGTGTAACTGAGGAGAGTGTGTTCCCCTGATTGTATAATACTGACGGGACATGTAACCAGGTGAACAGTATAAGTGAGGAGAGTGTGTTCCGCTGATGGTTTAATATACACGGGACATGTTACCTGGTGAACAGTATAAGTGAGGAGAGTGTGTGCCCCAGATGCTTTAATATACACAGGACATGTTACCAGGCGAACAGTATAAGTGAGGAGAGTGTGTTCCCCTGATGGTTTAATATAAACAGGACTTGTTAACAGGTGAACAGTATAAGTGAGGAGAGTGTGTTCCCCTGATGGTTTAATATACATGGGACATGTTACCAGGTGAACAGTTTAAGAGAGCAGAGTGTGTTCCCCTGATGGTTTAATATACATGGGACATGTCAACAGGTGAATAGTATAAGTGAGGAAAATGTGTTCCCCAGATGGTTTAATATACACGGGACATGTTTCCAGGTGAACAGTATAAGTGAGGAGATTGTGTTCCCCTGATGGTTTAATACACACAGGACATGTTACCAGATGAACAAAAAAAGTGAGGAGAGTGTGTTCCCCTGATAGTTTAATACACACAGGCCATGTTACCAGGTGAACAGTATAAGTGAGGAGAGTGTGTTTCCCTGATTGTTTAATACACACAGGCCATGTTACCAGGTGAACAGTATAAGTGAGGAGACTGCGTTCCCCTGATGGTTTAATATACACGGGACATGTCATCAGGTGAACAGTATAAGTGAGGAGATTGTGTTCTCCTGATTGTTTAATATACACGGGACATGTCACCAGGCGAACAGTATAAGTGAGGAGAGTGTGTTCCCCTGATGGTTTAATATACACAGGACATGTTACCAGGTGAACAGGATAAGTGAGGAGAGTGTGTTCCCCTGATTGTTTAATATACATGGGACATGTCACCAGGTGAACAGTGTAAGTGAGGAGATTGTGTTCCCCTGATGGTTTAATACACACGGGACATGTTACCAGGTGAACAGTATAAGTGAGGAGAGTGTGTTCCCCTGATTGTTTAATATACACAGGACATGTTACAAGGTGAACAGGATAAGTGAGGAGAGTGTGTTCCCCTGATTGTTTAATATACATGGGACATGTCACCAGGTGAACAGTATAAGTGAGGAGAGTGTGTTCCCCTGATGGTTTAATACACATGGGACATGACACCAGGTGAACAGTATAAGTGAGGAGAGTGTGTTCCCCTGATGGTTTAATACACATGGGACATGACACCAGGTGAACAGTATAAGTGAGGAGAGTGTGTTCCCCTGATTGTTTAATGCTCACGGGACATGTTACCAGGTGAACAGAATATTTGAGGAGAGTGTGTTCCCCTGATGGTTTAATATACACGGGACATGTTACCAGATGAACAGTATAAGTGAGGAGAGTGTGTTCCCCTGATTGTTAAATATACACAGGACATGTTACCAGGAGAACAGTATAAGTGAGGAGAGTGTGTTCCCCTGATTGTTAAATATACACAGGACATGTTACCAGGTGAACAGTATAAGTGAGGAGAGTGTGTTCCCCTGATTGTTAAATATACACAGGACATGTTACCAGGTGAACAGTATAAGTGAGGAGAGTGTGTTCCCCTGATTGTTTAATACACACGGGACATGTTACCAGGTTAACAGTACCAGTGAGGAGAGTGTGTTGCCTGATGATTGAATATACACGGGCCATGTTACCAGGTGAACAGTATAAGTGAGGAGAGTGTGTTCCCCTGATTGTTTAATACACACGGGACATGTTACCAGGTGAACAGTATAAGTGAGGAGAGTGTGTTCCCCTGATGATTGAATATACACGGGACATGTTACCAGGTGAACAGTATAAGTGAGGAGAGTGTGTTCCCCTGACTGTTTAATATACACAGGACATGTCACCAGGTGAACAGTTTAAGTGAGGAGAGTGTGTTCCCCTGATTGTTTAATACACACGGGACATGTTACCAGGTGAACAGTATAATTGAGGAGAGTGCGTTACCCTGATTGTTTAATGCTCACGGGACATGTTACCAGGTGAACAGAATAAGTGAGGAGAGTGTGTTCCCCTGATGGTTGAATATACACGGAAAATGTTACCAGGTGAACAGTATAAGTGAGGAGAGTGTGTTTGCCTGATTGTTTAATATACACGGGACATGTTACCAGGTGAAGAGTATAAGTGAGGAGAGTCTGTTCCCCTAATTGTTTAACGCTCACGGGACATGTTCCCAGGTGAACAGAATAAGTGAGGAGAGTGTGTTCCCCTGATTGTTTATTATACACGGAAAATGTTACCAGGTGATCACTATAAGTGAGGAGAGTGTGTTCCCCTGATTGTTTATTATACACGGGACATGTTACCAGGTGAACAGTATAAGTGATGAGAGTGTGTTCCCCTGATGGTTTAATTTTCATGGGACATGTCACCAGGTGAACAGACCAAGTGAGGAGAGTGTGTTCCCCTGATTGTTTAATATATACGGGACATGTTACCAGGTGAACAGTATAAGTGAGGAGAGTCTGTTCCCCTGATGGTGTAATATACACGGGACATGTTACCAGGTGAACAGTATAAGTGAGGAGACTGTGTTCCCCTGATTGTTTAATATACACGGGACATGTTTCCAGGTGAACAGTATAAGTGAGGGGACTGTGTTCCCCTGATTGTTTAATATACACGGGACATGTCACCAGGTGAACAGTATAAGTGAGGAGAGTTTATTCCCCTGATGGTTTAATACTGACGGGACATGTTGCCAGGTAAACAGTATAAGTGAGGAGAGTGTGTTCCCCTGATTGTTTAATACTGACGGGACATGTCACCATGTGAACAGTATTAGTGAGGAGAGAGTGTTCCCCGGATTGTTTAATACTGACGGGACATGTTATCAGGTGAACAGTATAAGTGAGGAGAGTGTGTTCCCCTGATTGATTAATACACATGGGACATGTTACCAGGCAAAGAGTATAAGTGAGGAGAGTGTGTTCCCCTGATTGTTTAATACACATGGGACATGTTACCTGGTGAACAGTATAAGTGAGGAGAGTGTGCGCCCCAGATGCTTTAATATATACAGGACATGTTACCAGGCGAACAGTATAAGTGAGGAAAGGGTGTTCCCCTGATTGTTTAATGCACACAGGACATGTCACCAGGCGAACAGTGTAAATGAGGAGAATGTGTTCCCCTGAAGGTTTAATAAGCACGGGACATGTTACCAGGTGAACAGTGTAAGTGAGGAGAGTGTGTTCCCCTGATTGTATAATACTGACGGGACATGTAACCAGGTGAACAGTATAAGTGAGGAGAGTGTGTTCCCCTGCTTGTTTAATACTGACGGGAAATGTTACCAGGTGAACAGTATAAGTGAGGATAGTGTGTTCCCCTGCTTGTTTAATACTGACGGGACATGTTACCAGGTGAACAGTATAAGTGAGGAGAGTGTGTTCCCCTGATTGTTTAATACACACGGGACATGATACCAGGTGAACAGTATAAGTGAGGAGAGTGTGTTCCCCTGATGGTTTAATACACACGGGACATGTTACCAGGTGAACAGTATAAGTGAGGAGAGTGTGTTCCCCTGATGGTTTAATACACACGGGACATGTTACCAGGTGAACAGTATAATTGAGGAGAGTGTGTTCCCCTGATGGTTTAATACACACGGGACATGTTACCAGGTGAACAGTAGAAGTGAGGAGAGTGAGTTCCCCTGACGGTTTAATACACACAGGACATGTTACCAGGTGAACAGTATAAGTGAGGAGAGTGTGTTCCCCTAATTGTTTAAAACGAACGGGACATGTAACCAGGTGAACAGTATAAGTGAGGAGAGTGTGTTCCCCTGATTGTTTAATACTCACGGGACATGTTACCAGGTGAACAGTATAAGTGAGGAGAGTGTGTTCCCCTAATTGTTTAAAACGAACGGGACATGTAACCAGGTGAACAGTATAAGTGAGGAGAGTGTGTTCCCCTGATTGTTTAATACATAAGGGACATGTCACCTGGTGAACAGTGTATGTGAGGAGAGTGTGTTCCCCTGATTGTTTAATATACACAGGACATGTTACAAGGTGAACAGTATAAGTGAGGAGAGTGTGTTCCCCTGATAATTTAATACACATGGGACATGTTACCAGGTGAACAGTATAAGTGAGGAGAGTGTGTTCCCCTGATGGTTTAATATACACGGGACATGTTACCAAGTGAACTGTATAAGTGAGGAGAGTGTGTTCCCCTGATGGTTTAATATACACGGGACATGTCACCAAGTGAACTGTATAAGTGAGGAGAGTGTGTTCCCCTGATGGTTTAATATACACAGGACCAGTTACCAGGTGAACAGTATAAGTGAGGAGAGTGTGTTCCCCTGATGGTTTAATAGACACGGGTCATGTTACCAGGTGAACAGTATAAGTGAGGAGAGAGTGTTCCCCTGATTGTTTAATATGCACGGGACATGTTACCAGGTGAACAGTATAAGTGAGGAGAGAGTGTTCCCCTGATGGTTTAATATGCACGGGACATGTCACCAGGTGAACAGTATAAGTGAGGAGAGTGTGTTCCCCTGATGGTTTAATACGCACGGGACATGTCACCAAGTGAACTGTATAAGTGAGGAGAGTGTGTTCCCCTGATGGTTTAATATACACGGGACCAGTTACCAGGTGAACAGTATAAGTGAGGAGAGTGTGTTCCCCTGATGGTTTAATAGACACGGGTCATGTTACCAGGTGAACAGTATAAGTGAGGAGAGAGTGTTCCCCTGATTGTTTAATATGCACGGGACATGTTACCAGGTGAACAGTATAAGTGAGGAGAGAGTGTTCCCCTGATGGTTTAATATGCACGGGACATGTCACCAGGTGAACAGTATAAGTGAGGAGAGTGTGTTCCCCTGATGGTTTAATATGCATGGGACATGTTACCAGTTGAACAGTATAAGTGAGGAGAGAGTGTTCCCCTGATTGTTTAATATACACGGGACATGTTACCAGTTGAACAGTATAAGTGAGGAGAGTGTGTTCCCCTGATTGTTTAATACACACGGGACATGTCACCTGGCGAACAGTATAAGTGAGGAGAGTGTGTTCCCCTGATTGTTTAATACACACGGGACATGTCACTAGGTGAACAGGATAAGTGAGGAGAGTGTGTTCCCCTGATTGTTTAATACTGACGGGACATGTCACCAGGCGAACAGTATAAGTGAGGAGAGTGTGTTCCCCTGATTGTTTAAAGCACACAGGACATGTCACTCGGTGAACAGTATAAGTGAGGAGAGTGTGCTCCCCTCATGGTTTAATATACACGGGACATGTTGCCACGTGATCAGCATAAGTGAGGAGAGTGTGTTCCCCTGATGGTTCAATATACACAGGACATGTTACCAGGTGTACAGTATATGTGAGGAGAGTGTGTTCCCCTGATTCTTTAATACACACGGGACATGTTAGCAGGTGAACAGTAGAAGTGAGGAGAGTGTGTTACCCTGATGCTTTAATATACACAGGACATGTTAACAGGCAAACAGTATAAGTGAGGAGAGTGTGTTCTCCTGATGGTTTAATAAACACGGGACATGTTACCATTTGAACAGTATAAGTGAGGAGAGTGTGTTCCATTGATGGTTTAATACACACGGGACATGTCACCAGGTGAACTGAATAAGTGAGGGGAGTGTTTTCCCCTGATTGTTTAATGCACACGGGAAATGTTACCAGGTGAACAGTATAAGTGAGGAGAGTGTGTTCCCCTGATGGTTTCATATACACGGGACATGTTACCAGGAGAACAGTATAAGTGAGGGGAGTGCTTTCCCCTCATTGTTTAATATTCACGGGACATGTTACCAGGTGAACAGTATAATTGAGAAGAGTGTGTTCCCCTGATGGTTTAATATACACGGGACATGTTACCAGGTGAACAGTATAAGTGAGGAGAGTGTGTTCCCCTGATTGTTTAATACACACAGGACATGTTACCAGGTGAACAGTATAAGTGAGGAGAGTGTGTTCCCCTGATGGTTTAATACTCACGGGACATGTTACCAGCTGAACAGTTTAAGTTAGGAGAGTGTGTTCCCCTGATGGTTTAACACGCATGGGACATGTTACCAGGTGAACAGTATAAGTGAGGCGAGTCTTTTCCCCTGATTGTTTAATATACCCGGGACATGGCACCAGGTGAACAGTATAAGTGAGGAGAGTGTGTTCCCCTGATTGTTTAATACACACGGGACATGTCAACGGGTGAGCAGTATAAGTGAGGAGAGTGTGTTCCCCTGATTGTTTAATACACACGGGACATGTCACCGGGTGAGCAGTATAAGTGAGGAGAGTGTGTTCCCCTGATTGTTTAATACACACGGGACATGTCACCAGGTGAACAGTGGAAGTGAGCAGATTGTTTTCCCCTGATGGTTAAATATGCAAAGGACATGTTACCAGGTGAACAGTATAAGTGAGGAGAGTGTGTTCCCCTGATGGTTTAATACTGACTGGACATGTTTCCAGATGAACAGTATAAGTGAGGAGAGTGTGTTCCCCTGATGGTTTAATGTACACAGGAAATGTTACCAGGTGAACAGTATAAGTGAGGAGAGTGTGTTCCCCTGATGGTTTAATATACACGGGACATGTTACCAGGTGAACAGTATAAGTGAGGAGAGTGTGTTCCCCTGATGGTTTAATGCACACAGGACATTTTACCAGGTGAACAGTGTAAGTGAGGAGAGTGTGTTCCCCTGATGGTTTAATATACACGGGGCATGTTACCAGGTAAACAGTATATGTGAGGAGAGTGTGTTCCCCTGATGGTTTAATGCACACAGGACATTTTACCAGGTGAACAGTGTAAGTGAGGAGATTGTGTTCCCCTGATGGTTTAATACGCACGGGACATGTTACCAGGTGAACAGTATAAGTGAGGAGAGTGTGTTCCCCTGATGGTTTAATACTGACGGGACATGTTACCAGATGAACAGTAAATGTGAGGAGAGTGTGTTCCCCTGATGGTTTAATACACACAGGACATGTTACCAGGTGAACAGTATAAGTGAGGAGAGTGTGTACCCCTGATGGTTTAATACTGACGGGACATGTTACCAGATGAACAGTATAAGTGAGGAGAGTGTGTTCCCCTGTTGGTTTAATACACACAGGACATGTTACCAGGTGAACAGTATAAGTGAGGAGAGTGTGTTCCCCTGATGGTTTAATACTGACGGGACATGTTACCAGATGAACAGTATAAGTGAGGAGAGTGTGTTCCCCTGTTGGTTTAATATACACGGGACATGTTACCAGATGAACAGTATAAGTGAGGAGAGTGTGTTCCACTGATGGTTTAATATACACGGGACATGTGACTAGGTGAACAGTGTAAGTGAGGAGAGTGTGTTCCCCTGATGGTTTAATATACACGAGACATGTTACCAGGTAAACAGTATATGTGAGAAGAGTGTGTTCCCCTGATGGTTTAATATAAACAGGGCATGTTACCAGGTGTACAGTATAAGTGAGGAGATTGTGTTCCCCTGATGGTTTAATACACACGGGACATGTTACCAGGTGAACAGTGTAATTGAGGAGAGTGTGTTCCCCTGATGTTTTAATATACACAGGACATGTTACCCGGTGAACAGTATAAGTGAGGAGAGTGTGTTCCCCTGATGGTTTAATATACACGGGACATGTTACCAGATGAACAGTATAAGTGAGGCGAGTGTGTTCCCCTGATGGTTTAATATACACAGGAAATGTTACCAGGTGAACAGTATAAGTGAGGAGAGTGTGTTCCCCTGATGGTTTAATACTGACGGGACATGTTACCAGATGAACAGTAAATGTGAGGAGAGTGTGTTCCCCTAATTGTTTAAAACGAACGGGACATGTAACCAGGTGAACAGTATAAGTGAGGAGAGTGTGTTCCCCTGATTGTTTAATACATAAGGGACATTTTACCAGGTGAACAGTATAAGTGAGGAGATTGTGTTCCCCTGATGGTTTAATATACTCGGGACATGTTACCAGGTGAACAGTATAAGTGAGGAGAGTGTGTTCCCCTGATGGTTTAATATACTCGGGACATGTTACCAGGTGAACAGTATAAGTGAGGAGAGTGTGTTCCCCTGATGGTTCAATATGCACGGGACATGTCACCAGGTGAACAGTATAAGTGAGGAGAGAGTGTTCCCCTGATGGTTTAATATGCACGGGACATGTCACCAGGTGAACAGTATAAGTGAGGAGAGTGTGTTCCCCTGATGGTTTAATATGCATGGGACATGTTACCAGTTGAACAGTATAAGTGAGGAGAGAGTGTTCCCCTGATTGTTTAATACTACCGGGACATGTTACCAGTTGAACAGTATAAGTGAGGAGAGTGTGTTCCCCTGATTGTTTAATACTCACGGGACATGTTACCAGGTGAACAGTATAAGTGAGGAGAGTGTGTTCCCCTGATTGTTTAATACACACGGGACATGTCACCCGGCGAACAGTATAAGTGAGGAGAGTGTGTTCCCCTGATTGTTTAATACACACGGGACATGTCACTAGGTGAACAGGATAAGTGAGGAGAGTGTGTTCCCCTGATTGTTTAATACTGACGGGACATGTCACCAGGCGAACAGTATAAGTGAGGAGAGTGTGTTCCCCTGATTGTTTAAAGCACACAGGACATGTCACTCGGTGAACAGTATAAGTGAGGAGAGTGTGCTCCCCTCATGGTTTAATATACACGGGACATGTTGCCACGTGATCAGCATAAGTGAGGAGAGTGTGTTCCCCTGATGGTTCAATATACACAGGACATGTTACCAGGTGTACAGTATATGTGAGGAGAGTGTGTTCCCCTGATTCTTTAATACACACGGGACATGTTAGCAGGTGAACAGTAGAAGTGAGGAGAGTGTGTTACCCTGATGCTTTAATATACACAGGACATGTTAACAGGCAAACAGTATAAGTGAGGAGAGTGTGTTCTCCTGATGGTTTAATAAACACGGGACATGTTACCATTTGAACAGTATAAGTGAGGAGAGTGTGTTCCATTGATGGTTTAATACACACGGGACATGTCACCAGGTGAACTGAATAAGTGAGGGGAGTGTTTTCCCCTGATTGTTTAATGCACACGGGAAATGTTACCAGGTGAACAGTATAAGTGAGGAGAGTGTGTTCCCCTGATGGTTTCATATACACGGGACATGTTACCAGGAGAACAGTATAAGTGAGGGGAGTGCTTTCCCCTCATTGTTTAATATTCACGGGACATGTTACCAGGTGAACAGTATAATTGAGAAGAGTGTGTTCCCCTGATGGTTTAATATACACGGGACATGTTACCAGGTGAACAGTATAAGTGAGGAGAGTGTGTTCCCCTGATTGTTTAATACACACAGGACATGTTACCAGGTGAACAGTATAAGTGAGGAGAGTGTGTTCCCCTGATGGTTTAATACTCACGGGACATGTTACCAGCTGAACAGTTTAAGTTAGGAGAGTGTGTTCCCCTGATGGTTTAACACGCATGGGACATGTTACCAGGTGAACAGTATAAGTGAGGCGAGTCTTTTCCCCTGATTGTTTAATATACCCGGGACATGGCACCAGGTGAAGAGTATAAGTGAGGAGAGTGTGTTCCCCTGATAGTTTAATACACACGGGACATGTCAACGGGTGAGCAGTATAAGTGAGGAGAGTGTGTTCCCCTGATTGTTTAATACACACGGGACATGTCACCGGGTGAGCAGTATAAGTGAGGAGAGTGTGTTCCCCTGATGGTTTAATACACACGGGACATGTCACCAGGTGAACAGTAGAAGTGAGCAGATTGTTTTCCCCTGATGGTTAAATATGCAAAGGACATGTTACCAGGTGAACAGTATAAGTGAGGAGAGTGTGTTCCCCTGATGGTTTAATACTGACTGGACATGTTTCCAGATGAACAGTATAAGTGAGGAGAGTGTGTTCCCCTGATGGTTTAATGTACACAGGAAATGTTACCAGGTGAACAGTATAAGTGAGGAGAGTGTGTTCCCCTGATGGTTTAATATACACGGGACATGTTACCAGGTGAACAGTATAAGTGAGGAGAGTGTGTTCCCCTGATGGTTTAATGCACACAGGACATTTTACCAGGTGAACAGTGTAAGTGAGGAGAGTGTGTTCCCCTGATGGTTTAATATACACGGGGCATGTTACCAGGTAAACAGTATATGTGAGGAGAGTGTGTTCCCCTGATGGTTTAATGCACACAGGACATTTTACCAGGTGAACAGTGTAAGTGAGGAGATTGTGTTCCCCTGATGGTTTAATACGCACGGGACATGTTACCAGGTGAACAGTATAAGTGAGGAGAGTGTGTTCCCCTGATGGTTTAATACTGACGGGACATGTTACCAGATGAACAGTAAATGTGAGGAGAGTGTGTTCCCCTGATGGTTTAATACACACAGGACATGTTACCAGGTGAACAGTATAAGTGAGGAGAGTGTGTTCCCCTGATGGTTTAATACTGACGGGACATGTTACCAGATGAACAGTATAAGTGAGGAGAGTGTGTTCCCCTGTTGGTTTAATACACACAGGACATGTTACCAGGTGAACAGTATAAGTGAGGAGAGTGTGTTCCCCTGATGGTTTAATACTGACGGGACATGTTACCAGATGAACAGTATAAGTGAGGAGAGTGTGTTCCCCTGTTGGTTTAATATACATGGGACATGTTACCAGATGAACAGTATAAGTGAGGAGAGTGTGTTCCACTGATGGTTTAATATACACGGGACATGTGACTAGGTGAACAGTGTAAGTGAGGAGAGTGTGTTCCCCTGATGGTTTAATATACACGGGACATGTTACCAGGTAAACAGTATATGTGAGGAGAGTGTGTTCCCCTGATGGTTTAATATAAACAGGGCATGTTACCAGGTGTACAGTATAAGTGAGGAGATTGTGTTCCCCTGATGGTTTAATACACACGGGACATGTTACCAGGTGAACAGTGTAATTGAGGAGAGTGTGTTCCCCTGATGTTTTAATATACACAGGACATGTTACCCGGTGAACAGTATAAGTGAGGAGAGTGTGTTCCCCTGATGGTTTAATATACACGGGACATGTTACCAGATGAACAGTATAAGTGAGGCGAGTGTGTTCCCCTGATGGTTTAATATACACAGGAAATGTTACCAGGTGAACAGTATAAGTGAGGAGAGTGTGTTCCCCTGATGGTTTAATATACACGGGACATGTTACCAAGTGAACTCTATATAGTGAGTAGAGTGTTTCCCCTGATGGTTTAATATTCACGGGACATGTTACCAGGTGAACAGTATAATTGAGAAGAGTGTGTTCCCCTGATGGTTTAATATACACGGGACATGTTACCAGGTGAACAGTATAAGTGAGGAGAGTGTGTTCCCCTGATTGTTTAATACACACAGGACATATTTCCAGGTGAACAGCATAAGTGAGGAGAGTGTGTTCCCCTGATGGTTTAATACTCACGGGACATGTTACCAGCTGAACAGTTTATGTTAGGAGAGTGTGTTCCCCTGATTGTTTAATACACACAGGACATGTTACCAGGTGAACAGTATAAGTGAGGCGAGTCTTTTCCCCTGATTGTTTAATACACACGGGACATGGCACCAGGTGAACAGTATAAGTGAGGAGAGTGTGTTCCCCTGATTGTTTAATACACACGGGACATGTCACCGGGTGAGCAGTATAAGTGAGGAGAGTGTGTTCCCCTGATGGTTTAATACACACGGGACATGTCACCAGGTGAACAGTAGAAGTGAGCAGATTGTTTTCCCCTGATGGTTAAATATGCAAAGGACATGTTACCAGGTGAACAGTATAAGTGAGGAGAGTGTGTTCCCCTGATGGTTTAATACTGACTGGACATGTTTCCAGATGAACAGTATAAGTGAGGAGAGTGTGTTCCCCTGATGGTTTAATGTACACAGGAAATGTTACCAGGTGAACAGTATAAGTGAGGAGAGTGTGTTCCCCTGATGGTTTAATATACACGGGACATGTTACCAGGTGAACAGTATAAGTGAGGAGAGTCTGTTCCCCTGATGGTGTAATATACACGGGACATGTTACCAGGTGAACAGTATAAGTGAGGAGACTGTGTTCCCCTGATTGTTTAATATACACGGGACATGTTTCCAGGTGAACAGTATAAGTGAGGGGACTGTGTTCCCCTGATTGTTTAATATACACGGGACATGTCACCAGGTGAACAGTATAAGTGAGGAGAGTTTATTCCCCTGATGGTTTAATACTGACGGGACATGTTGCCAGGTAAACAGTATAAGTGAGGAGAGTGTGTTCCCCTGATTGTTTAATACTGACGGGACATGTCACCATGTGAACAGTATTAGTGAGGAGAGAGTGTTCCCCGGATTGTTTAATACTGACGGGACATGTTATCAGGTGAACAGTATAAGTGAGGAGAGTGTGTTCCCCTGATTGATTAATACACATGGGACATGTTACCAGGCAAAGAGTATAAGTGAGGAGAGTGTGTTCCCCTGATTGTTTAATACACATGGGACATGTTACCTGGTGAACAGTATAAGTGAGGAGAGTGTGCGCCCCAGATGCTTTAATATATACAGGACATGTTACCAGGCGAACAGTATAAGTGAGGAAAGGGTGTTCCCCTGATTGTTTAATGCACACAGGACATGTCACCAGGCGAACAGTGTAAATGAGGAGAATGTGTTCCCCTGAAGGTTTAATAAGCACGGGACATGTTACCAGGTGAACAGTGTAAGGGAGGAGAGTGTGTTCCCCTGATTGTATAATACTGACGGGACATGTAACCAGGTGAACAGTATAAGTGAGGAGAGTGTGTTCCCCTGCTTGTTTAATACTGACGGGAAATGTTACCAGGTGAACAGTATAAGTGAGGATAGTGTGTTCCCCTGCTTGTTTAATACTGACGGGACATGTTACCAGGTGAACAGTATAAGTGAGGAGAGTGTGTTCCCCTGATTGTTTAATACACACGGGACATGATACCAGGTGAACAGTATAAGTGAGGAGAGTGTGTTCCCCTGATGGTTTAATACACACGGGACATGTTACCAGGTGAACAGTATAAGTGAGGAGAGTGTGTTCCCCTGATGGTTTAATACACACGGGACATGTTACCAGGTGAACAGTATAATTGAGGAGAGTGTGTTCCCCTGATGGTTTAATACACACGGGACATGTTACCAGGTGAACAGTAGAAGTGAGGAGAGTGAGTTCCCCTGACGGTTTAATACACACAGGACATGTTACCAGGTGAACAGTATAAGTGAGGAGAGTGTGTTCCCCTAATTGTTTAAAACGAACGGGACATGTAACCAGGTGAACAGTATAAGTGAGGAGAGTGTGTTCCCCTGATTGTTTAATACTCACGGGACATGTTACCAGGTGAACAGTATAAGTGAGGAGAGTGTGTTCCCCTAATTGTTTAAAACGAACGGGACATGTAACCAGGTGAACAGTATAAGTGAGGAGAGTGTGTTCCCCTGATTGTTTAATACATAAGGGACATGTCACCTGGTGAACAGTATAAGTGAGGAGAGTGTGTTCCCCTGATGGTTTAATAGACACGGGTCATGTTACCAGGTGAACAGTATAAGTGAGGAGAGAGTGTTCCCCTGATGGTTTAATATGCACGGGACATGTTACCAGGTGAACAGTATAAGTGAGGAGAGAGTGTTCCCCTGATGGTTTAATATGCACGGGACATGTCACCAGGTGAACAGTATAAGTGAGGAGAGTGTGTTCCCCTGATGGTTTAATATGCATGGGACATGTTACCAGTTGAACAGTATAAGTGAGGAGAGAGTGTTCCCCTGATTGTTTAATATACACGGGACATGTTACCAGTTGAACAGTATAAGTGAGGAGAGTGTGTTCCCCTGATTGTTTAATACACACGGGACATGTCACCTGGCGAACAGTATAAGTGAGGAGAGTGTGTTCCCCTGATTGTTTAATACACACGGGACATGTCACTAGGTGAACAGGATAAGTGAGGAGAGTGTGTTCCCCTGATTGTTTAATACTGACGGGACATGTCACCAGGCGAACAGTATAAGTGAGGAGAGTGTGTTCCCCTGATTGTTTAAAGCACACAGGACATGTCACTCGGTGAACAGTATAAGTGAGGAGAGTGTGCTCCCCTCATGGTTTAATATACACGGGACATGTTGCCACGTGATCAGCATAAGTGAGGAGAGTGTGTTCCCCTGATGGTTCAATATACACAGGACATGTTACCAGGTGTACAGTATATGTGAGGAGAGTGTGTTCCCCTGATTCTTTAATACACACGGGACATGTTAGCAGGTGAACAGTAGAAGTGAGGAGAGTGTGTTACCCTGATGCTTTAATATACACAGGACATGTTAACAGGCAAACAGTATAAGTGAGGAGAGTGTGTTCTCCTGATGGTTTAATAAACACGGGACATGTTACCATTTGAACAGTATAAGTGAGGAGAGTGTGTTCCATTGATGGTTTAATACACACGGGACATGTCACCAGGTGAACTGAATAAGTGAGGGGAGTGTTTTCCCCTGATTGTTTAATGCACACGGGAAATGTTACCAGGTGAACAGTATAAGTGAGGAGAGTGTGTTCCCCTGATGGTTTCATATACACGGGACATGTTACCAGGAGAACAGTATAAGTGAGGGGAGTGCTTTCCCCTCATTGTTTAATATTCACGGGACATGTTACCAGGTGAACAGTATAATTGAGAAGAGTGTGTTCCCCTGATGGTTTAATATACACGGGACATGTTACCAGGTGAACAGTATAAGTGAGGAGAGTGTGTTCCCCTGATTGTTTAATACACACAGGACATGTTACCAGGTGAACAGTATAAGTGAGGAGAGTGTGTTCCCCTGATGGTTTAATACTCACGGGACATGTTACCAGCTGAACAGTTTAAGTTAGGAGAGTGTGTTCCCCTGATGGTTTAACACGCATGGGACATGTTACCAGGTGAACAGTATAAGTGAGGCGAGTCTTTTCCCCTGATTGTTTAATATACCCGGGACATGGCACCAGGTGAACAGTATAAGTGAGGAGAGTGTGTTCCCCTGATTGTTTAATACACACGGGACATGTCAACGGGTGAGCAGTATAAGTGAGGAGAGTGTGTTCCCCTGATTGTTTAATACACACGGGACATGTCACCGGGTGAGCAGTATAAGTGAGGAGAGTGTGTTCCCCTGATTGTTTAATACACACGGGACATGTCACCAGGTGAACAGTGGAAGTGAGCAGATTGTTTTCCCCTGATGGTTAAATATGCAAAGGACATGTTACCAGGTGAACAGTATAAGTGAGGAGAGTGTGTTCCCCTGATGGTTTAATACTGACTGGACATGTTTCCAGATGAACAGTATAAGTGAGGAGAGTGTGTTCCCCTGATGGTTTAATGTACACAGGAAATGTTACCAGGTGAACAGTATAAGTGAGGAGAGTGTGTTCCCCTGATGGTTTAATATACACGGGACATGTTACCAGGTGAACAGTATAAGTGAGGAGAGTGTGTTCCCCTGATGGTTTAATGCACACAGGACATTTTACCAGGTGAACAGTGTAAGTGAGGAGAGTGTGTTCCCCTGATGGTTTAATATACACGGGGCATGTTACCAGGTAAACAGTATATGTGAGGAGAGTGTGTTCCCCTGATGGTTTAATGCACACAGGACATTTTACCAGGTGAACAGTGTAAGTGAGGAGATTGTGTTCCCCTGATGGTTTAATACGCACGGGACATGTTACCAGGTGAACAGTATAAGTGAGGAGAGTGTGTTCCCCTGATGGTTTAATACTGACGGGACATGTTACCAGATGAACAGTAAATGTGAGGAGAGTGTGTTCCCCTGATGGTTTAATACACACAGGACATGTTACCAGGTGAACAGTATAAGTGAGGAGAGTGTGTTCCCCTGATGGTTTAATACTGACGGGACATGTTACCAGATGAACAGTATAAGTGAGGAGAGTGTGTTCCCCTGTTGGTTTAATACACACAGGACATGTTACCAGGTGAACAGTATAAGTGAGGAGAGTGTGTTCCCCTGATGGTTTAATACTGACGGGACATGTTACCAGATGAACAGTATAAGTGAGGAGAGTGTGTTCCCCTGTTGGTTTAATATACACGGGACATGTTACCAGATGAACAGTATAAGTGAGGAGAGTGTGTTCCACTGATGGTTTAATATACACGGGACATGTGACTAGGTGAACAGTGTAAGTGAGGAGAGTGTGTTCCCCTGATGGTTTAATATACACGAGACATGTTACCAGGTAAACAGTATATGTGAGGAGAGTGTGTTCCCCTGATGGTTTAATATAAACAGGGCATGTTACCAGGTGTACAGTATAAGTGAGGAGATTGTGTTCCCCTGATGGTTTAATACACACGGGACATGTTACCAGGTGAACAGTGTAATTGAGGAGAGTGTGTTCCCCTGATGTTTTAATATACACAGGACATGTTACCCGGTGAACAGTATAAGTGAGGAGAGTGTGTTCCCCTGATGGTTTAATATACACGGGACATGTTACCAGATGAACAGTATAAGTGAGGCGAGTGTGTTCCCCTGATGGTTTAATATACACAGGAAATGTTACCAGGTGAACAGTATAAGTGAGGAGAGTGTGTTCCCCTGATGGTTTAATACTGACGGGACATGTTACCAGATGAACAGTAAATGTGAGGAGAGTGTGTTCCCCTAATTGTTTAAAACGAACGGGACATGTAACCAGGTGAACAGTATAAGTGAGGAGAGTGTGTTCCCCTGATTGTTTAATACATAAGGGACATTTTACCAGGTGAACAGTATAAGTGAGGAGATTGTGTTCCCCTGATGGTTTAATATACTCGGGACATGTTACCAGGTGAACAGTATAAGTGAGGAGAGTGTGTTCCCCTGATGGTTTAATATACTCGGGACATGTTACCAGGTGAACAGTATAAGTGAGGAGAGTGTATTCCCCTGATTGTTTAATACACACGGGACATGTCACCAGGTGAACAGTATAAGTGAGGAGAGAGTGTTCCCCTGATGGTTTAATATGCACGGGACATGTCACCAGGTGAACAGTATAAGTGAGGAGAGTGTGTTCCCCTGATGGTTTAATATGCATGGGACATGTTACCAGTTGAACAGTATAAGTGAGGAGAGAGTGTTCCCCTGATTGTTTAATACTACCGGGACATGTTACCAGTTGAACAGTATAAGTGAGGAGAGTGTGTTCCCCTGATTGTTTAATACTCACGGGACATGTTACCAGGTGAACAGTATAAGTGAGGAGAGTGTGTTCCCCTGATTGTTTAATACACACGGGACATGTCACCCGGCGAACAGTATAAGTGAGGAGAGTGTGTTCCCCTGATTGTTTAATACACACGGGACATGTCACTAGGTGAACAGGATAAGTGAGGAGAGTGTGTTCCCCTGATTGTTTAATACTGACGGGACATGTCACCAGGCGAACAGTATAAGTGAGGAGAGTGTGTTCCCCTGATTGTTTAAAGCACACAGGACATGTCACTCGGTGAACAGTATAAGTGAGGAGAGTGTGCTCCCCTCATGGTTTAATATACACGGGACATGTTGCCACGTGATCAGCATAAGTGAGGAGAGTGTGTTCCCCTGATGGTTCAATATACACAGGACATGTTACCAGGTGTACAGTATATGTGAGGAGAGTGTGTTCCCCTGATTCTTTAATACACACGGGACATGTTAGCAGGTGAACAGTAGAAGTGAGGAGAGTGTGTTACCCTGATGCTTTAATATACACAGGACATGTTAACAGGCAAACAGTATAAGTGAGGAGAGTGTGTTCTCCTGATGGTTTAATAAACACGGGACATGTTACCATTTGAACAGTATAAGTGAGGAGAGTGTGTTCCATTGATGGTTTAATACACACGGGACATGTCACCAGGTGAACTGAATAAGTGAGGGGAGTGTTTTCCCCTGATTGTTTAATGCACACGGGAAATGTTACCAGGTGAACAGTATAAGTGAGGAGAGTGTGTTCCCCTGATGGTTTCATATACACGGGACATGTTACCAGGAGAACAGTATAAGTGAGGGGAGTGCTTTCCCCTCATTGTTTAATATTCACGGGACATGTTACCAGGTGAACAGTATAATTGAGAAGAGTGTGTTCCCCTGATGGTTTAATATACACGGGACATGTTACCAGGTGAACAGTATAAGTGAGGAGAGTGTGTTCCCCTGATTGTTTAATACACACAGGACATGTTACCAGGTGAACAGTATAAGTGAGGAGAGTGTGTTCCCCTGATGGTTTAATACTCACGGGACATGTTACCAGCTGAACAGTTTAAGTTAGGAGAGTGTGTTCCCCTGATGGTTTAACACGCATGGGACATGTTACCAGGTGAACAGTATAAGTGAGGCGAGTCTTTTCCCCTGATTGTTTAATATACCCGGGACATGGCACCAGGTGAACAGTATAAGTGAGGAGAGTGTGTTCCCCTGATGGTTTAATGCACACAGGACATTTTACCAGGTGAACAGTGTAAGTGAGGAGAGTGTGTTCCCCTGATGGTTTAATATACACGGGGCATGTTACCAGGTAAACAGTATATGTGAGGAGAGTGTGTTCCCCTGATGGTTTAATGCACACAGGACATTTTACCAGGTGAACAGTGTAAGTGAGGAGATTGTGTTCCCCTGATGGTTTAATACGCACGGGACATGTTACCAGGTGAACAGTATAAGTGAGGAGAGTGTGTTCCCCTGATGGTTTAATACTGACGGGACATGTTACCAGATGAACAGTAAATGTGAGGAGAGTGTGTTCCCCTGATGGTTTAATACACACAGGACATGTTACCAGGTGAACAGTATAAGTGAGGAGAGTGTGTTCCCCTGATGGTTTAATACTGACGGGACATGTTACCAGATGAACAGTATAAGTGAGGAGAGTGTGTTCCCCTGTTGGTTTAATACACACAGGACATGTTACCAGGTGAACAGTATAAGTGAGGAGAGTGTGTTCCCCTGATGGTTTAATACTGACGGGACATGTTACCAGATGAACAGTATAAGTGAGGAGAGTGTGTTCCCCTGTTGGTTTAATATACACGGGACATGTTACCAGATGAACAGTATAAGTGAGGAGAGTGTGTTCCACTGATGGTTTAATATACACGGGACATGTGACTAGGTGAACAGTGTAAGTGAGGAGAGTGTGTTCCCCTGATGGTTTAATATACACGGGACATGTTACCAGGTAAACAGTATATGTGAGGAGAGTGTGTTCCCCTGATGGTTTAATATAAACAGGGCATGTTACCAGGTGTACAGTATAAGTGAGGAGATTGTGCTCCCCTGATGGTTTAATACACACGGGACATGTTACCAGGTGAACAGTGTAATTGAGGAGAGTGTGTTCCCCTGATGTTTTAATATACACAGGACATGTTACCCGGTGAACAGTATAAGTGAGGAGAGTGTGTTCCCCTGATGGTTTAATATACACGGGACATGTTACCAGATGAACAGTATAAGTGAGGCGAGTGTGTTCCCCTGATGGTTTAATATACACAGGAAATGTTACCAGGTGAACAGTATAAGTGAGGAGAGTGTGTTCCCCTGATGGTTTAATATACACGGGACATGTTACCAAGTGAACTCTATATAGTGAGTAGAGTGTTTCCCCTGATGGTTTAATATTCACGGGACATGTTACCAGGTGAACAGTATAATTGAGAAGAGTGTGTTCCCCTGATGGTTTAATATACACGGGACATGTTACCAGGTGAACAGTATAAGTGAGGAGAGTGTGTTCCCCTGATTGTTTAATACACACAGGACATATTACCAGGTGAACAGCATAAGTGAGGAGAGTGTGTTCCCCTGATGGTTTAATACTCACGGGACATGTTACCAGCTGAACAGTTTATGTTAGGAGAGTGTGTTCCCCTGATGGTTTAACAAGCACGGGACATGTTACCAGGTGAACAGTATAAGTGAGGCGAGTCTTTTCCCCTGATTGTTTAATACACACGGGACATGGCACCAGGTGAACAGTATAAGTGAGGAGAGTGTGTTCCCCTGATTGTTTAATACACACGGGACATGTCACCGGGTGAGCAGTATAAGTGAGGAGATTGTGTTCCCCTGATTGTTTAATACACACGGGACATGTCACCGGGTGAGCAGTATAAGTGAGGAGAGTGTGTTCCCCTGATGGTTTAATACACACGGGACATGTCACCAGGTGAACAGTAGAAGTGAGCAGATTGTTTTCCCCTGATGGTTAAATATGCAAAGGACATGTTACCAGGTGAACAGTATAAGTGAGGAGAGTGTGTTCCCCTGATGGTTTAATACTGACTGGACATGTTTCCAGATGAACAGTATAAGTGAGGAGAGTGTGTTCCCCTGATGGTTTAATGTACACAGGAAATGTTACCAGGTGAACAGTATAAGTGAGGAGAGTGTGTTCCCCTGATGGTTTAATATACACGGGACATGTTACCAGGTGAAAAGTATAAGTGAGGAGAGTGTGTTCCCCTGATGGTTTAATATACACGGGACATGTTACCAGATGAACAGTATAAGTGAGGCGAGTGTGTTCCCCTGATGGTTTAATATACACAGGAAATGTTACCAGGTGAACAGTATAAGTGAGGAGAGTGTGTTCCCCTGATGGTTTAATATACACGGGACATGTTACCAAGTGAACTGTATAAGTGAGGAGAGTGTGTTCCCCTGATGGTTTAATGCACACAGGACATTTTACCAGGTGAACAGTGTAAGTGAGGAGAGTGTGTTCCCCTGATGGTTTAATATACACGGGACATGTTACCAGGTGAACAGTGTAAGTGAGGAGAGTGTGTTCCCCTGATGTTTTAATATACACAGGACATGTTACCCGGTGAACAGTATAAGTGAGGAGAGTGTGTTCCCCTGATGGTTTAATATACACGGGACATGTTACCAGGTGAACAGTATAAGTGAGGAGAGTGTGTTCCCGTGTTGGTTTAATATACACGGGACATGTTACCAGATGAACAGTATAAGTAAGGAGAGTGTGTTCCACTGATGGTTTAATATACACGGGACATGTGACTAGGTGAACAGTGTAAGTGAGGAGAGTGTGTTCCCCTGATGGTTTAATATACACGGGACATGTTACCAGGTAAACAGTATATGTGAGGAGAGTGTGTTCCCCTGATGGTTTAATATAAACAGGGCATGTTACCAGGTGTACAGTATAAGTGAGGAGATTGTGTTCCCCTGATGGTTTAATACACACGGGACATGTTACCAGGTGAACAGTGTACGTGAGGAGAGTGTGTTCCCCTGATGTTTTAATATACACAGGACATGTTACCCGGTGAACAGTATTAGTGAGGAGAGTGTGTTCCCCTGATGGTTTAATATACACGGGACATGTTACCAGATGAACAGGAGAAGTGAGGCGAGTGTGTTCCCCTGATGGTTTAATATACACAGGAAATGTTACCAGGTGAACAGTATAAGTGAGGAGAGTGTGTTCCCCTGATGGTTTAATATACACGGGACATGTTACCAAGTGAACTGTATAAGTGAGGAGAGTGTGTTCCCCTGATGGTTTAATGCACACAGGACATTTTACCAGGTGAACAGTGTAAGTGAGGAGAGTGTTTTCCCCTGATGGTTTAATATACACGGGACATGTTCCCAGGTGAACTGTATAAGTGAGTAGAGTGTGTTCCCCTGATGGTTTAATATACACAGGGCATATTACCAGGTGAACAGTATAAGTGAGGAGAGTGTGTTCCCCTGATGGTTTAATACACACGGGACATGTTATCAGGTGAACAGTATAAGTGAGGAGAGTGTGTTCCCCCGATTGTTTAATGCACACGGGAAATGTTACCAGGTGAACAGTATAAGTGAGGAGAGTGTGTTCCCCTGATGGTTTCATATACACGGGACATGTTACCAGGAGAACAGTATAAGTGAGGGAGTGTGTTCCCCTCATGTTTTAATATTCACGGGACATGTTACCAGGTGAACAGTATAATTGAGAAGAGTGTGTTCCCCTGATGGTTTAATATACACGGGACATGTTACCAGGTGAACAGTATAAGTGAGGAGAGTGTGTTCCCCTGATTGTTTAATACACACAGGACATATTACCAGGTGAACAGCATAAGTGAGGAGAGTGTGTTCCCCTGATGGTTTAATACTCACGGGACATGTTACCAGCTGAACAGTTTAAGTTAGGAGAGTGTGTTCCCCTGATGGTTTAACAAGCACGGGACATGTTACCAGGTGAACAGTATAAGTGAGGCGAGTCTTTTCCCCTGATTGTTTAATATACCCAGGACATGGCACCAGGTGAACAGTATAAGTGAGGAGAGTGTGTTCCCCTGATTGTTTAATACACACGGGACATGTCACCGGGTGAGCAGTATAAGTGAGGAGAGTGTTTTCCCCTGATTGTTTAATACACACGGGACATGTCACCGGGTGAGCAGTATAAGTGAGGAGAGTGTGTTCCCCTGATGGTTTAATACACACGGGACATGTCACCAGGTGAACAGTAGAAGTGAGCAGATTGTTTTCCCCTGATGGTTAAATATGCAAAGGACATGTTACCAGGTGAACAGTATAAGTGAGGAGAGTGTGTTCCCCTGATGGTTTAATACTGACTGGACATGTTTCCAGATGAACAGTATAAGTGAGGAGAGTGTGTTCCCCTGATGGTTTAATGTACACAGGAAATGTTACCAGGTGAACAGTATAAGTGAGGAGAGTGTGTTCCCCTGATGGTTTAATATACACGGGACATGTTACCAGGTGAACAGTATAAGTGAGGAGAGTGTGTTCCCCTGATGGTTTAATATACACGGGACATGTTACCAGATGAACAGTATAAGTGAGGCGAGTGTGTTCCCCTGATGGTTTAATATACACAGGAAATGTTACCAGGTGAACAGTATAAGTGAGGAGAGTGTGTTCCCCTGATAGTTTAATATACACGGGACATGTTACCAAGTGAACTGTATAAGTGAGGAGAGTGTGTTCCCCTGATGGTTTAATGCACACAGGACATTTTACCAGGTGAACAGTGTAAGTGAGGAGAGTGTGTTCCCCTGATGGTTTAATATACACGGGACATGTTACCAGGTGAACAGTGTAAGTGAGGAGAGTGTGTTCCCCTGATGTTTTAATATACACAGGACATGTTACCCGGTGAACAGTATAAGTGAGGAGAGTGTGTTCCCCTGTTGGTTTAATATACACGGGACATGTTACCAGATGAACAGTATAAGTGAGGAGAGTGTGTTCCACTGATGGTTTAATATACACGGGACATGTGACTAGGTGAACAGTGTAAGTGAGGAGAGTGTGTTCCCCTGATGGTTTAATATACACGGGACATGTTACCAGGTAAACAGTATATGAGAGGAGAGTGTGTTCCCCTGATGGTTTAATATAAACAGGGCATGTTACCAGGTGTACAGTATAAGTGAGGAGATTGTGTTCCCCTGATGGTTTAATACACACGGGACATGTTACCAGGTGAACAGTGTAAATGAGGAGAGTGTGTTCCCCTGATTTTTTAATATACACCGGACATGTTACCCGGTGAACAGTATAAGTGAGGAGAGTGTGTTCCCCTGATGGTTTAATATACACGGGACATGTTACCAGATGAACAGTATAAGTGAGGCGAGTGTGTTCCCCTGATGGTTTAATATACACAGGAAATGTTACCAGGTGAACAGTATAAGTGAGGAGAGTGTGTTCCCCTGATGGTTTAATATACACGGGACATGTTACCAAGTGAACTGTATAAGTGAGGAGAGTGTGTTCCCCTGATGGTTTAATGCACACAGGACATTTTACCAGGTGAACAGTGTAAGTGAGGAGAGTGTTTTCCCCTGATGGTTTAATATACAAGGGACATGTTCCCAGGTGAACTGTATAAGTGAGTAGAGTGTGTTCCCCTGATGGTTTAATATACACAGGGCATATTACCAGGTGAACAGTATAAGTGAGGAGAGTGTGTTCCCCTGATGGTTTAATACACACGGGACATGTTATCAGGTGAACAGTATAAGTGAGGAGAGTGTGTTCCCCTGATTGTTTAATGCACACGGGAAATGTTACCAGGTGAACAGTATAAGTGAGGAGAGTGTGTTCCCCTGATGGTTTCATATACACGGGACATGTTACCAGGAGAACAGTATAAGTGAGGGGAGTGTGTTCCCCTCATGGTTTAATATTCACGGGACATGTTACCAGGTGAACAGTATAATTGAGAAGAGTGTGTTCCCCTGATGGTTTAATATACACGGGACATGTTACCAGGTGAACAGTATAAGTGAGGAGAGTGTCTTCCCCTGATTGTTTAATACACACAGGACATATTACCAGGTGAACAGCATAAGTGAGGAGAGTGTGTTCCCCTGATGGTTTAATACTCACGGGACATGTTACCAGCTGAACAGTTTAAGTTAGGAGAGTGTGTTCCCCTGATGGTTTAACAAGCACGGGACATGTTACCAGGTGAACAGTATAAGTGAGGCGAGTCTTTTCCCCTGATTGTTTAATATACCCGGGACATGGCACCAGGTGAACAGTATAAGTGAGGAGAGTGTGTTCCCCTGATTGTTTAATACACACGGGACATGTCACCGGGTGAGCAGTATAAGTGAGGAGAGTGTGTTCCCCTGATTGTTTAATACACACGGGACATGTCACCGGGTGAGCAGTAGAAGTGAGGAGAGTGTGTTCCCCTGATGGTTTAATACACACGGGACATGTCACCAGGTGAACAGTAGAAGTGAGCAGATTGTTTTCCCCTGATGGTTAAATATGCAAAGGACATGTTACCAGGTGAACAGTATAAGTGAGGAGAGTGTGTTCCCCTGATGGTTTAATACTGACTGGACATGTTTCCAGATGAACAGTATAAGTGAGGAGAGTGTGTTCCCCTGATGGTTTAATGTACACAGGAAATGTTACCAGGTGAACAGTATAAGTGAGGAGAGTGTGTTCCCCTGATGGTTTAATATACACGGGACATGTTACCAGATGAACAGTATAAGTGAGGTGAGTGTGTTCCCCTGATGGTTTAATATACACAGGAAATGTTACCAGGTGAACAGTATAAGTGAGGAGAGTGTGTTCCCCTGATGGTTTAATATACACGGGACATGTTACCAAGTGAACTGTATAAGTGAGGAGAGTGTGTTCCCCTGATGGTTTAATGCACACAGGACATTTTACCAGGTGAACAGTGTAAGTGAGGAGAGTGTGTTCCCCTGATGGTTTAATATACACGGGACATGTCACCAGGTGAACAGTAGAAGTGAGCAGATTGTTTTCCCCTGATGGTTAAATATGCAAAGGACATGTTACCAGGTGAACAGTATAAGTGAGGAGAGTGTGTTCCCCTGATGGTTTAATACTGACTGGACATGTTTCCAGATGAACAGTATAAGTGAGGAGAGTGTGTTCCCCTGATGGTTTAATGTACACAGGAAATGTTACCAGGTGAACAGTATAAGTGAGGAGAGTGTGTTCCCCTGATGGTTTAATATACACGGGACATGTTACCAGATGAACAGTATAAGTGAGGTGAGTGTGTTCCCCTGATGGTTTAATATACACAGGAAATGTTACCAGGTGAACAGTATAAGTGAGGAGAGTGTGTTCCCCTGATGGTTTAATATACACGGGACATGTTACCAAGTGAACTGTATAAGTGAGGAGAGTGTGTTCCCCTGATGGTTTAATGCACACAGGACATTTTACCAGGTGAACTGTGTAAGTGAGGAGAGAGTGTTCCCCTGATGGTTTAATATACACGGGACATGTTACCAGGTAAACAGTATATGTGAGGAGAGTGTGTTCCCCTGATGGTTTAATATACACAGGGCATGTTACCAGGTGAACAGTATAAGTGAGGAGATTGTGTTCCCCTGATGGTTTAATACGCACGGGACATGTCACCAGGTGAACAGTATATGTGAGGAGAGTGTGTTCCCCTGATGGTTTAATACTGACGGGACATGTTACCAGATGAACAGTATAAGTGAGGAGAGTGTGTTCCCCTGATGGTTTAATACACACAGGACATGTTACCAGGTGAACAGTATAAGTGAGGAGAGTGTGTTCCCCTGATGGTTTAATACTGACGGGACATGTTACCAGATGAACAGTATAAGTGAGGAGAGTGTGTTCCCCTGATGGTTTAATGCACACGGGACATGTTACCAGGTGAACAGTATAAGTGAGGAGAGTGTGTTCCCCTGATGGTTTAATATACACGGGACATGTTACCAGGTGAACAGTATAAGTGAGGAGAGTGTGTTCCCCTGTTGGTTTAATATACACGGGACATGTTACCAGGTAAACAGTATATGTGAGGAGAGTGTGTTCCCCTGATGGTTTAATATAAACAGGGCATGTTACCAGGTGTACAGTATAAGTGAGGAGATTGTGTTCCCCTGATGGTTTAATACACACGGGACATGTTACCAGCTGAACAGTATAAGTGAGGAGAGTGTGTTCCCCTGATGTTTTAATATACACAGGACATGTTACCCGGTGAACAGTATAAGTGAGGAGAGTGTGTTCCATTGAAGGTTTAATATACACAGGACATGTTACCAGGTGAACAGTATTAGTGAGCAGAGTGTGTTCCCCTGATTGTTTAATACGGACGGGACATGTTACCAGGTGAACTGTATAAGTGAGGAGAATGTGTTCCCCTGATTGTTTAATATACACGGGACATGTTACCAGGTGAACAGTATAAGTGAGGAGAGTGTGTTCCCCTGATGTTTTAATATACACAGGACATGTTACCCGGTGAACAGTATAAGTGAGGAGAGTGTGTTCCATTGAAGGTTTAATATACACAGGACATGTTACCAGGTGAACAGTATTAGTGAGCAGAGTGTGTTCCCCTGATTGTTTAATACGGACGGGACATGTTACCAGGTGAACTGTATAAGTGAGGAGAATGTGTTCCCCTGATTGTTTAATACACACGGGACATGTTACCAGGTGAACAGTATAAGTGAGGAGAATGAGTTCCCCTGTTTGTTTAATACACACGGGACATGTTACCAGGTGAACAGTAGAAGTGAGGAGAATGTGTTCCCCTGATTGTTTAATACGCACGGGACATGTTACCAGGTGAACAGTATAAGTGAGGAGAGTGTGTTCCCCTGATTGTTTAATATACACGGGACATGTTACCAGGTGAACAGTACAAGTGAGGAGAGTGTGTTCCCCTGTTGGTTTAATATCCACGGGACATGTTACCAGGTGAACAGTATAAGTGAGGAGAGTGTGTTCCCCTGATGGTTTAATACACACGGGACATGTTACCAGTTGAACAGTATAAGTGAGGAGAGTGTGTTCCCCTGATTGTTCAATACACACGGGAGATGTCACCAAGTGAAATGTATAATTGAGGAGAGTGTGTTCCCCTGATGGTTTAATATCCACGGGACATGTTACCAGGTGAACAGTATAAGTGAGGAGAGTGTGTTCCCCTGATGGTTTAATACACACGGGACATGTTACCAGGTGAACAGTATAAGTGAGGAGAGTGTGTTCCCCTGATGGTTTAATATCCACGGGACATGTTACCAGGTGAACAGTATAAGTGAGGAGAGTGTGTTCCCCTGATGGTTTAATATACAAGGGACATGTTACCAGGTGAACAGTATAAGTGAGGAGAGTGTGTTCCCCTGATGGTTTAATACACACGGGACATGTTACCAGGTGAACAGTATAAGTGAGGAGAGTGTGTCCCCCTGATGGTTTAATATACACGGGACATGTCACCAGGTGAACAGTGGAAGTGAGCAGATTGTTTTCCCCTGATGGTTAAATATGCAAAGGACATGTTACCAGGTGAACAGTATAAGTGAGGAGAGTGTGTTCCCCTGATGGTTTAATACTGACGGGACATGTTACCAGATGAACAGTATAAGTGAGGAGAGTGTGTTCCCCTGATGGTTTAATGCACACAGGACATGTAACCAGGTGAACAGTATAAGTGAGCAGAGTGTGTTCCCCTGATGGTTTAATATACACGGGACATATTACCAGATGAACAGTATAAGTGAGGCGAGTGTGTTCCCCTGATGGTTTAATATACACGTGACATGTGACTAGGTGAACAGTATAAGTGAGGAGAGTGTGTTCCCCTGATGGTTTAATATACACGGGACATGTTACCAGGTAAACAGTATATGTGAGGAGAGAGTGTTCCCCTGATGGTTTAATATACACAGGGCATGTTACCAGGTGAACAGTATAAGTGAGGAGTGTCTGTTCCCCTGTTTGTTTAATACACACGGGACATGTTACCATGTGAACAGTATAAGTGAGGAGAATGTGTTCCCCTGTTGGTTTAATACGCACGGGACATGTTACCAAGTGAACAGTATAAGTGAGGAGAATCTGTTCCCCGGATTGTTTAATACGCACGGGACATGTTACCAGGTGAACAGTATCAGTGAGGAGAGTGTGTTCCCCTGATTGTTTAATATACACTTTACATGTTACCAGGTGAACAGTATAAGTGAGGAGAGTGTGTTCCCCTGATGGTTTAATATACACGGGACATGTTCCCAGGTGAACAGTATAAGTGAGGAGAGTGTGTTCCCCTGATGGTTTAATATACACAGGGCATATTACCAGGTGAACAGTATAAGTGAGGAGAGTGTGTTCCCCTTATGGTTTAATACACACGGGACATGTTATCAGGTGAACAGTATAAGTGAGGAGAGTGTGTTCCCCTGATTGTTTAATGCACATGGGACATGTTACCAGCTGAACAGTATAAGTGAGGAGAGTGTGTTTAATATACACGGGACATGTTACCAAGTGAACAGAATAAGTGAGGAGAGTGTGTTCCCCTGATTGTTTAATACACAAGGGACATGTTACCAGGTGAACAGTATAAGTGAGGCGAGTGTGTTCCCCTGATGGTTTAATATACACGTGACATGTGACTAGGTGAACAGTATAAGTGAGGAGAGTGTGTTCCCCTGATGGTTTAATATACACGGGACATGTTACCAGGTAAACAGTATATGTGAGGAGAGAGTGTTCCCCTGATGGTTTAATATACACAGGGCATGTTACCAGGTGAACAGTATAAGTGAGGAGTGTCTGTTCCCCTGTTTGTTTAATACACACGGGACATGTTACCATGTGAACAGTATAAGTGAGGAGAATGTGTTCCCCTGTTGGTTTAATACGCACGGGACATGTTACCAAATGAACAGTATAAGTGAGGAGAATCTGTTCCCCGGATTGTTTAATACGCACGGGACATGTTACCAGGTGAACAGTATCAGTGAGGAGAGTGTGTTCCCCTGATTGTTTAATATACACTTTACATGTTACCAGGTGAACAGTATAAGTGAGGAGAGTGTGTTCCCCTGATGGTTTCATATACACGGGACATGTTACCAGGAGAACAGTATAAGTGAGGGAGTGTGTTCCCCTCATGGTTTAATATTCACGGGACATGTTACCAGGTGAACAGTATAATTGAGAAGAGTGTGTTCCCCTGATGGTTTAATATACACGGGACATGTTACCAGGTGAACAGTATAAGTGAGGAGAGTGTGTTCCACTGATTGTTTAATACACACAGGACATATTACCAGGTGAACAGCATAAGTGAGGAGAGTGTGTTCCCCTGATGGTTCAATACTCACGGGACATGTTACCAGCTGAACAGTTTAAGTTAGGAGAGTGTGTTCCCCTGATGGTTTAACAAGCACGGGACATGTTACCAGGTGAACAGTATAAGTGAGGCGAGTCTTTTCCCCTGATTGTTTAATATACCCAGGACATGGCACCAGGTGAACAGTATAAGTGAGGAGAGTGTGTTCCCCTGATTGTTTAATACACACGGGACATGTCACCGGGTGAGCAGTATAAGTGAGGAGAGTGTGTTCCCCTGATTGTTTAATACACACGGGACATGTCACCGGGTGAGCAGTAAAAGTGAGGAGAGTGTGTTCCCCTGATGGTTTAATACACAAGGGACATGTCACCAGGTGAACAGTAGAAGTGAGCAGATTGTTTTCCCCTGATGGTTAAATATGCAAAGGACATGTTACCAGGTGAACAGTATAAGTGAGGAGAGTGTGTTCCCCTGATGGTTTAATACTGACTGGACATGTTTCCAGATGAACAGTATAAGTGAGGAGAGTGTGTTCCCCTGATGGTTTAATGTACACAGGAAATGTTACCAGGTGAACAGTATAAGTGAGGAGAGTGTGTTCCCCTGATGGTTTAATATACACGGGACATGTTACCAGGTGAACAGTATAAGTGAGGAGAGTGTGTTCCCCTGATGGTTTAATATACACGGGACATGTTACCAGATGAACAGTATAAGTGAGGCGAGTGTGTTCCCCTGATGGTTTAATATACACAGGAAATGTTACCAGGTGAACAGTATAAGTGAGGAGAGTGTGTTCCCCTGATAGTTTAATATACACGGGACATGTTACCAAGTGAACTGTATAAGTGAGGAGAGTGTGTTCCCCTGATGGTTTAATGCACACAGGACATTTTACCAGGTGAACAGTGTAAGTGAGGAGAGTGTGTTCCCCTGATGGTTTAATATACACGGGACATGTTACCAGGTGAACAGTGTAAGTGAGGAGAGTGTGTTCCCCTGATGTTTTAATATACACAGGACATGTTACCCGGTGAACAGTATAAGTGAGGAGAGTGTGTTCCCCTGATGGTTTAATATACACGGGACATGTTACCAGGTGAACAGTATAAGTGAGGAGAGTGTGTTCCCCTGTTGGTTTAATATACACGGGACATGTTACCAGATGAACAGTATAAGTGAGGAGAGTGTGTTCCACTGATGGTTTAATATACACGGGACATGTGACTAGGTGAACAGTGTAAGTGAGGAGAGTGTGTTCCCCTGATGGTTTAATATACACGGGACATGTTACCAGGTAAACAGTATATGTGAGGAGAGTGTGTTCCCCTGATGGTTTAATATAAACAGGGCATGTTACCAGGTGTACAGTATAAGTGAGGAGATTGTGTTCCCCTGATGGTTTAATACACACGGGACATGTTACCAGGTGAACAGTGTAAATGAGGAGAGTGTGTTCCCCTGATTTTTTAATATACACCGGACATGTTACCCGGTGAACAGTATAAGTGAGGAGAGTGTGTTCCCCTGATGGTTTAATATACACGGGACATGTTACCAGATGAACAGTATAAGTGAGGCGAGTGTGTTCCCCTGATGGTTTAATATACACAGGAAATGTTACCAGGTGAACAGTATAAGTGAGGAGAGTGTGTTCTCCTGATGGTTTAATATACACGGGACATGTTACCAAGTGAACTGTATAAGTGAGGAGAGTGTGTTCCCCTGATGGTTTAATGCACACAGGACATTTTACCAGGTGAACAGTGTAAGTGAGGAGAGTGTTTTCCCCTGATGGTTTAATATACACGGGACATGTTCCCAGGTGAACTGTATAAGTGAGTAGAGTGTGTTCCCCTGATGGTTTAATATACACAGGGCATATTACCAGGTGAACAGTATAAGTGAGGAGAGTGTGTTCCCCTGATGGTTTAATACACACGGGACATGTTATCAGGTGAACAGTATAAGTGAGGAGAGTGTGTTCCCCTGATTGTTTAATGCACACGGGAAATGTTACCAGGTGAACAGTATAAGTGAGGAGAGTGTGTTCCCCTGATGGTTTCATATACACGGGACATGTTACCAGGAGAACAGTATAAGTGAGGGGAGTGTGTTCCCCTCATGGTTTAATATTCACGGGACATGTTACCAGGTGAACAGTATAATTGAGAAGAGTGTGTTCCCCTGATGGTTTAATATACACGGGACATGTTACCAGGTGAACAGTATAAGTGAGGAGAGTGTCTTCCCCTGATTGTTTAATACACACAGGACATATTACCAGGTGAACAGCATAAGTGAGGAGAGTGTGTTCCCCTGATGGTTTAATACTCACGGGACATGTTACCAGCTGAACAGTTTAAGTTAGGAGAGTGTGTTCCCCTGATGGTTTAACAAGCACGGGACATGTTACCAGGTGAACAGTATAAGTGAGGCGAGTCTTTTCCCCTGATTGTTTAATATACCCGGGACATGGCACCAGGTGAACAGTATAAGTGAGGAGAGTGTGTTCCCCTGATTGTTTAATACACACGGGACATGTCACCGGGTGAGCAGTATAAGTGAGGAGAGTGTGTTCCCCTGATTGTTTAATACACACGGGACATGTCACCGGGTGAGCAGTAGAAGTGAGGAGAGTGTGTTCCCCTGATGGTTTAATACACACGGGACATGTCACCAGGTGAACAGTAGAAGTGAGCAGATTGTTTTCCCCTGATGGTTAAATATGCAAAGGACATGTTACCAGGTGAACAGTATAAGTGAGGAGAGTGTGTTCCCCTGATGGTTTAATACTGACTGGACATGTTTCCAGATGAACAGTATAAGTGAGGAGAGTGTGTTCCCCTGATGGTTTAATGTACACAGGAAATGTTACCAGGTGAACAGTATAAGTGAGGAGAGTGTGTTCCCCTGATGGTTTAATATACACGGGACATGTTACCAGATGAACAGTATAAGTGAGGTGAGTGTGTTCCCCTGATGGTTTAATATACACAGGAAATGTTACCAGGTGAACAGTATAAGTGAGGAGAGTGTGTTCCCCTGATGGTTTAATATACACGGGACATGTTACCAAGTGAACTGTATAAGTGAGGAGAGTGTGTTCCCCTGATGGTTTAATGCACACAGGACATTTTACCAGGTGAACAGTGTAAGTGAGGAGAGTGTGTTCCCCTGATGGTTTAATATACACGGGACATGTCACCAGGTGAACAGTAGAAGTGAGCAGATTGTTTTCCCCTGATGGTTAAATATGCAAAGGACATGTTACCAGGTGAACAGTATAAGTGAGGAGAGTGTGTTCCCCTGATGGTTTAATACTGACTGGACATGTTTCCAGATGAACAGTATAAGTGAGGAGAGTGTGTTCCCCTGATGGTTTAATGTACACAGGAAATGTTACCAGGTGAACAGTATAAGTGAGGAGAGTGTGTTCCCCTGATGGTTTAATATACACGGGACATGTTACCAGATGAACAGTATAAGTGAGGTGAGTGTGTTCCCCTGATGGTTTAATATACACAGGAAATGTTACCAGGTGAACAGTATAAGTGAGGAGAGTGTGTTCCCCTGATGGTTTAATATACACGGGACATGTTACCAAGTGAACTGTATAAGTGAGGAGAGTGTGTTCCCCTGATGGTTTAATGCACACAGGACATTTTACCAGGTGAACTGTGTAAGTGAGGAGAGAGTGTTCCCCTGATGGTTTAATATACACGGGACATGTTACCAGGTAAACAGTATATGTGAGGAGAGTGTGTTCCCCTGATGGTTTAATATACACAGGGCATGTTACCAGGTGAACAGTATAAGTGAGGAGATTGTGTTCCCCTGATGGTTTAATACGCACGGGACATGTCACCAGGTGAACAGTATATGTGAGGAGAGTGTGTTCCCCTGATGGTTTAATACTGACGGGACATGTTACCAGATGAACAGTATAAGTGAGGAGAGAGTGTTCCCCTGATGGTTTAATACACACAGGACATGTTACCAGGTGAACAGTATAAGTGAGGAGAGTGTGTTCCCCTGATGGTTTAATACTGACGGGACATGTTACCAGATGAACAGTATTAGTGAGGAGAGTGTGTTCCCCTGATGGTTTAATGCACACGGGACATGTTACCAGGTGAACAGTATAAGTGAGGAGAGTGTGTTCCCCTGATGGTTTAATATACACGGGACATGTTACCAGGTGAACAGTATAAGTGAGGAGAGTGTGTTCCCCTGTTGGTTTAATATACACGGGACATGTTACCAGGTAAACAGTATATGTGAGGAGAGTGTGTTCCCCTGATGGTTTAATATAAACAGGGCATGTTACCAGGTGTACAGTATAAGTGAGGAGATTGTGTTCCCCTGATGGTTTAATACACAAGGGACATGTTACCAGCTGAACAGTATAAGTGAGGAGAGTGTGTTCCCCTGATGTTTTAATATACACAGGACATGTTACCCGGTGAACAGTATAAGTGAGGAGAGTGTGTTCCATTGAAGGTTTAATATACACAGGACATGTTACCAGGTGAACAGTATTAGTGAGCAGAGTGTGTTCCCCTGATTGTTTAATACGGACGGGACATGTTACCAGGTGAACTGTATAAGTGAGGAGAATGTGTTCCCCTGATTGTTTAAGATACACGGGACATGTTACCAGGTGAACAGTATAAGTGAGGAGAGTGTGTTCCCCTGATGTTTTAATATACGCAGGACATGTTACCCGGTGAACAGTATAAGTGAGGAGAGTGTGTTCCATTGAAGGTTTAATATACACAGGACATGTTACCAGGTGAACAGTATTAGTGAGCAGAGTGTGTTCCCCTGATTGTTTAATACGGACGGGACATGTTACCAGGTGAACTGTATAAGTGAGGAGAATGTGTTCCCCTGATTGTTTAATACGCACGGGACATGTTACCAGGTGAACAGTATAAGTGAGGAGAGTGTGTTCCCCTGATTGTTTAATATACACGGGACATGTTACCAGGTGAACAGTACAAGTGAGGAGAGTGTGTTCCCCTGTTGGTTTAATATCCACGGGACATGTTACCAGGTGAACAGTATAAGTGAGGAGAGTGTGTTCCCCTGATGGTTTAATACACACGGGACATGTTACCAGTTGAACAGTATAAGTGAGGAGAGTGTGTTCCCCTGATTGTTCAATACACACGGGAGATGTCACCAAGTGAAATGTATAATTGAGGAGAGTGTGTTCCCCTGATGGTTTAATATCCACGGGACATGTTACCAGGTGAACAGTATAAGTGAGGAGAGTGTGTTCCCCTGATGGTTTAATACACACGGGACATGTTACCAGGTGAACAGTATAAGTGAGGAGAGTGTGTTCCCCTGATGGTTTAATATCCACGGGACATGTTACCAGGTGAACAGTATAAGTGAGGAGAGTGTGTTCCCCTGATGGTTTAATATACAAGGGACATGTTACCAGGTGAACAGTATAAGTGAGGAGAGTGTGTTCCCCTGATGGTTTAATACACACGGGACATGTTACCAGGTGAACAGTATAAGTGAGGAGAATGAGTTCCCCTGTTTGTTTAATACACACGGGACATGTTACCAGGTGAACAGTAGAAGTGAGGAGAATGTGTTCCCCTGATTGTTTAATACGCACGGGACATGTTACCAGGTGAACAGTATAAGTGAGGAGAGTGTGTTCCCCTGATTGTTTAATATACACGGGACATGTTACCAGGTGAACAGTACAAGTGAGGAGAGTGTGTTCCCCTGTTGGTTTAATATCCACGGGACATGTTACCAGGTGAACAGTATAAGTGAGGAGAGTGTGTTCCCCTGATGGTTTAATACACACGGGACATGTTACCAGTTGAACAGTATAAGTGAGGAGAGTGTGTTCCCCTGATTGTTCAATACACACGGGAGATGTCACCAAGTGAAATGTATAATTGAGGAGAGTGTGTTCCCCTGATGGTTTAATATCCACGGGACATGTTACCAGGTGAACAGTATAAGTGAGGAGAGTGTGTTCCCCTGATGGTTTAATACACACGGGACATGTTACCAGGTGAACAGTATAAGTGAGGAGAGTGTGTTCCCCTGATGGTTTAATATCCACGGGACATGTTACCAGGTGAACAGTATAAGTGAGGAGAGTGTGTTCCCCTGATGGTTTAATATACAAGGGACATGTTACCAGGTGAACAGTATAAGTGAGGAGAGTGTGTTCCCCTGATGGTTTAATACACACGGGACATGTTACCAGGTGAACAGTATAAGTGAGGAGAGTGTGTCCCCCTGATGGTTTAATATACACGGGACATGTCACCAGGTGAACAGTGGAAGTGAGCAGATTGTTTTCCCCTGATGGTTAAATATGCAAAGGACATGTTACCAGGTGAACAGTATAAGTGAGGAGAGTGTGTTCCCCTGATGGTTTAATACTGACGGGACATGTTACCAGATGAACAGTATAAGTGAGGAGAGTGTGTTCCCCTGATGGTTTAATGCACACAGGACATGTAACCAGGTGAACAGTATAAGTGAGCAGAGTGTGTTCCCCTGATGGTTTAATATACACGGGACATATTACCAGATGAACAGTATAAGTGAGGCGAGTGTGTTCCCCTGATGGTTTAATATACACGTGACATGTGACTAGGTGAACAGTATAAGTGAGGAGAGTGTGTTCCCCTGATGGTTTAATATACACGGGACATGTTACCAGGTAAACAGTATATGTGAGGAGAGAGTGTTCCCCTGATGGTTTAATATACACAGGGCATGTTACCAGGTGAACAGTATAAGTGAGGAGTGTCTGTTCCCCTGTTTGTTTAATACACACGGGACATGTTACCATGTGAACAGTATAAGTGAGGAGAATGTGTTCCCCTGTTGGTTTAATACGCACGGGACATGTTACCAAGTGAACAGTATAAGTGAGGAGAATCTGTTCCCCGGATTGTTTAATACGCACGGGACATGTTACCAGGTGAACAGTATCAGTGAGGAGAGTGTGTTCCCCTGATTGTTTAATATACACTTTACATGTTACCAGGTGAACAGTATAAGTGAGGAGAGTGTGTTCCCCTGATGGTTTAATATACACGGGACATGTTCCCAGGTGAACAGTATAAGTGAGGAGAGTGTGTTCCCCTGATGGTTTAATATACACAGGGCATATTACCAGGTGAACAGTATAAGTGAGGAGAGTGTGTTCCCCTTATGGTTTAATACACACGGGACATGTTATCAGGTGAACAGTATAAGTGAGGAGAGTGTGTTCCCCTGATTGTTTAATGCACATGGGACATGTTACCAGCTGAACAGTATAAGTGAGGAGAGTGTGTTTAATATACACGGGACATGTTACCAAGTGAACAGAATAAGTGAGGAGAGTGTGTTCCCCTGATTGTTTAATACACAAGGGACATGTTACCAGGTGAACAGTATAAGTGAGGCGAGTGTGTTCCCCTGATGGTTTAATATACACGTGACATGTGACTAGGTGAACAGTATAAGTGAGGAGAGTGTGTTCCCCTGATGGTTTAATATACACGGGACATGTTACCAGGTAAACAGTATATGTGAGGAGAGAGTGTTCCCCTGATGGTTTAATATACACAGGGCATGTTACCAGGTGAACAGTATAAGTGAGGAGTGTCTGTTCCCCTGTTTGTTTAATACACACGGGACATGTTACCATGTGAACAGTATAAGTGAGGAGAATGTGTTCCCCTGTTGGTTTAATACGCACGGGACATGTTACCAAATGAACAGTATAAGTGAGGAGAATCTGTTCCCCGGATTGTTTAATACGCACGGGACATGTTACCAGCTGAACAGTATCAGTGAGGAGAGTGTGTTCCCCTGATTGTTTAATATACACTTTACATGTTACCAGGTGAACAGTATAAGTGAGGAGAGTGTGTTCCCCTGATGGTTTAATATACACGGGACATGTTCCCAGGTGAACAGTATAAGTGAGGAGAGTGTGTTCCCCTGATGGTTTAATATACACAGGGCATATTACCAGGTGAACAGTATAAGTGAGGAGAGTGTGTTCCCCTTATGGTTTAATACACACGGGACATGTTATCAGGTGAACAGTATAAGTGAGGAGAGTGTGTTCCCCTGATTGTTTAATGCACATGGGACATGTTACCAGCTGAACAGTATAAGTGAGGAGAGTGTGTTTAATATACACGGGACATGTTACCAAGTGAACAGAATAAGTGAGGAGAGTGTGTTCCCCTGATTGTTTAATACACAAGGGACATGTTACCAGGTGAACAGTATAAGTGAGGAGAATGTGTTCCCCTGATGGTTTCATATACACGGGACATGTTACCAGGTGAACTGTAGAAGTGAGGAGAGTGTGTTCCCTTGATTGTTTAATACTCACGGGACATGTTGCCAGGAGAACAGTATAAGTGAGGAGATTGTGCTCCCCTGATGGTTTAACACGCACGGGACAAGTTACCAGGTGAACAGTATAAGTGAGGAGAGTGTGTTCCCCTGATGGTTTAATATACACAGGACATGATACCAGGTGAACAGTATAAGTGAGGAGAGTGAATTCCCCTGATTGTTTAATACACACAGGACATGTTACCAGGTGAACAGTATAAGTGAGGATAATGTGTTCCCCTGATGGTTTAATATTCACTGGACATGTTACCAGATGAAAAGTCTAAGTGAGGAGAGTGTGTTCCCCTGATGATTTAATGCACACAGGACATGTTAGCAGGTGAACAGTATAAGTGAGCAGAGAGTGTTCCCCTGATGGTTTAATATTCACGGGACATGTTACCAGGTGAACAGTATAAGTGAGGAGAGTGTGTTCCCCTGATGGTTTAATACACACAGGACATGTTACCAGGTGAACAGTATAAGTGAGGAGATTGCTTTCCCCTGATGGTTTAATATTCACGGGACATGTTACCAGGTGAACAGTGTAAGTGAGGAGAGTGTGTTCCCCTGATTGTTTAATACTCACGGGACATGTTACCAGGTGAACAGTATAAGTGAGGAGAATGTGTTCCCCTGATGGTTTAATATACACGGGACATGTTACCAGGTGAACAGTATAAGTGAGGAGAATGTGTTCCCCTGATGGTTTAATATACACGGGACATGTTACCAGGTGAACAGTATAAGTGAGGAGAATGTGTTCCCCTGATGGTTTAATATACACGGGACATGTTACCAGGTGAACAGTATAAGTGAGGAGAGTGTGTTCCCCTGATGGTTTAATATACACGGGACATGTTACCAGATGAACAGTATAAGTGAGGCGAGTGTGTTCACCTGATGGTTTAATACGCACGGGACATGTCACCAAGTGAACTGTATAAGTGAGGAGAGTGTGTTCCCCTGATGGTTTAATGCACACAAGACATTTTACCAGGTGAACAGTGTAAGTGAGGAGAGTGAGTTCCCCTGATGGTTTAATATACACGGGATATGTTACCAGGTGAACAGTATAAGTGAGGAGAGTGTGTTCCCCAGATTGTTTAATATGCACGGGACATGTGACTAGGTGAACAGTATAAGTGAGGAGAGTGTGTTCCCCTGATGGTTTAATATACACGGGACATGTTACCAGGTGAACAGTATAAGTGAGGAGAGTGTGTTCCCCAGATTGTTTAATATGCACGGGACATGTGACTAGGTGAACAGTATAAGTGAGGAGAGTGTGTTCCCCTGATGGTTTAATATACAAGGGACATGTTACCAGGTAAACAGTAAAAGTGAGGAGAGTGTGTTCCCCTGATGGTTTAATATACACAGGGCATGTTACCAGGTGAACAGTATAAGTGAGGAGATTGTGTTCCCCTGATGGTGTAATACACACGGGACATGTTATCAGGTGAACGGTATAAGTGAGGAGAGTGTGTTCCCCTGATTGTTTAATGCACACGGGACATGTTACCAGGTGAACAGTATAAGTGAGGAGAGTGTGTTCCCCTGATTGTTTAATACGCACGGGACATGTTACCAGGTGAACAGTAGAAGTGAGGAGAATGTGTTACCCTGTTTGTTTAATACGCACAGGACATGTTACCAAGTGAACAGTATAAGTGAGGTGAATGTGTTCCCCTGATTGTTTAATACACACGGGACATGTTACCATGTGAACAGTATAAGTGAGGAGAATGTGTTCCCCTGTTTGTTTAATACACAAGGGACATGTTTCCAGGTGAACAGTATAAGTGAGGAGAATGTGTTCCCCTGTTTGTTTAATACGCAATGGACATATTGCCAAGTGAACAGTATAAGTGAGGAGAATGTGTTCCCCTGATTGTTTAATACACACGGGACATGTTACCAAGTGAACAGTATAAGTGAGGAGAGTGCGTTCCCCTGATTGTTTAATATACACGGGACATGTTACCAGGTGAACAGTATAAGTGAGGAGAATGTGTTCCCCTGTTGGTTTAATACGCACGGGACATTTTACCAAGTGAACAGTATAAGTGAGGAGAATGTGTTCCCCTGATTGTTTAATACGCACGGGACATGTTACCAGGTGAACAGTATAAGTGAGGAGAATGTGTTCCCCTGATTGTTTAATACGCACGGGACATGTTACCAGGTGAACGGTATAAGTGAGGAGAGTGTGTTCCCCTGATGGTTTAATATACACGGGACATGTTACCAGGTGAACAGTATAAGTGAGAAGAGTGTGTTCCCCTGATTGTTTAATATACACGGGACATGTTACCAGGTGAACAGTATAAGTGAGGAGAGTGTGTTCCCCTGATGGTTTAATATACACGGGACATGTTACCAGGTGAACAGTATAAGTAAGGAGAGTGTGTTCCCCTGATGGTTTAATATACACGGGACATGTTACCAGGTGAACAGTATAAGTGAGGAAAGTGTGTTCCCCTGATTGTTTAATATTCACGGGACATGTTACCAGGTGAACAGTATAAGTGAGGCGAGAGTGTTCCCCTGATGGTTTAATATACACGGGACATGTTACGAGGTAAACAGTATATGTGAGGAGAGTGTGTTCCCCTGATGGTTTAATATACACAGGGCATGTTACCAGGTGAACAGTATAAGTGAGGAGATTGCTTTCCCCTGATGGTTTAATATTCACGGGACATGTTACCAGGTGAACAGTATAAGTGAGGCGAGTGTGTTCCCCTGATGGTTTAATATACACAGGGCATGATAACAGGTGAACAGTATAAGTGAGGAGATTGTGTTCCCCTGATGGTTTAATACACACAGGACATGTTACCAGGTGAACAGTATAAGTGAGGAGAGTGTGTTCCCCTGATGTTTTAATACACACAGGACATGTTACCCGGTGAACAGTATAAGTGAGCAGATTGTGTTCCCCTGATTGTTTAATACTGACAGGACATGTCACCAGGGGAACAGTATAAGTGAGGAGAATGTGTTCCCCTGATGGTTTAATATACAGGGACATGTTACCAGGTGAACAGTATAAGTGAGTAGAATGTGTTCCCCTGATGGTTTAATATACACGGGACATGTTACCAGGTGAACAGTATAAGTGAGGAGAATGTGTTCCCCTGATGGTTTAATATACACGGGACATGTTACCAGGTGAACAGTATAAGTGAGGAGAATGTGTTCCCCTGATGGTTTAATATACACGGGACATGATACCAGGTGAACAGTATAAGTGAGGAGAGTGAATTCCCCTGATTGTTTAATACACACAGGACATGTTACCAGGTGAACAGTATAAGTGAGGATAATGTGTTCCCCTGATGGTTTAATATTCACTGGACATGTTACCAGATGAAAAGTCTAAGTGAGGAGAGTGTGTTCCCCTGATGATTTAATGCACACAGGACATGTTAGCAGGTGAACAGTATAAGTGAGCAGAGAGTGTTCCCCTGATGGTTTAATATTCACGGGACATGTTACCAGGTGAACAGTATAAGTGAGGAGAGTGTGTTCCCCTGATGGTTTAATACACACAGGACATGTTACCAGGTGAACAGTATAAGTGAGGAGATTGCTTTCCCCTGATGGTTTAATATTCACGGGACATGTTACCAGGTGAACAGTGTAAGTGAGGAGAGTGTGTTCCCCTGATTGTTTAATACTCACGGGACATGTTACCAGGTAAACAGTATAAGTGAGGAGAATGTGTTCCCCTGATGGTTTAATATACACGGGACATGTTACCAGGTGAACAGTATAAGTGAGGAGAATGTGTTCCCCTGATGGTTTAATATACACGGGACATGTTACCAGGTGAACAGTATAAGTGAGGAGAATGTGTTCCCCTGATGGTTTAATATACACGGGACATGTTACCAGGTGAACAGTATAAGTGAGGAGAATGTGTTCCCCTGATGGTTTAATACACACGGGACATGTTACCAGGTGAACAGTATAAGTGAGGAGAGTGTGTTCCCCTGATGGTTTAATATACACGGGACATGTTACCAGGTGAACAGTATAAGTGAGGAGAGTGTGTTCCCCTGATGGTTTAATATACACGGGACATGTTACCAGATGAACAGTATAAGTGAGGCGAGTGTGTTCACCTGATGGTTTAATACGCACGGGACATGTCACCAAGTGAACTGTATAAGTGAGGAGAGTGTGTTCCCCTGATGGTTTAATGCACACAAGACATTTTACCAGGTGAACAGTGTAAGTGAGGAGAGTGTGTTCCCCTGATGGTTTAATATACACGGGATATGTTACCAGGTGAACAGTATAAGTGAGGAGAGTGTGTTCCCCAGATTGTTTAATATGCACGGGACATGTGACTAGGTGAACAGTATAAGTGAGGAGAGTGTGTTCCCCTGATGGTTTAATATACACGGGACATGTTACCAGGTGAACAGTATAAGTGAGGAGAGTGTGTTCCCCAGATTGTTTAATATGCACGGGACATGTGACTAGGTGAACAGTATAAGTGAGGAGAGTGTGTTCCCCTGATGGTTTAATATACAAGGGACATGTTACCAGGTAAACAGTAAAAGTGAGGAGAGTGTGTTCCCCTGATGGTTTAATATACACAGGGCATGTTACCAGGTGAACAGTATAAGTGAGGAGATTGTGTTCCCCTGATGGTGTAATACACACGGGACATGTTATCAGGTGAACGGTATAAGTGAGGAGAGTGTGTTCCCCTGATTGTTTAATGCACACGGGACATGTTACCAGGTGAACAGTATAAGTGAGGAGAGTGTGTTCCCCTGATTGTTTAATACGCACGGGACATGTTACCAGGTGAACAGTAGAAGTGAGGAGAATGTGTTACCCTGTTTGTTTAATACGCACAGGACATGTTACCAAGTGAACAGTATAAGTGAGGTGAATGTGTTCCCCTGATTGTTTAATACACACGGGACATGTTACCATGTGAACAGTATAAGTGAGGAGAATGTGTTCCCCTGTTTGTTTAATACACACGGGACATGTTTCCAGGTGAACAGTATAAGTGAGGAGAATGTGTTCCCCTGTTTGTTTAATACGCAATGGACATGTTGCCAAGTGAACAGTATAAGTGAGGAGAATGTGTTCCCCTGATTGTTTAATACACACGGGACATGTTACCAAGTGAACAGTATAAGTGAGGAGAGTGCGTTCCCCTGATTGTTTAATATACACGGGACATGTTACCAGGTGAACAGTATAAGTGAGGAGAATGTGTTCCCCTGTTGGTTTAATACGCACGGGACATTTTACCAAGTGAACAGTATAAGTGAGGAGAATGTGTTCCCCTGATTGTTTAATACGCACGGGACATGTTACCAGGTGAACAGTATAAGTGAGGAGAATGTGTTCCCCTGATTGTTTAATACGCACGGGACATGTTACCAGGTGAACGGTATAAGTGAGGAGAGTGTGTTCCCCTGATGGTTTAATATACACGGGACATGTTACCAGGTGAACAGTATAAGTGAGAAGAGTGTGTTCCCCTGATTGTTTAATATACACGGGACATGTTACCAGGTGAACAGTATAAGTGAGCAGAGTGTGTTCCCCTGATGGTTTAATATACACGGGACATGTTACCAGGTGAACAGTATAAGTGAGGAGAGTGTGTTCCCCTGATGGTTTAATATACACGGGACATGTTACCAGGTGAACAGTATAAGTGAGGAAAGTGTGTTCCCCTGATTGTTTAATATTACCGGGACATGTTACCAGGTGAACAGTATAAGTGAGGCGAGAGTGTTCCCCTGATGGTTTAATATACACGGGACATGTTACGAGGTAAACAGTATATGTGAGGAGAGTGTGTTCCCCTGATGGTTTAATATACACAGGGCATGTTACCAGGTGAACAGTATAAGTGAGGAGATTGCTTTCCCCTGATGGTTTAATATTCACGGGACATGTTACCAGGTGAACAGTATAAGTGAGGCGAGTGTGTTCCCCTGATGGTTTAATATACACAGGGCATGATACCAGGTGAACAGTATAAGTGAGGAGATTGTGTTCCCCTGATGGTTTAATACACACAGGACATGTTACCAGGTGAACAGTATAAGTGAGGAGAGTGTGTTCCCCTGATGTTTTAATACACACAGGACATGTTACCCGGTGAACAGTATAAGTGAGCAGATTGTGTTCCCCTGATTGTTTAATACTGACAGGACATGTCACCAGGGGAACAGTATAAGTGAGGAGAATGTGTTCCCCTGATGGTTTAATATACAGGGACATGTTACCAGGTGAACAGTATAAGTGAGTAGAATGTGTTCCCCTGATGGTTTAATATACACGGGACATGTTACCAGGTGAACAGTATAAGTGAGGAGAATGTGTTCCCCTGATGGTTTAATATACACGGGACATGTTACCAGGTGAACAGTATAAGTGAGGAGAATGTGTTCCCCTGATGGTTTAATATACACGGGACATGTTACCAGGTGAACAGTATAAGTGAGGAGAGTGTGTTCCCCTGATGGTTTAATATACACGGGACATGTTACCAGATGAACAGTATAAGTGAGGCGAGTGTGTTCACCTGATGGTTTAATACACACAGGACATGTTACCAGGTGAACAGTATAAGTGAGGAGAGTGTGTTCCCGTGATGTTTTAATCTCCACGGGACATGTTATCAAGTGAACAGTATAAGTGAGGAGAGTGTGTTCCCCTGATTGTTTAATACTAACGGGACATGTAACCAGGTGAATAGTATAAGTGAGGAGAGTCTGTTCCCCTGATTGTTTAATACACACGGGGCATGTTACCAGGTGAACAGTATAAGTGAGGAGAGTGTGTTCCCCTGATTTTTTAATACGCATGGGACATGTTACCAGGTGAACAGTATAAGTGAGGAGAATGTGTTCCCCTGATTGTTTAATATACACGGGACATGTTACCATGTGAACAGTATAAGTGAGGAGAGTGTGTTCCCCTGATTGTTTAATACACACGGGACATGTTACAAGGTGAACAGTATAAGTGAGGAGGTTGTGTTCCCCTGATGGTTTAATATACACGGGACATGTTACCAGGTGAACAGTATAAGTGAGGAGGTTTTGTTCCCCTGATTGTTTAATACACACGGGACATGTTACAAGGTGAACAGTTTAAGTGAGGAGGTTGTGTTCCCCTGATGGTTTAACATAGACGGGACATGTTACCATGTGAACAGTATAAGTGAGGAGAGTGTGTTCCCCTGATTGTTTAATACACACGGGACATGTTACCAGGTGAACAGTATAAGTGAGGAGAGTGTGTTCCCCTGATGGTTTAACATAGACGGGACATGTTACCATGTGAACAGTATAAGTGAGGAGAGTGTGTTCCCCTGATTGTTTAATATACACGGGACATGTTACCATGTGAACAGTATAAGTGAGGAGAGTGTGTTCCCCTGATTGTTTAATACACACGGGACATGTTACAAGGTGAACAGTTTAAGTGAGGAGGTTGTGTTCCCCTGATGGTTTAATATACACGGGACATGTTACCAGGTGAACAGTATAAGTGAGGAGAGTGTGTTCCCCTGATTGTTTAATACACACGGGACATGTTACAGGGTGAACAGTATAAGTGAGGAGTGTGTGCTCCCCTGATTGTTTAATACTGTTGGGACATGTCACGAGGTGAAGCATATAAGTGAGGAGAGTGTGTTCCCCTGATGGTTTAATATACAGGGACATGTTACCAGGTGAACAGTATAAGTGAGGAGGTTGTGTTCCACTGATTGTTTAATACACACGGGACATGTCACCAGGTGAACAGTATAAGTGAGGAGAGTGTGTTCCCCTGATTTTTTAATACGCACGGGACATGTTACCAGGTGAACAGTATAAGTGAGGAGAGTGTGTTCCCCTGATTGTTTAATACACACGGGACATGTTACAAGGTGAACAGTATAAGTGAGGAGAGTGTGTTCCCCTGATGGTTTAATATACACGGGACATGTTACCAGGTGAACAGTATAAGTGAGGAGAGTGTGTTCCCCTGATTGTTTAATATACACGGGACATGTTACCAGGTGAACAGTATAAGTGAGGAGAGTGTGTTCCCCTGATTGTTTAATATACACGGGACATGTTACAAGGTGAACAGCATAAGTGAGGAGGTTGTGTTCCCCTGATGGTTTAATATACACGGGACATGATACCAGGTGAACAGTTTAAGTGAGGAGGTTGTGTTCCCCTGATGGTTTAATATACACGGGACATGTTACCAGGTGAACAGTATAAGTGAGGAGAGTGTGTTCCCCTGATTGTCTAATACACACGGGACATGTCACCAGGTGAACAGTATAAGTGAGGAGAGTGTGTTCCCCTGATGTTTTAATATGCACGGGACATGTTACCTGGTGAACAGTATAAGTGAGGAGGTTGTGTTCCACTGATTGTTTAATACACACGGGACATGTCACCAGGTGAACAGTATAAGTGAGGAGAGTGTGTTCCCGTGATTGTTTAATACACACGGGACATGTCACCAGGTGAACAGTATAAGTGAGGAGAGTGTGTTCCCCTGATTGTTGAATACACACGGGACATGTTACCAGGTGAACAGTATACGTGAGGAGGTTGTGTTCCACTGATTGTTTAATACACACGGGACATGTCACCAGGTGAACAGTATAAGTGACGAGAGTGTGTTCCTCTGATTGTTTAATACTAACGGGACATGTAACCAGGTGAATAGTATAAGTGAGGAGAGTCTGTTCCCCTGATTGTTTAATACACACGGGACAAGTTACCAGGTGAACAGTATAAGTGAGGAGAATGTGTTCCCCTGATTGTTTAATATACACGGGACATGTTACCATGTGAACAGTATAAGTGAGGAGAGTGTGTTCCCCTGTTTGTTTAATACACACGGGACATGTTACAAGGTGAACAGTATAAGTGAGGAGGTTGTGTTCCCCTGATGGTTTAATATACACAGGACATGTTACCAGGTGAACAGTTTAAGTGAGGAGGTTTTGTTCCCCTGATGGTTTAATATACACGGGACATGTTACCATGTGAACAGTATAAGTGAGGAGAGTGTGTTCCCCTGATTGTTTAATATACACGGGACATGTTACCATGTGAACAGTATAAGTGAGGAGAGTGTGTTCCCCTGATTGTTTAACATAGACGGGACATGTTACCATGTGAACAGTATAAGTGAGGAGAGTGTGTTCCCCTGATTATTTAATATACACGGGACATGTTACCATGTGAACAGTATAAGTGAGGAGAGTGTGTTCCCCTGATTGTTTAATACACACGGGACATGTTACAAGGTGAACAGCATAAGTGAGGAGGTTGTGTTCCCCTGATGGTTTAATATACACGGGACATGTTACCAGGTGAACAGTTTAAGTGAGGAGGTTGTGTTCCCCTGATGGTTTAATATACACGGGACATGTTACCAGGTGAACAGTTTAAGTGAGGAGGTTGTGTTCCCCTGATGGTTTAATATACACGGGACATGTTACCAGGTGAACAGTATAAGTGAGGAGAGTGAATTCCCCTGATTGTTTAATACACACAGGACATGTTACCAGGTGAACAGTATAAGTGAGGATAATGTGTTCCCCTGATGGTTTAATATTCACTGGACATGTTACCAGATGAAAAGTCTAAGTGAGGAGAGTGTGTTCCCCTGATGATTTAATGCACACAGGACATGTTAGCAGGTGAACAGTATAAGTGAGCAGAGAGTGTTCCCCTGATGGTTTAATATTCACGGGACATGTTACCAGGTGAACAGTATAAGTGAGGAGAGTGTGTTCCCCTGATGGTTTAATACACACAGGACATGTTACCAGGTGAACAGTATAAGTGAGGAGATTGCTTTCCCCTGATGGTTTAATATTCACGGGACATGTTACCAGGTGAACAGTGTAAGTGAGGAGAGTGTGTTCCCCTGATTGTTTAATACTCACGGGACATGTTACCAGGTGAACAGTATAAGTGAGGAGAATGTGTTCCCCTGATGGTTTAATATACACGGGACATGTTACCAGGTGAACAGTATAAGTGAGGAGAATGTGTTCCCCTGATGGTTTAATATACACGGGACATGTTACCAGGTGAACAGTATAAGTGAGGAGAATGTGTTCCCCTGATGGTTTAATATACACGGGACATGTTACCAGGTGAACAGTATAAGTGAGGAGAATGTGTTCCCCTGATGGTTTAATACACACGGGACATGTTACCAGGTGAACAGTATAAGTGAGGAGAGTGTGTTCCCCTGATGGTTTAATATACACGGGACATGTTACCAGGTGAACAGTATAAGTGAGGAGAGTGTGTTCCCCTGATGGTTTAATATACACGGGACATGTTACCAGATGAACAGTATAAGTGAGGCGAGTGTGTTCACCTGATGGTTTAATACGCACGGGACATGTCACCAAGTGAACTGTATAAGTGAGGAGAGTGTGTTCCCCTGATGGTTTAATGCACACAAGACATTTTACCAGGTGAACAGTGTAAGTGAGGAGAGTGTGTTCCCCTGATGGTTTAATATACACGGGATATGTTACCAGGTGAACAGTATAAGTGAGGAGAGTGTGTTCCCCAGATTGTTTAATATGCACGGGACATGTGACTAGGTGAACAGTATAAGTGAGGAGAGTGTGTTCCCCTGATGGTTTAATATACACGGGACATGTTACCAGGTGAACAGTATAAGTGAGGAGAGTGTGTTCCCCAGATTGTTTAATATGCACGGGACATGTGACTAGGTGAACAGTATAAGTGAGGAGAGTGTGTTCCCCTGATGGTTTAATATACAAGGGACATGTTACCAGGTAAACAGTAAAAGTGAGGAGAGTGTGTTCCCCTGATGGTTTAATATACACAGGGCATGTTACCAGGTGAACAGTATAAGTGAGGAGATTGTGTTCCCCTGATGGTGTAATACACACGGGACATGTTATCAGGTGAACGGTATAAGTGAGGAGAGTGTGTTCCCCTGATTGTTTAATGCACACGGGACATGTTACCAGGTGAACAGTATAAGTGAGGAGAGTGTGTTCCCCTGATTGTTTAATACGCACGGGACATGTTACCAGGTGAACAGTAGAAGTGAGGAGAATGTGTTACCCTGTTTGTTTAATACGCACAGGACATGTTACCAAGTGAACAGTATAAGTGAGGTGAATGTGTTCCCCTGATTGTTTAATACACACGGGACATGTTACCATGTGAACAGTATAAGTGAGGAGAATGTGTTCCCCTGTTTGTTTAATACACACGGGACATGTTTCCAGGTGAACAGTATAAGTGAGGAGAATGTGTTCCCCTGTTTGTTTAATACGCAATGGACATGTTGCCAAGTGAACAGTATAAGTGAGGAGAATGTGTTCCCCTGATTGTTTAATACACACGGGACATGTTACCAAGTGAACAGTATAAGTGAGGAGAGTGCGTTCCCCTGATTGTTTAATATACACGGGACATGTTACCAGGTGAACAGTATAAGTGAGGAGAATGTGTTCCCCTGTTGGTTTAATACGCACGGGACATTTTACCAAGTGAACAGTATAAGTGAGGAGAATGTGTTCCCCTGATTGTTTAATACGCACGGGACATGTTACCAGGTGAACAGTATAAGTGAGGAGAATGTGTTCCCCTGATTGTTTAATACGCACGGGACATGTTACCAGGTGAACGGTATAAGTGAGGAGAGTGTGTTCCCCTGATGGTTTAATATACACGGGACATGTTACCAGGTGAACAGTATAAGTGAGAAGAGTGTGTTCCCCTGATTGTTTAATATACACGGGACATGTTACCAGGTGAACAGTATAAGTGAGCAGAGTGTGTTCCCCTGATGGTTTAATATACACGGGACATGTTACCAGGTGAACAGTATAAGTGAGGAGAGTGTGTTCCCCTGATGGTTTAATATACACGGGACATGTTACCAGGTGAACAGTATAAGTGAGGAAAGTGTGTTCCCCTGATTGTTTAATATTACCGGGACATGTTACCAGGTGAACAGTATAAGTGAGGCGAGAGTGTTCCCCTGATGGTTTAATATACACGGGACATGTTACGAGGTAAACAGTATATGTGAGGAGAGTGTGTTCCCCTGATGGTTTAATATACACAGGGCATGTTACCAGGTGAACAGTATAAGTGAGGAGATTGCTTTCCCCTGATGGTTTAATATTCACGGGACATGTTACCAGGTGAACAGTATAAGTGAGGCGAGTGTGTTCCCCTGATGGTTTAATATACACAGGGCATGATACCAGGTGAACAGTATAAGTGAGGAGATTGTGTTCCCCTGATGGTTTAATACACACAGGACATGTTACCAGGTGAACAGTATAAGTGAGGAGAGTGTGTTCCCCTGATGTTTTAATACACACAGGACATGTTACCCGGTGAACAGTATAAGTGAGCAGATTGTGTTCCCCTGATTGTTTAATACTGACAGGACATGTCACCAGGGGAACAGTATAAGTGAGGAGAATGTGTTCCCCTGATGGTTTAATATACAGGGACATGTTACCAGGTGAACAGTATAAGTGAGTAGAATGTGTTCCCCTGATGGTTTAATATACACGGGACATGTTACCAGGTGAACAGTATAAGTGAGGAGAATGTGTTCCCCTGATGGTTTAATATACACGGGACATGTTACCAGGTGAACAGTATAAGTGAGGAGAATGTGTTCCCCTGATGGTTTAATATACACGGGACATGTTACCAGGTGAACAGTATAAGTGAGGAGAGTGTGTTCCCCTGATGGTTTAATATACACGGGACATGTTACCAGATGAACAGTATAAGTGAGGCGAGTGTGTTCACCTGATGGTTTAATACACACAGGACATGTTACCAGGTGAACAGTATAAGTGAGGAGAGTGTGTTCCCGTGATGTTTTAATCTCCACGGGACATGTTATCAAGTGAACAGTATAAGTGAGGAGAGTGTGTTCCCCTGATTGTTTAATACTAACGGGACATGTAACCAGGTGAATAGTATAAGTGAGGAGAGTCTGTTCCCCTGATTGTTTAATACACACGGGGCATGTTACCAGGTGAACAGTATAAGTGAGGAGAGTGTGTTCCCCTGATTTTTTAATACGCATGGGACATGTTACCAGGTGAACAGTATAAGTGAGGAGAATGTGTTCCCCTGATTGTTTAATATACACGGGACATGTTACCATGTGAACAGTATAAGTGAGGAGAGTGTGTTCCCCTGATTGTTTAATACACACGGGACATGTTACAAGGTGAACAGTATAAGTGAGGAGGTTGTGTTCCCCTGATGGTTTAATATACACGGGACATGTTACCAGGTGAACAGTATAAGTGAGGAGGTTTTGTTCCCCTGATTGTTTAATACACACGGGACATGTTACAAGGTGAACAGTTTAAGTGAGGAGGTTGTGTTCCCCTGATGGTTTAACATAGACGGGACATGTTACCATGTGAACAGTATAAGTGAGGAGAGTGTGTTCCCCTGATTGTTTAATACACACGGGACATGTTACCAGGTGAACAGTATAAGTGAGGAGAGTGTGTTCCCCTGATGGTTTAACATAGACGGGACATGTTACCATGTGAACAGTATAAGTGAGGAGAGTGTGTTCCCCTGATTGTTTAATATACACGGGACATGTTACCATGTGAACAGTATAAGTGAGGAGAGTGTGTTCCCCTGATTGTTTAATACACACGGGACATGTTACAAGGTGAACAGTTTAAGTGAGGAGGTTGTGTTCCCCTGATGGTTTAATATACACGGGACATGTTACCAGGTGAACAGTATAAGTGAGGAGAGTGTGTTCCCCTGATTGTTTAATACACACGGGACATGTTACAGGGTGAACAGTATAAGTGAGGAGTGTGTGCTCCCCTGATTGTTTAATACTGTTGGGACATGTCACGAGGTGAAGCATATAAGTGAGGAGAGTGTGTTCCCCTGATGGTTTAATATACAGGGACATGTTACCAGGTGAACAGTATAAGTGAGGAGGTTGTGTTCCACTGATTGTTTAATACACACGGGACATGTCACCAGGTGAACAGTATAAGTGAGGAGAGTGTGTTCCCCTGATTTTTTAATACGCACGGGACATGTTACCAGGTGAACAGTATAAGTGAGGAGAGTGTGTTCCCCTGATTGTTTAATACACACGGGACATGTTACAAGGTGAACAGTATAAGTGAGGAGAGTGTGTTCCCCTGATGGTTTAATATACACGGGACATGTTACCAGGTGAACAGTATAAGTGAGGAGAGTGTGTTCCCCTGATTGTTTAATATACACGGGACATGTTACCAGGTGAACAGTATAAGTGAGGAGAGTGTGTTCCCCTGATTGTTTAATATACACGGGACATGTTACAAGGTGAACAGCATAAGTGAGGAGGTTGTGTTCCCCTGATGGTTTAATATACACGGGACATGATACCAGGTGAACAGTTTAAGTGAGGAGGTTGTGTTCCCCTGATGGTTTAATATACACGGGACATGTTACCAGGTGAACAGTATAAGTGAGGAGAGTGTGTTCCCCTGATTGTCTAATACACACGGGACATGTCACCAGGTGAACAGTATAAGTGAGGAGAGTGTGTTCCCCTGATGTTTTAATATGCACGGGACATGTTACCTGGTGAACAGTATAAGTGAGGAGGTTGTGTTCCACTGATTGTTTAATACACACGGGACATGTCACCAGGTGAACAGTATAAGTGAGGAGAGTGTGTTCCCGTGATTGTTTAATACACACGGGACATGTCACCAGGTGAACAGTATAAGTGAGGAGAGTGTGTTCCCCTGATTGTTGAATACACACGGGACATGTTACCAGGTGAACAGTATACGTGAGGAGGTTGTGTTCCACTGATTGTTTAATACACACGGGACATGTCACCAGGTGAACAGTATAAGTGACGAGAGTGTGTTCCTCTGATTGTTTAATACTAACGGGACATGTAACCAGGTGAATAGTATAAGTGAGGAGAGTCTGTTCCCCTGATTGTTTAATACACACGGGACAAGTTACCAGGTGAACAGTATAAGTGAGGAGAATGTGTTCCCCTGATTGTTTAATATACACGGGACATGTTACCATGTGAACAGTATAAGTGAGGAGAGTGTGTTCCCCTGTTTGTTTAATACACACGGGACATGTTACAAGGTGAACAGTATAAGTGAGGAGGTTGTGTTCCCCTGATGGTTTAATATACACAGGACATGTTACCAGGTGAACAGTTTAAGTGAGGAGGTTTTGTTCCCCTGATGGTTTAATATACACGGGACATGTTACCATGTGAACAGTATAAGTGAGGAGAGTGTGTTCCCCTGATTGTTTAATATACACGGGACATGTTACCATGTGAACAGTATAAGTGAGGAGAGTGTGTTCCCCTGATTGTTTAACATAGACGGGACATGTTACCATGTGAACAGTATAAGTGAGGAGAGTGTGTTCCCCTGATTATTTAATATACACGGGACATGTTACCATGTGAACAGTATAAGTGAGGAGAGTGTGTTCCCCTGATTGTTTAATACACACGGGACATGTTACAAGGTGAACAGCATAAGTGAGGAGGTTGTGTTCCCCTGATGGTTTAATATACACGGGACATGTTACCAGGTGAACAGTTTAAGTGAGGAGGTTGTGTTCCCCTGATGGTTTAATATACACGGGACATGTTACCAGGTGAACAGTATAAGTGAGGAGAGTGTGTTCCCCTGATGATTTAATATACACGGGACATGTTACCAGGTGAACAGTATAAGTGAGGAGAGTGTGTTCCCCTGATGATTTAATATACACGGGACATGTTACTAGGTGAACAGTATAAGTGAGGAGAGTGTGTTCCCCTGATTGTTTAATACTGTTGGGACATGACACCAGGTGAACAGTATAAGTGAGGAGAGTGTGTTCCCCTGATTTTTTAATACACACGGGACATGTAACCAGGTGAATAGTATAAGTGAGGAGAGTGTGTTCCCCTGATTGTCTTATACACACGGGACATGTCACCATGTGAACAGTATAAGTGAGGAGAGTGTGTTCCCCTGATTGTTTAATACACACGGGACATGTCACCAGGTGAACAGTATAAGTGAGGAGAGTGTGTTCCCCTGATTGTTTAATATAAACGGGACATGTTACCTGGTGAACAGTAAAGTGAGGAGAGTGTGTTCCCCTGATGGTTTAATATAAACGGGACATGTTACCAGGTGAACAGTAAAGTGAGGAGAGTGTTTTCCCCTAAATGGTTTAATATACACGGGACATGTTACCAGGTGGACAGTATAAGTGAGGAGAGTGTGTTCCCCTGATGGTTTAATATACACGGGACATGTTCCAAGGCAAACAGTATAAGTGAGGAGAGTGTGTTCCCCTGATTGTTCAATACACACGGGACATGTTACAAGGTGAACAGTATAAGTGAGGAGAGTGTGTTCCCGTGATGTTTTAATCTCCACGGGACATGTTATCAAGTGAACAGTATAAGTGAGGAGAGTGTGTTCCCCTGATTGTTTAATACACACGGGACATGTTACCAGGTGAACAGTTTAAGTGAGGAGGTTGTGTTCCCCTGATGGTTTAATATACACGGGACATGTTACCAGGTGAACAGTTTAAGTGAGGAGGTTGTGTTCCCCTGATGGTTTAATATACACGGGACATGTTACCAGGTGAACAGTATAAGTGAGGAGAGTGTGTTCCCCTGATGGTTTAATATACACGGGACATGTCACCAGGTGAACAGTATAAGTGAGGAGAGTGTGTTCCCCTGATTGTTTAAAACACACGGGACATGTTACAAGGTGAACAGTATAAGTGAGGAGAGTGTGTTCCTCTGATGGTTTAATATACACGGGACATGTCACCAGGTGAGCAGTATGATTGAGTAGAGTGAGTTCCCCTGATGGTTTAACATAGACGGGACATGTTACCAGGTGAACAGTATAAGTGAGGAGAGTGTGTTCCCGTGATTGTTTAATATACACGGGACATGTCACAAGGTGAACAGTATAAGTGAGGAGAGTGTGTTCCCCTGATTTTTTAATACACACGGGACATGTAACCAGGTGAATAGTATAAGTGAGGAGAGTGTGTTCCCCTGATTGTTTAATACACACGGGACATGTCACCAGGTGAACAGTATAAGTGAGGAGAGTGTGTTCCCCTGATTGTTTAATACACACGGGACATGTCACCAGGTGAACAGTATAAGTGAGGAGAGTGTGTTCCCCTGATTGTTTAATACACACGGGACATGTTACCAGGTGAACAGTATAAGTGAGGAGAGTGTGTTCCCCTGATTGTTTAATACACACAGGACATGTCACCAGGTGAACAGTATAAGTGAGGAGAATGTGTTCCATGATGGTTTAATACACACGGGACATGTTACCAGGTGAACAGTATACGTGAGGAGGTTGTGTTCCACTGATTGTTTAATACACACGGGACATGTCACCAGGTGAACAGTATACGTGAGGAGGTTGTGTTCCACTGATTGTTTAATACACACGGGACATGTTACCAGGTGAACAGTATACGTGAGGAGGTTGTGTTCCACTGATTGTTTAATACACACGGGACATGTCACCAGGTGAACAGTATACGTGAGGAGGTTGTGTTCCACTGATTGTTTAATACACACGGGACATGTTACCAGGTGAACAGTATAAGTGAGGAGAGTGTGTTCCCCTGATTTTTTAATACGCATGGGACATGTTACCAGGTGAACAGTATAAGTGAGGAGAATGTGTTCCCCTGATTGTTTAATATACACGGGACATGTTACCATGTGAACAGTATAAGTGAGGAGAGTGTGTTCCCCTGATTGTTTAATACACACGGGACATGTTACAAGGTGAACAGTATAAGTGAGGAGGTTGTGTTCCCCTGATGGTTTAATATACACGGGACATGTTACCAGGTGAACAGTTTAAGTGAGGAGAGTGTGTTCCCCTGATTGTTTATTACACACGGGACATGTTACCAGGTGAACAGTATAAGTGAGGAGGTTTTGTTCCCCTGATGGTTTAATATACACGGGACATGTTACCAGGTGAACAGTATAAGTGAGGAGAGTGTGTTCCCCTGATTGTTTAATATACACAGGACATGTTACCAGGTGAACAGTATAAGTGAGGATAGTGTGTTCCCCTGATGGTTTAATATACACGGGACATGTTACCAGGTGAACAGTATAAGTGAGGAGAGTGTGTTCCCCTGATTGTTTAATATACACAGGACATGTTACAAGGTGAACAGTATAAGTGAGGAGAGTGTGTTCCCCTGATTGTTTAATATACACGGGACATGTTACCAGGTGAACAGTATAAGTGAGGAGAGTGTGTTCCCCTGATTGTTTAATATACACAGGACATGTTACAAGGTGAACAGTATAAGTGAGGAGAGTGTGTTCCCCTGATTGTTTAATATACACGGGACATGTTACCAGGTGAACAGTATAAGTGAGGAGAGTGTGTTCCCCTGATGGTTTAATGTACACAGGACATGTTACCAGGTGAACAGTATAAGTGAGGAGAGTGTGTTCCCCTGATTGTTTAATATACACAGGACATGTTACAAGGTGAACAGTATAAGTGAGGATAGTGTGTTCCCTGATTGTTTAATATACACGGGACATGTTACAAGGTGAACAGTATAAGTGAGGAGAGTGTGTTCCCCTGATGGTTTAATATACACAGGACATGTTACAAGGTGAACAGTATAAGTGAGGAGAGTGTGTTCCCTGATTGTTTAATATACACGGGACATGTTACAAGGTGAACAGTATAAGTGAGGATAGTGTGTTCCCCTGATGGTTTAATATACACGGGACATGTTACCATGTGAACAGTATAAGTGAGGAGAGTGTGTTCCCTGATTGTTTAATATACACGGGACATGTTACCATGTGAACAGTATAAGTGAGGAGAGTGTGTTCCCCTGATGGTTTAATGTACACAGGACATGTTACCAGGTGAGCAGTATAAGTGAGGAGAGTGTGTTCCCCTGATTGTTTAATATACACAGGACATGTCACCAGGTGAACAGTATAAGTGAGTAGAGTGAGTTCCCCTGATGGTTTAACATAGACGGGACATGTTACCATGTGAACAGTATAAGTGAGGAGAGTGTGTTCCCTGATTGATTAATATACACGGGACATGTTACCATGTGAACAGTATAAGTGAGGAGAGTGTGTTCCCCTGATTGTTTAATACACACGGGACATGTCACCTGGTGAACATCATAAGTGAGGAGGTTGTGTTCCCCTGATGGTTTAATATACACGGGACATGTTACCAGGTGAACAGTTAAAGTGAGGAGGTTGTGTTCCCCTAAATGGTTTAATATACACGGGACATGTTACCAGGTGAATAGTATAAGTGAGGAGAGTGTGTTCCCCTGATTGTTTAATACACACGGGACATGTTACAAGGTGAACAGTATAAGTGAGGAGAGTGTGTTCCCCTGATTGTTTAATACACACGGGACATGTCACCAGGTGAACAGTATAAGTGAGGAGAGTGTGTTCCCCTGATTGTTTAATACACACGGGACATGTTACAAGGTGAACAGGATATGTGAGGAGAGTGTGTTCCCCTGATGGTTTAATATACACGGGACATGACACCAGGTGAACAGTATAAGTGAGGAGAGTGTGTTCCCCTGATGGTTTAATATACACGGGATATGTTACTAGGTGAACAGTATAAGTGAGGAGTGTGTGCTCTCCTGATTGTTTAATACTGTTGGGACATGTCACGAGGTGAACCATATAAGTGAGGAGAGTGTGTTCCCCTGATGGTTTAATATACACGGGACATGTCACCAGGTGAACAGTATAAGTGAGGAGAGTGTGTTCCCCTGATTGTTTAATACTAACGGGACATGTTAGCAGGTGAACAGTATAAGAGAGGAGAGTGTGTTCCCCTGATGGTTTAATACACACGGGACATGTTACCAGGTGAACAGTATAAGTGAGGAGAGTGTGTTCCCCTGATGGTTTAATACACACGGGACATGTCACCAGGTGAACAGTATAAGTGAGGAGAGTGTGTCCCCTGATTGTTTAATACTAACGGGACATGTTAGCAGGTGAACAGTATAAGAGAGGAGAGTGTGTTCCCCTGATTTTTTAATACGCACGGGACATGTTACCAGGTGAACAGTATAAGTGAGGAGAATGTGTTCCACTGATTGTTTAATACAAACGGAACATGTAACCAGGTGAATAGTATAAGTGAGGAGAGTGTGTTCCCCTGATTGTTTAATACACACGGGACATGTTACCAGGTGAACAGTATAAGAGAGGAGAGTGTGTTCCCCTGATTTTTTAATACGCACGGGACATGTTACCAGGTGAACAGTATAAGTGAGGAGAATGTGTTCCACTGATTGTTTAATACACACGGGACATGTAACCAGGTGAATAGTATAAGTGAGGAGAGTGTGTTCCCCTGATTGTTTAATACACACGGGACATGTAACCAGGTGAATAGTATAAGTGAGGAGAGTGTGTTCCCCTGATTGTTTAATACACACGGGACATGTTACCAGGTGAACAGTATAAGTGAGGAGAGTGTGTTCCCCTGATGGTTTAATATACACGGGACATGTTACCAGGTGAACAGTATAAGTGAGGAGGTTTTTTCCACTGATTGTTTAATACACACGGGACATGTCACCAGGTGAACAGTATAAGTGAGGAGAGTCTGTTCCCCTGATTGTTTAATACACACGGGACATGTTACCAGGTGAACAGGATAAGAGAGGAGAGTGTGTTCCCCTGATTTTTTAATACGCACGGGACATGTTACCAGGTGAACAGTATAAGTTATGAGAATGTGTTCCCCTGATTGTTTAATACACACGGGACATGTTACCAGGTGAACAGTATAAGTGAGGAGAGTGTGTTCCCCTGATGGTTTAATACACACGGGAGATGTTACCAGGTGAACAGTATAAGTGAGGAGAGTGTGTTCCCCAGATGGTTTAATACACACGGGACATGTTACCAGGTGAACAGTATAAGTTATGAGAATGTGTTCCCCTGATTTTTTAATACGCACGGGACATGTTACCAGGTGAACAGTATAAGTTATGAGAATGTGTTCCCCTGATTGTTTAATACACACGGGACATGTTACCAGGTGTACAGTATAAGTGAGGAGAGTGTGTTCCCCTGATGGTTTAATACACACGGGACATGTTACCAGGTGAACAGTACAGGTGAGGAGAGTGTGTTCCACTGATTGTTTAATACTAACGGGACATGTTACCAGGTGAATAGTATAAGTGAGGAGAGTCTGTTCCCCGATGGTTTAATACACACGGGACATGTTACCAGGCGAACAGTATAAGTGAGGAGAATGTGTTCCCCTGATTGTTTAATATACATGGGACATGTTACCATGTGAACAGTATAAGTGAGGAGAGTGTGTTCCCCTGATTGTTTAATACACACGGGACATGTTACAAGGTGAACAGTATAAGTGAGGAGGTTGTGTTCCCCTGATGGTTTAATATACATGGGACATGTTACCAGGTGAACAGTATAAGAGAGGAGAGTGTGTTCCCCTGATTTTTTAATACGCACGGGACATGTTACCAGGTGAACAGTATAAGTGAGGAGAATGTGTTCCCCTGATTGTTTAATATACATGGGACATGTTACCATGTGAACAGTATAAGTGAGGAGAGTGTGTTCCCCTGATTGTTTAATACACACGGGACATGTTACAAGGTGAACAGTATATGTGAGGAGGTTGTGTTCCCCTGATGGTTTAATATACACGGGACATGTTACCAGGTGAACAGTTTAAGTGAGGAGAATGTGTTCCCCTGATTGTTTAATACACACGGGACATGTTACAAGGTGAACAGTATAAGTGAGGAGAGTGTGTTCCCCTGATGGTTTAATATACACGGGACATGACACCAGGTGAACAGTATGATTGAGTAGAGTGAGTTCCCCTGATGGTTTAACATAGACGGGACATGTTACCAGGTGAACAGTGTAAGTGAGGAGAGTGTTTTCCCCTGATGGTTTAATATACACGGGACATGTTACTAGGTGAACAGTATAAGTGAGGAGTGTGTGTTCCCCAGATTGTTCAATACACACGGGACATGTCACCAGGTGAACAGTATAAGTGAGGAGAGAGTGTTCCCCTGATTGTTTAATACACACGGGACATGTTACCAGGTGAACAGTATAAGTGAGGAGAGTGTGTTCCACTGATTGTTTAATACACACGGGACATGTCACCAGGTGAACAGTATAAGTGAGGAGAGTGTGTTCCCCTGATTGTTTAATATACATGGGACATGTTACCATGTGAACAGTATAAGTGAGGAGAGTGTGTTCCCCTGATTGTTTAATACACACGGGACATGTTACCAGGTGAACAGTATAAGTGAGGAGAGTGTGTTCCCCTGATTGTTTAATATACATGGGACATGTTACCATGTGAACAGTATAAGTGAGGAGAGTGTGTTCCCCTGATTGTTTAATACTAACGGGACATGTTACCAGGTGAACAGTATAAGTGAGTAGAGTGTGTTCCCCTGATTGTTTAATACACACGGGACATGTTACAAGGTGAACAGTATAAGTGAGGAGGTTGTGTTCCCCTGATGGTTTAATACTAACGGGACATGTTACCAGGTGAACAGTATAAGTGAGTAGAGTGTGTTCCCCTGATGGTTTAATACACACGGGACATGTTACCAGGTGAACAGTATAAGTGAGTAGAGTGTGTTCCCCTGATTGTTTAATACACACGGGACATGTTACCAGGTGAACAGTATAAGTGAGGAGAGTGTGTTCCCCTGATGGTTTAATACACACGGGACATGTTATCAGGTGAACAGTATAAGTGAGGAGAGTGTGTTCACCTGATGGTTTAATACTCACGGGACATGTCAGCAGGTGAACAGTATAAGTGAGGAGAATGTGTTCCCCTGATTGTTCAACACACACGGGACATGTTACCAGGTGAACAGAAAAAGCGAGGTGAGTGTGTTCCCGTGATTGTTTCTTACACACGGGACATGTTTCCAGATGAACAGTATAAGTGAGGAGAGTGTGTTCCCCTGATGGTTTAATACACACGGGACATGTCAGCAGGTGAACAGTATAAGTGAGGAGAGTGTGTTCCCCTGATTGTTTAATACACACGGGACATGTCACCAGGTGAACAGTATAAGTGAGGACAGTGTGTTCCCCTAATGGTTTAATATACACGGGACATGTTACCAGGTGAACAGTATAAGTGAGGAGAGTGTGCTCCCCGGATTGTTTAAGAGACACGGGACATATTGCCAGGTGAACAGTATAAGTGAGGAGAGTGTGTTCCCCTGATTGTTCAACACACACGGGACATGTTACCAGGTGAACAGTATAAGTGAGGACAGTGTGTTCCCCTAATGGTTTAATATACACGGGACATGTTACCAGGTGAACAGTATAAGTGAGGAGAGTGTGCTCCCCGGATTGTTTAAGAGACACGGGACATATTGCCAGGTGAACAGTATAAGTGAGGAGAGTGTGTTCCCCTGATGGTTTAATGCACACGGGACATGTTACCAGCTAAACGGTATAAGTGAGGAGAGTGTGTTCCCCTCATGGTTTAATATACACGGGACATGTTACCAGGTGAACAGTATAAGTGAGGAGAGTGTGTTCCCCTGATGGTTTAATATACACGGGACATGTCACCTGGTGAACAGTATAAGTGAGGAGAGTGTGTTCCCCTGATTGTTCAATACACACGGGACATGTCACCAGGTGAACAGTATAAGTGAGGAGAGTGTGTTCCCCTGATTGTTTAATACACACGGGACATGTTACCAGGTGAACAGTATAAGTGAGGAGAGTGTGTTCCACTGATTGTTTAATACACACGGGACATGTCACCAGGTGAACAGTATAAGTGAGGAGAGTGTGTTCCCCTGATTGTTTAATATACATGGGACATGTTACCATGTGAACAGTATAAGTGAGGAGAGTGTGTTCCCCTGATTGTTTAATACACACGGGACATGTTACCAGGTGAACAGTATAAGTGAGGAGAGTGTGTTCCCCTGATTGTTTAATATACATGGGACATGTTACCATGTGAACAGTATAAGTGAGGAGAGTGTGTTCCCCTGATTGTTTAATACTAACGGGACATGTCACCAGGTGAACAGTATAAGTGAGGAGAGTGTGTTCCCCTGATTGTTTAATACACACGGGACATGTTACAAGGTGAACAGTATAAGTGAGGAGGTTGTGTTCCCCTGATGGTTTAATACTAACGGGACATGTTACCAGGTGAACAGTATAAGTGAGTAGAGTGTGTTCCCCTGATGGTTTAATACACACGGGACATGTTACCAGGTGAACAGTATAAGTGAGTAGAGTGTGTTCCCCTGATTGTTTAATACACACGGGACATGTTACCAGGTGAACAGTATAAGTGAGGAGAGTGTGTTCCCCTGATGGTTTAATACACACGGGACATGTTACCAGGTGAACAGTATAAGTGAGGAGAGTGTGTTCACCTGATGGTTTAATACTCACGGGACATGTCAGCAGGTGAACAGTATAAGTGAGGAGAATGTGTTCCCCTGATTGTTCAACACACACGGGACATGTTACCAGGTGAACAGAAAAAGCGAGGTGAGTGTGTTCCCGTGATTGTTTCTTACACACGGGACATGTTTCCAGATGAACAGTATAAGTGAGGAGAGTGTGTTCCCCTGATGGTTTAATACACACGGGACATGTCAGCAGGTGAACAGTATAAGTGAGGAGAGTGTGTTCCCCTGATTGTTTAATACACACGGGACATGTCACCAGGTGAACAGTATAAGTGAGGACAGTGTGTTCCCCTAATGGTTTAATATACACGGGACATGTTACCAGGTGAACAGTATAAGTGAGGAGAGTGTGCTCCCCGGATTGTTTAAGAGACACGGGACATATTGCCAGGTGAACAGTATAAGTGAGGAGAGTGTGTTCCCCTGATTGTTCAACACACACGGGACATGTTACCAGGTGAACAGTATAAGTGAGGACAGTGTGTTCCCCTAATGGTTTAATATACACGGGACATGTTACCAGGTGAACAGTATAAGTGAGGAGAGTGTGCTCCCCGGATTGTTTAAGAGACACGGGACATATTGCCAGGTGAACAGTATAAGTGAGGAGAGTGTGTTCCCCTGATGGTTTAATGCACACGGGACATGTTACCAGCTAAACAGTATAAGTGAGGAGAGTGTGTTCCCCTCATGGTTTAATATACACGGGACATGTTACCAGGTGAACAGTATAAGTGAGGAGAGTGTGTTCCCCTGATGGTTTAATATACACGGGACATGTTACCAGGTGAACAGTATAAGTGAGGAGAGTGTGTTCCCCTGATGGTTTAATATACACGGGTCATGTTACCAGGTGAACAGTATAAGTGAAGAGAGTGTGTTCCCCTGATTGCTTAATGCACACGGGACATGTTACCAGGTGAAGAGCATAAGTGAGGAGAGTGTGTTCCCCTGACGGTTTAATATACACGGGACATGTTACCATGTGAACAGTATAAGTGAGGACAGTGTGTTCCCCTGACGGTTTAATATACACGGGACATGTTACCAGGTGAACAGTATAAGTGAGGAGAGTGTGTTCCATTGTTGGTTTAATATACACGGGACTAGTTAACAGGTGAACAGTATAAGTGAGGACAGTGTGTTCCCCTGACGGTTTAATATACACGGGACATGTTACCAGGTGAACAGTATAAGTGACGAGAGTGTGTTCCCCTGATTGTTTAATTTTCACGGGACATGTTACCAAGTGAACAGTATAAGTGAATAGAATGTGTTCCCCTGATTGTTTAATATACACGGGACATGTTACCAAGTGAACAGTATAAGTGAGGAGAATGTGTTCCCCAGATTGATTAATATACACGGGACATGTTACTAGGTGAACAGTATTAGTGTGGATAGTGTGTTCCCCTGATGGTTTAATATACATGGGACATGTTACCAGGTGAACAGTATAAGTGAGGAGAGTGTGTTCCCCTGATGGTTTAATACACACGGGACATGTTACCAGATGAACAGTAGAAGTGAGTAGATTGTGTTCCCCTGATTGTTTAATACACACGGGACATGTCACCAGGCGAACAGTATAAGTGAGGAGAGTGTGTTCCCCTGATGGTTTAATATACACGGGACATGTTTCCAGATGAACAGTATAAGTGAGGAGAGTGTGTTCACCTGATGGTTTAACATACACGGGACATGTTACCAGGTGAAGAGTAGAAGTCAGGAGAGTGTGTTCCCCTGATGGTTTAATATTCATGGGACATGTTACCAGGTGAACAGTATAAGTGAGGAGAGTGTGTTCCCCTGATGGTTTAATATACACAGGACATGCTACCAGGTGAACAGTATAAGTGAGGAGAGTGTGTTCCCCTGATGGTTCAATATACACAGGACATGCTACCAGGTGAACAGTATAAGTGAGGAGAGTGTGTTACCCTGATGGTTTAATACACACGGGACATGTCAGCAGGTGAGCAGTATAAGTGAGGAGAGTGTGTTCCCCTGATTGTTTAATACACAAGGGACATGTTACCAGGTGAACAGTATAAGTGAGCAGATTGTGTTCCCCTGATGGTTCAATATACACAGGACATGCTACCAGGTGAACAGTATAAGTGAGGAGAGTGTGTTACCCTGATGGTTTAATACACACGGGACATGTTACCAGGTGAACAGTATAAGTGAGCAGAGTGTGTTCCCCTGATGGTTCAATATACACAGGACATGCTACCAGGTGAACAGTATAAGTGAGGAGAGTGTGTTACCCTGATGGTTTAATACACACGGGACATGTCAGCAGGTGAGCAGTATAAGTGAGGAGAGTGTGTTCCCCTGATTGTTTAATACACAAGGGACATGTTACCAGGTGAACTGTATAAGTGAGGAGAGTGTGTTCCCCTGATGGTTTAATATACACGGGACATGTTACCAGCTAAACAGTATAAGTGAGGAGAGTGTGTTCCCCTCATGGTTTAATATACACGGGACATGTTACCAGGTGAACAGTATAAGTGAGTAGAGTGTGTTCCCCTGATGGTTTAATATACACGGGACATGTTACCAGGTGAACAGTATAAGTGAGGAGAGTGTGTTCCCCTGATGGTTTAATATACACGGGTCATGTTACCAGGTGAACAGTATAAGTGAAGAGAGTGTGTTCCCCTGATTGCTTAATGCACACGGGACATGTTACCAGGTGAAGAGCATAAGTGAGGAGAGTGTGTTCCCCTGATGGCTTAATTACACGGGACATGTTACCATGTGAACAGTATAAGTGAGGACAGTGTGTTCCCCTGACGGTTTAATATTCACGGGACATGTTACCAGGTGAACAGTATAAGTGAGGAGAGTGTGTTCCATTGTTGGTTTAATATACACGGGACTAGTTAACAGGTGAACAGTATAAGTGAGGACAGTGTGTTCCCCTGACGGTTTAATATACACGGGACATGTTACCAGGTGAACAGTATAAGTGAGGAGAGTGTGTTCCCCTGATTGTTTAATACACACGGGACATGTCACCAGGCGAACAGTATAAGTGAGGAGAGTATGTTCCCCTGATGGTTTAATATACACGGGACATGTTACCAGGTGAACAGTAGAAGTGAGGAGAGTTTGTTGCCCTGATTGTTTAATACGCTCGGGACATGTCACCAGGTGAACAGTTTAAGTGAGGAGATTGTGTTCCCCTGATGGTTTAAGACACACAGGACATGTTACCAGGTGAACAGTATAAGTGAGGAGAGTGTGTTCCCCTGATTGTTTAATACATAAGGGACATGTTACCGGGCGAACAGTATAAGTGAGGAGAGTGTGTTCCCCTGATTGTTTAAAACAAACGGGACATGTAACCAGGTGAACAGTATAAGTGAGGAGAATGTGTTCCCCTGATTGTTTAATACATAAGGGACATGTTACCAGGCAACAGTATAAGTGAGGAGAGTGTGTTCCCCTGACTGTTTAATACTGACGGGACATGTCACCAGGTGAACAGTATAAGTGAGGAGACTGTGTTACCCTGACTGTTTAATACTGACGGGACATGTCACCAGGCGAACAGTATAAGTGAGGAGAGTATGTTCCCCTGATGGTTTAATATACACGGGACATGTTACCAGGTGAACAGTATAAGTGAGGAGAGTATGTTCCCCTGATGGTTTAATATACACGGGACATGTCACCAGGCGAACAGTATAAGTGAGGAGAGTATGTTCCCCTGATGGTTTAATATACACGGGACATGTCACCAGGCGAACAGTATAAGTGAGGAGAGTATGTTCCCCTGATGGTTTAATATACACAGGACATGTAACCAGGTGAACAGTATAAGTGAGGAGAGTATGTTCCCCTGATGGTTTAATATACACGGGACATGTTACCAGGTGAACAGTAGAAGTGAGGAGAGTGTGTTCCCCTGATTGTTTAATACATAAGGGACATGTTACCAGGCGAACAGTATAAGTGAGGAGAGTGTGTTCCCCTGATTGTTTAAAACGAACGGGACATGTAACCAGGTGAACAGTATAAGTGAGGAGAGAGTGTTCCCCTGATTATTTAATATTGACGGGACATGTTACCAGTTGAACAGAATAAGTGAGGAGAGTGTGTTCCCGTGATGGTTTAATATACACGGGACATGTTACCAGGTGAACAGTATAATTGAGGAGAGTGTGTTCCCCTGATGGTTTAATATACACGGGACATGTTACCAGGTGAACAGTATAAGTGAGGAGAGATTGCTCCCCTGATGGTTTAATAAACACGGGACATGTTAACAGGTGAACAGTATAAGTGAGGAGAGCGTGTTCCCCTGACTGTTAAATACCCATTTGTCATGTCACCAGGTGAACAGTATAAGAGAGGAGAGTGTGTTCCCCTGATTGTTTAATGCTCACGGGACATGTTACAAGGTGAACAGTATAAGTGAGGAGAGTGTGTTCCCCTGATGATTGAATATACACGGGACATGTTACCAGGTGAACAGTATAAGTGAGGAGAGTGTGTTCCCCTGATGATTGAATATACACGGGACATGTTACCAGGTGAACAGTATAAGTGAGGAGAATGTGTTCCCCTGATGGTTGAATATACACGGGACATGTTACCAGGTGAACAGTATAAGTGAGGAGAGTCTGTTCCCCTGATTGTTTAATACACACGGGACATGTTACAAGGTGAACAGTATAAGTGAGGAGAGTCTGTTCCCCTGATTGTTTAATACACACGGGACATGTTACCAGGTGAACAGAATAAGTGAGGAGAGTGTGTTCCCCTGATGGTTGAATATACACGGGACATGTTACCAGGTGAACAGTATAAGTGAGGAGAGTCTGTTCCCCTGATTGTTTAATACACACGGGTCATGTTACAAGGTGAACAGTATAAGTGAGGAGAGTCTGTTCCCCTGATGGTTTAATATACACGGGACATGTTACCAGGTGAACAGTATAAGTGAGGAGAGTGTGTTCCCCTGATTGTTTAATGCACACGAGACATGTTAGCAGGTGAACAGTATAAGTGAGGAGAGTGTGTTCCCGTGATGGTTTAATATACACGGGACATGTTACCAGGTGAACAGTATAATTGAGGAGAGTGTGTTCCCCTGATGGTTTAATACACACGGGACATGTTACCAGGTGAACAGTATAAGTGAGGAGAGTGTGTTCCCCTGATGGTTTAATATACACGGGACATGTTACCAGGTGAACAGTATAAGTGAGGAGAGTGTGTTCCCCTGATGGTTTAATATACACGGGACATGTTACCAGGTGAACAGAATAAGTGAGGAGAGTGTGTTCCCCTGATGGTTTAATACACACAGGACATGTTACCAGGTGAACAGTATAAGTGAGGAGAGTGTGTTCCCCTGATGGTTTAATATACACGGGACATGTTACCAGGTGAACAGTATAAGTGAGGAGAGTCTGTTCCCCTGATTGTTTAATATAGACGGGTCATGTTACCAGGTGAACAGTATAAGTGAGGAGAGTGCGTTCCCCTGATGGTTTAATATAGACGGGACATGTTACCAGCTAAACAGTATAAGTGAGGAGAGTGTGTTCCCCTCATGGTTTAATATACACGGGACATGTTACCAGGTGAACAGTATAAGTGAGTAGAGTGTGTTCCCCTGATGGTTTAATATACACGGGACATGTTACCAGGTGAACAGTATAAGTGAGGAGAGTGTGTTCCCCTGATGGTTTAATATACACGGGTCATGTTACCAGGTGAACAGTATAAGTGAAGAGAGTGTGTTCCCCTGATTGCTTAATGCACACGGGACATGTTACCAAGTGAAGAGCATAAGTGAGGAGAGTGTGTTCCCCTGATGGCTTAATTACACGCGACATGTTACCATGTGAACAGTATAAGTGAGGACAGTGTGTTCCCCTGACGGTTTAATATTCACGGGACATGTTACCAGGTGAACAGTATAAGTGAGGAGAGTGTGTTCCATTGTTGGTTTAATATACACGGGACTAGTTAACAGGTGAACAGTATAAGTGAGGACAGTGTGTTCCCCTGACGGTTTAATATACACGGGACATGTTACCAGGTGAACAGAAGAAGTGAGGAGAGTGTGTTCCCCTGATGGTTTAATACACACGGGACATGTTACCAGATGAACAGTAGAAGTGAGTAGATTGTGTTCCCCTGATTGTTTAATACACACGGGACATGTCACCAGGCGAACAGTATAAGTGAGGAGAGTATGTTCCCCTGATGGTTTAATATACACGGGACATGTTACCAGGTGAACAGTAGAAGTGAGGAGAGTTTGTTGCCCTGATTGTTTAATACGCTCGGGACATGTCACCAGGTGAACAGTTTAAGTGAGGAGATTGTGTTCCCCTGATGGTTTAAGACACACAGGACATGTTACCAGGTGAACAGTATAAGTGAGGAGAGTGTGTTCCCCTGATTGTTTAATACATAAGGGACATGTTACCGGGCGAACAGTATAAGTGAGGAGAGTGTGTTCCCCTGACTGTTTAATACTGACGGGACATGTCACCAGGTGAACAGTATAAGTGAGGAGACTGTGTTACCCTGACTGTTTAATACTGACGGGACATGTCACCAGGCGAACAGTATAAGTGAGGAGAGTATGTTCCCCTGATGGTTTAATATACACGGGACATGTTACCAGGTGAACAGTAGAAGTGAGGAGAGTGTGTTCCCCTGATTGTTTAAAACAAACGGGACATGTAACCAGGTGAACAGTATAAGTGAGGAGAGTATGTTCCCCTGATGGTTTAATATACACGGGACATGTTACCAGGTGAACAGTAGAAGTGAGGAGAGTGTGTTCCCCTGATTGTTTAATACTTAAGGGACATGTTACCAGGCGAACAGTATAAGTGAGGAGAGTGTGTTCCCCTGATTGTTTAAAACGAACGGGACATGTAACCAGGTGAACAGTATAAGTGAGGAGAGAGTGTTCCCCTGATTATTTAATATTGACGGGACATGTTACCAGTTGAACAGAATAAGTGAGGAGAGTGAGTTCCCCTGATGGTTTAATATACACTGGACATGTTACCAGTTGAACAGTATAAGTGAGGAGAGTGTGTTCCCCTGATTGTTTAATGCACACGGGACATGTTAGCAGGTGAACAGTATAAGTGAGGAGAGTGTGTTCCCGTGATGGTTTAATATACACGGGACATGTTACCAGGTGAACAGTATAAGTGAGGAGAGTGTGTTCCCCTGATGGTTTAATATACACGGGACATGTTACCAGGTGAACAGTATAAGTGAGGAGAGATTGCTCCCCTGATGGTTTAATAAACACGGGACATGTTAACAGGTGAACAGTATAAGTGAGGAGAGCGTGTTCCCCTGACTGTTAAATACCCATTTGTCATGTCACCAGGTGAACAGTATAAGAGAGGAGAGTGTGTTCCCCTGATTGTTTAATGCTCACGGGACATGTTACAAGGTGAACAGTATAAGTGAGGAGAGTGTGTTCCCCTGATGATTGAATATACACGGGACATGTTACCAGGTGAACAGTATAAGTGAGGAGAGTGTGTTCCCCTGATGATTGAATATACACGGGACATGTTACCAGGTGAACAGTATAAGTGAGGAGAGTGTGTTCCCCTGATGGTTGAATATACACGGGACATGTTACCAGGTGAACAGTATAAGTGAGGAGAGTCTGTTCCCCTGATTGTTTAATACACACGGGACATGTTACAAGGTGAACAGTATAAGTGAGGAGAGTCTGTTCCCCTGATTGTTTAATACACACGGGACATGTTACCAGGTGAACAGAATAAGTGAGGAGAGTGTGTTCCCCTGATGGTTGAATATACACGGGACATGTTACCAGGTGAACAGTATAAGTGAGGAGAGTCTGTTCCCCTGATTGTTTAATACACACGGGTCATGTTACAAGGTGAACAGTATAAGTGAGGAGAGTCTGTTCCCCTGATGGTTTAATATACACGGGACATGTTACCAGGTGAACAGTATAAGTGAGGAGAGTGTGTTCCCCTGATTGTTTAATGCACACGGGACATGTTAGCAGGTGAACAGTATAATTGAGGAGAGTGTGTTCCCCTGATGGTTTAATACACACGGGACATGTTACCAGGTGAACAGTATAAGTGAGGAGAGTGTGTTCCCCTGATGATTTAATATACACGGGACATGTTACCAGGTGAACAGTATAAGTGAGGAGAGTGTGTTCCCCTGATGGTTTAATATACACGGGACATGTTACCAGGTGAACAGAATAAGTGAGGAGAGTGTGTTCCCCTGATGGTTTAATACACACGGGACATGTTACCAGGTGAACAGTATAAGTGAGGAGAGTGTGTTCCCCTGATGGTTTAATATACACGGGACATGTTACCAGGTGAACAGTATAAGTGAGGAGAGTGTGTTCCCCTGATGGTTGAATATACACGGGACATGTTACCAGGTGAACAGTATAAGTGAGGAGAGTGTGTTCCCCTGATGGTTGAATATACACGGGACATGTTACCAGGTGAACAGTATAAGTGAGGAGAGTGTGTTCCCCTGATGGGTTAATATACACGGGACATGTTACCAGGTGAACAGTATAAGTGAGGAGAGTCTGTTCCCCTGATTGTTTAATACACATGGGACATGTTACCAGGTGAACAGTATAAGTGAGGAGAGTGTGTTCCCCTGATGGTTTAATATACACGGGGCATGACACCAGGTGAGCAGTATGATTGAGTAGAGTGAGTTCCCCTGATGGTTTAATATAGACGGGACATGTTACCAGGTGAGCAGGATAAGTGAGGAGAGTCTGTTCCCCTGATGGTTTAATATACACGGGACATGTTACCAGGTGAACAGTAGAAGTGAGGAGAGTGTGTTCCCCTGATTGTTTAATACATAAGGGACATGTTACCAGGCGAACAGTATAAGTGAGGAGAGTGTGTTCCCCTGATTGTTTAAAACGAACGGGACATGTAACCAGGTGAACAGTATAAGTGAGGAGAGAGTGTTCCCCTGATTATTTAATATTGACGGGACATGTTACCAGTTGAACAGAATAAGTGAGGAGAGTGAGTTCCCCTGATGGTTTAATATACACTGGACATGTTACCAGTTGAACAGTATAAGTGAGGAGAGTGTGTTCCCCTGATTGTTTAATGCACACGGGACATGTTAGCAGGTGAACAGTATAAGTGAGGAGAGTGTGTTCCCGTGATGGTTTAATATACACGGGACATGTTACCAGGTGAACAGTATAATTGAGGAGAGTGTGTTCCCCTGATGGTTTAATATACACGGGACATGTTACCAGGTGAACAGTATAAGTGAGGAGAGATTGCTCCCCTGATGGTTTAATAAACACGGGACATGTTAACAGGTGAACAGTATAAGTGAGGAGAGCGTGTTCCCCTGACTGTTAAATACCCATTTGTCATGTCACCAGGTGAACAGTATAAGAGAGGAGAGTGTGTTCCCCTGATTGTTTAATGCTCACGGGACATGTTACAAGGTGAACAGTATAAGTGAGGAGAGTGTGTTCCCCTGATGATTGAATATACACGGGACATGTTACCAGGTGAACAGTATAAGTGAGGAGAGTGTGTTCCCCTGATTGTTTAATACACACGGGTCATGTTACAAGGTGAACAGTATAAGTGAGGAGAGTCTGTTCCCCTGATGGTTTAATATACACGGGACATGTTACCAGGTGAACAGTATAAGTGAGGAGAGTGTGTTCCCCTGATTGTTTAATGCACACGGGACATGTTAGCAGGTGAACAGTATAATTGAGGAGAGTGTGTTCCCCTGATGGTTTAATACACACGGGACATGTTACCAGGTGAACAGTATAAGTGAGGAGAGTGTGTTCCCCTGATGATTTAATATACACGGGACATGTTACCAGGTGAACAGTATAAGTGAGGAGAGTGTGTTCCCCTGATGGTTTAATATACACGGGACATGTTACCAGGTGAACAGAATAAGTGAGGAGAGTGTGTTCCCCTGATGGTTTAATACACACGGGACATGTTACCAGGTGAACAGTATAAGTGAGGAGAGTGTGTTCCCCTGATGGTTTAATATACACGGGACATGTTACCAGGTGAACAGTATAAGTGAGGAGAGTGTGTTCCCCTGATGGTTGAATATACACGGGACATGTTACCAGGTGAACAGTATAAGTGAGGAGAGTGTGTTCCCCTGATGGTTGAATATACACGGGACATGTTACCAGGTGAACAGTATAAGTGAGGAGAGTGTGTTCCCCTGATGGGTTAATATACACGGGACATGTTACCAGGTGAACAGTATAAGTGAGGAGAGTCTGTTCCCCTGATTGTTTAATACACATGGGACATGTTACCAGGTGAACAGTATAAGTGAGGAGAGTGTGTTCCCCTGATGGTTTAATATACACGGGGCATGACACCAGGTGAGCAGTATGATTGAGTAGAGTGAGTTCCCCTGATGGTTTAATATAGACGGGACATGTTACCAGGTGAGCAGGATAAGTGAGGAGAGTCTGTTCCCCTGATGGTTTAATATACACGGGACATGTTACCAGGTGAACAGTAGAAGTGAGGAGAGTGTGTTCCCCTGATTGTTTAATACATAAGGGACATGTTACCAGGCGAACAGTATAAGTGAGGAGAGTGTGTTCCCCTGATTGTTTAAAACGAACGGGACATGTAACCAGGTGAACAGTATAAGTGAGGAGAGAGTGTTCCCCTGATTATTTAATATTGACGGGACATGTTACCAGTTGAACAGAATAAGTGAGGAGAGTGAGTTCCCCTGATGGTTTAATATACACTGGACATGTTACCAGTTGAACAGTATAAGTGAGGAGAGTGTGTTCCCCTGATTGTTTAATGCACACGGGACATGTTTGCAGGTGAACAGTATAAGTGAGGAGAGTGTGTTCCCGTGATGGTTTAATATACACGGGACATGTTACCAGGTGAACAGTATAATTGAGGAGAGTGTGTTCCCCTGATGGTTTAATATACACGGGACATGTTACCAGGTGAACAGTATAAGTGAGGAGAGATTGCTCCCCTGATGGTTTAATAAACACGGGACATGTTAACAGGTGAACAGTATAAGTGAGGAGAGCGTGTTCCCCTGACTGTTAAATACCCATTTGTCATGTCACCAGGTGAACAGTATAAGAGAGGAGAGTGTGTTCCCCTGATTGTTTAATGCTCACGGGACATGTTACAAGGTGAACAGTATAAGTGAGGAGAGTGTGTTCCCCTGATGATTGAATATACACGGGACATGTTACCAGGTGAACAGTATAAGTGAGGAGAGTGTGTTCCCCTGATGATTGAATATACACGGGACATGTTACCATGTGAACAGTATAAGTGAGGAGAGTGTGTTCCCCTGATGGTTGAATATACACGGGACATGTTACCAGGTGAACAGTATAAGTGAGGAGAGTCTGTTCCCCTGATTGTTTAATACACACGGGACATGTTACAAGGTGAACAGTATAAGTGAGGAGAGTCTGTTCCCCTGATTGTTTAATACACACGGGACATGTTACCAGGTGAACAGAATAAGTGAGGAGAGTGTGTTCCCCTGATGGTTGAATATACACGGGACATGTTACCAGGTGAACAGTATAAGTGAGGAGAGTCTGTTCCCCTGATTGTTTAATACACACGGGTCATGTTACAAGGTGAACAGTATAAGTGAGGAGAGTCTGTTCCCCTGATGGTTTAATATACACGGGACATGTTACCAGGTGAACAGTATAAGTGAGGAGAGTGTGTTCCCCTGATTGTTTAATGCACACGGGACATGTTAGCAGGTGAACAGTATAAGTGAGGAGAGTGTGTTCCCGTGATGGTTTAATATACACGGGACATGTTACCAGGTGAACAGTATAATTGAGGAGAGTGTGTTCCCCTGATGGTTTAATACACACGGGACATGTTACCAGGTGAACAGTATAAGTGAGGAGAGTGTGTTCCCCTGATGGTTTAATATACACGGGACATGTTACCAGGTGAACAGTATAAGTGAGGAGAGTGTGTTCCCCTGATGGTTTAATATACACGGGACATGTTACCAGGTGAACAGAATAAGTGAGGAGAGTGTGTTCCCCTGATGGTTTAATACACACGGGACATGTTACCAGGTGAACAGTATAAGTGAGGAGAGTGTGTTCCCCTGATGGTTTAATATACACGGGACATGTTACCAGGTGAACAGTATAAGTGAGGAGAGTCTGTTCCCCTGATTGTTTAATATAGACGGGACATGTTACCAGGTGAACAGTATAAGTGAGGAGAGTGCGTTCCCCTGATGGTTTAATATAGACGGGACATGTTACCAGCTAAACAGTATAAGTGAGGAGAGTGTGTTCCCCTCATGGTTTAATATACACGGGACATGTTACCAGGTGAACAGTATAAGTGAGTAGAGTGTGTTCCCCTGATGGTTTAATATACACGGGACATGTTACCAGGTGAACAGTATAAGTGAGGAGAGTGTGTTCCCCTGATGGTTTAATATACACGGGTCATGTTACCAGGTGAACAGTATAAGTGAAGAGAGTGTGTTCCCCTGATTGCTTAATGCACACGGGACATGTTACCAAGTGAAGAGCATAAGTGAGGAGAGTGTGTTCCCCTGATGGCTTAATTACACGCGACATGTTACCATGTGAACAGTATAAGTGAGGACAGTGTGTTCCCCTGACGGTTTAATATTCACGGGACATGTTACCAGGTGAACAGTATAAGTGAGGAGAGTGTGTTCCATTGTTGGTTTAATATACACGGGACTAGTTAACAGGTGAACAGTATAAGTGAGGACAGTGTGTTCCCCTGACGGTTTAATATACACGGGACATGTTACCAGGTGAACAGTATAAGTGAGGAGAGTGTGTTCCCCTGATGGTTTAATACACACGGGACATGTTACCAGATGAACAGTAGAAGTGAGTAGATTGTGTTCCCCTGATTGTTTAATGCACACGGGACATGTCACCAGGCGAACAGTATAAGTGAGGAGAGTATGTTCCCCTGATGGTTTAATATACACGGGACATGTTACCAGGTGAACAGTAGAAGTGAGGAGAGTTTGTTGCCCTGATTGTTTAATACGCTCGGGACATGTCACCAGGTGAACAGTTTAAGTGAGGAGATTGTGTTCCCCTGATGGTTTAAGACACACAGGACATGTTACCAGGTGAACAGTATAAGTGAGGAGAGTGTGTTCCCCTGATTGTTTAATACATAAGGGACATGTTACCGGGCGAACAGTATAAGTGAGGAGAGTGTGTTCCCCTGACTGTTTAATACTGACGGGACATGTCACCAGGTGAACAGTATAAGTGAGGAGACTGTGTTACCCTGACTGTTTAATACTGACGGGACATGTCACCAGGCGAACAGTATAAGTGAGGAGAGTATGTTCCCCTGATGGTTTAATATACACGGGACATGTTACCAGGTGAACAGTAGAAGTGAGGAGAGTGTGTTCCCCTGATTGTTTAAAACAAACGGGACATGTAACCAGGTGAACAGTATAAGTGAGGAGAGTATGTTCCCCTGATGGTTTAATATACACGGGACATGTTACCAGGTGAACAGTAGAAGTGAGGAGAGTGTGTTCCCCTGATTGTTTAATACATAAGGGACATGTTACCAGGCGAACAGTATAAGTGAGGAGAGTGTGTTCCCCTGATTGTTTAAAACGAACGGGACATGTAACCAGGTGAACAGTATAAGTGAGGAGAGAGTGTTCCCCTGATTATTTAATATTGACGGGACATGTTACCAGTTGAACAGAATAAGTGAGGAGAGTGAGTTCCCCTGATGGTTTAATATACACTGGACATGTTACCAGTTGAACAGTATAAGTGAGGAGAGTGTGTTCCCCTGATTGTTTAATGCACACGGGACATGTTAGCAGGTGAACAGTATAAGTGAGGAGAGTGTGTTCCCGTGATGGTTTAATATACACGGGACATGTTACCAGGTGAACAGTATAATTGAGGAGAGTGTGTTCCCCTGATGGTTTAATATACACGGGACATGTTAACAGGTGAACAGTATAAGTGAGGAGAGCGTGTTCCCCTGACTGTTAAATACCCATTTGTCATGTCACCAGGTGAACAGTATAAGAGAGGAGAGTGTGTTCCCCTGATTGTTTAATGCTCACGGGACATGTTACAAGGTGAACAGTATAAGTGAGGAGAGTGTGTTCCCCTGATGATTGAATATACACGGGACATGTTACCAGGTGAACAGTATAAGTGAGGAGAGTGTGTTCCCCTGATGATTGAATATACACGGGACATGTTACCAGGTGAACAGTATAAGTGAGGAGAGGGTGTTCCCCTGATGGTTGAATATACACGGGACATGTTACCAGGTGAACAGTATAAGTGAGGAGAGTCTGTTCCCCTGATTGTTTAATACACACGGGACATGTTACAAGGTGAACAGTATAAGTGAGGAGAGTCTGTTCCCCTGATTGTTTAATACACACGGGACATGTTACCAGGTGAACAGAATAAGTGAGGAGAGTGTGTTCCCCTGATGGTTGAATATACACGGGACATGTTACCAGGTGAACAGTATAAGTGAGGAGAGTCTGTTCCCCTGATTGTTTAATACACACGGGTCATGTTACAAGGTGAACAGTATAAGTGAGGAGAGTCTGTTCCCCTGATGGTTTAATATACACGGGACATGTTACCAGGTGAACAGTATAAGTGAGGAGAGTGTGTTCCCCTGATTGTTTAATGCACACGGGACATGTTAGCAGGTGAACAGTATAAGTGAGGAGAGTGTGTTCCCGTGATGGTTTAATATACACGGGACATGTTACCAGGTGAACAGTATAATTGAGGAGAGTGTGTTCCCCTGATGGTTTAATACACACGGGACATGTTACCAGGTGAACAGTATAAGTGAGGAGAGTGTATTCCCCTGATGGATTAATATACACGGAACATGTTACCAGGTGAACAGTATAAGTGAGGAGAGTGTGTTCCCCTGATGGTTTAATATACACGGGACATGTTACCAGGTGAACAGAATAAGTGAGGAGAGTGTGTTCCCCTGATGGTTTAATACACACGGGACATGTTACCAGGTGAACAGTATAAGTGAGGAGAGTGTGTTCCCCTGATGGTTTAATATACACGGGACATGTTACCAGGTGAACAGTATAAGTGAGGAGAGTCTGTTCCCCTGATTGTTTAATATAGACGGGACATGTTACCAGGTGAACAGTATAAGTGAGGAGAGTGCGTTCCCCTGATGGTTTAATATACACGGGACATGTTACCAGGTGAACAGTATAAGTGAGGAGAGTGTGTTCCCCTGATGGTTGAATATACACGGGACATGTTACCAGGTGAACAGTATAAGTGAGGAGAGTGTGTTCCCCTGATGATTGAATATACACGGGACATGTTCCCAGGTGAACAGTATAAGTGAGGAGAGTGTGTTCCCCTGATGGTTGAATATACACGGGACATGTTACCAGGTGAACAGTATAAGTGAGGAGAGTGTGTTCCCCTGATGGTTGAATATACACGGGACATGTTACCAGGTGAACAGTATAAGTGAGGAGAGTGTGTTCCCCTGATGGGTTAATATACACGGGACATGTTACCAGGTGAACAGTATAAGTGAGGAGAGTCTGTTCCCCTGATTGTTTAATACACATGGGACATGTTACCAGGTGAACAGTATAAGTGAGGAGAGTGTGTTCCCCTGATGGTTTAATATACACGGGGCATGACACCAGGTGAGCAGTATGATTGAGTAGAGTGAGTTCCCCTGATGGTTTAATATAGACGGGACATGTTACCAGGTGAGCAGGATAAGTGAGGAGAGTCTGTTCCCCTGATGGTTTAATATACACGGGACATGTTACCAGGTGAACAGTATAAGAGAGGAGTGTGTGCTCCCCTGATTGTTTAATACTGTTGGGACATGTCACAAGGTGAACAGTTTAAGTGAGGAGAGTGTGTTCCCCTGATGGTTTAATATACACGGGACATGTTACCAGGTGAACAGTATAAGTGAGGAGAGTGTGTTCCCCTGATGGTTTAATATACACGGGACATGTTACCAGGTGAACAGTATAAGTGAGGAGAGTGTGTTCCCCTGATGGTTTAATATACACAGGACATGTTACCAGGTGAACAGTATAAGTGAGGAGAGTCTGTTCCCCTGATTGTTTAATATAGACGGGACATGTTACCAGGTGAACAGTATAAGTGAGGAGAGTGTGTTCCCCTGATGGTTTAATATACACGGGACATGTTACCAGGTGAGCAGGATAAGTGAGGAGATTCTGTTCCCCTGATGGTTTAATATACACGGGTCATGTTACCAGGTGAACAGTATAAGTGAGGAGAGTCTGTTCCCCTGATTGTTAAATACACACGGGACATGTTACCAGGTGAACAGTATAAGTGAGGAGAGTGTGTTCCCCTGATGGTTTAATATAGACGGGACATGTTACCAGGTGAACAGTATAAGTGAGGAGAGTGTGTTCCCCTGATGGTTTAATATACGCGGGACATGTTACCAGGTGAACAGTATAAGTGAGGAGAGTGTGTTCCCCTGATGGTTGAATATACACGGGACATGTTACCAGGTGAACAGTATAAGTGAGGAGAGTGTGTTCCCCTGATGGTTTAATATACACGGGACATGTTACCAGGTGAACAGTATAAGTGAGGAGAGTCTGTTCCCCTGATTGTTAAATACACACGGGACATGTTACCAGGTGAACAGTATAAGTGAGGAGAGTGTGTTCCCCTGATGGTTTAATATACACGGGACATGTTACCAGGTGAACAGTATAAGTGAGGAGAGTGTGTTCCCCTGATGGTTTAATATACACGGGGCATGACACCAGGTAAGCAGTATGATTGAGTAGAGTGAGTTCCCCTGATGGTTTAATATACACTGGACATGTTACCAGGTGAGCAGGATAAGTGAGGAGAGTCTGTTCCCCTGATGGTTTAATATACACGGGACGTGTTACCAGGTGAACAGTATAAGTGAGGAGAGTCTGTTCCCCTGATTGCTAAATACACACGGGACATGTTACCAGGTGAACTGTATAAGTGAGGAGAGTGTGTTCCCCTGATGGTTTAATATAGACGGGACATGTTACCAGGTGAACAGTATAAGTGAGGAGAGTGTGTTCCCCTGATGGTTTAATATACACGGGACATGTTACCTGGTGAACAGTATAAGTGAGGAGAGTGTGTTCCCCTGATGGTTGAATATACACGGGACATGTTACCAGGTGAACAGTATAAGTGAGGAGAGTGTGTTCCCCTGATGGTTTAATATACACGGGACATGTTACCTGGTGAACAGTATAAGTGAGGAGAGTGTGTTCCCCTGATGGTTGAATATACACGGGACATGTTACCAGGTGAACAGTATAAGTGAGGAGAGTGTGTTCCCCTGATGATTGAATATACACGGGACATGTTACCATGTGAACAGTATAAGTGTGGAGAGTTTGCTCCCCTGATGGTTTAATACACACGGGACATGTTACCAGGTGAACAGTATAAGTGAGGAGAGCGTGTTCCCCTGACTGTTAAATACCCATTTGACATGTCACCAGGTGAACAGTATAAGTGAGGAGAGTGTCTTCCCCTGATTGTTTAATGCTCCCGGGACATGTTACCAGGTGAACAGAATAAGTGAGGAGAGTGTGTTCCCCTGATGGTTGAATATACACGGGACATGTTCCTAGGTGAACAGTATAAGTGAGGAGAGTGTGTTCCCCTGATGGTTGAATATACACGGGACATGTTACCAGGTGAACAGTATAAGTGAGGAGAGTGTGTTCCCCTGATGGTTGAATATACACGGGACATGTTACCAGGTGAACAGTATAAGTGAGGAGAGTGTGTTCCCCTGATGGTTTAATACACACGGGACATGTTACCAGGTGAACAGTGTAAGTGAGGAGAGTGTGTTCCCCTGATGGTTGAATATGCACGGGACATGTTACCAGGTGAACAGTATAAGTGAGGAGAGTGTGTTCCCCTGATGGTTGAATGTACACGGGACATGTTACCAGGTGAACAGTATAAGTGAGGAGAGTGTGTTCCCCTGATGGTTTAATATAGACGGGACAAGTTACCAGGTGAACAGTACAAGTGAGGAGTGTGTGCTCCCCTGATTGTTTAGTACTGTTGGGACATGTCACAAGGTGAACAGTTTAAGTGAGGAGAGTGTGTTCCCCTGATGGTTTAATATACACGGGACATGTTACCAGGTGAACAGTATAAGTGAGGAGAGTGTGTTCCCCTGATTGTTTAATACTGACAGGACATGTCACCAGGGGAACAGTATAAGTGAGGAGAGTGTGTTCCCCTGATGGTTTAATATACACGGGACATGTTACCAGGTGAACAGTATAAGTGAGGAGAGTGTGTTCCCCTGATTGTTTAATGCACACGGGACATGTTAGCAGGTGAACAGTTTCAGTGAGGAGAGTGTGTTCCCGTGATGGTTTAATATACACGGGACATGTTACCAGGTGAACAGTATAATTGAGGAGAGTGTGTTCCCCTGATGGTTTAATATACACGGGACATGTTACCAGGTGAACAGTATAAGTGAGGAGAGTGTGTTCCCCTGATGGTTTAATATACACGGGACATGTTACCAGGTGAACAGAATAAGTGAGGAGAGTGTGTTCCCCTGATGGTTTAATACACACGGGACATGTCACCTGGTGAACAGTATAAGTGAGGAGAGTGTGTTCCCCTGATGGTTTAATACACACGGGACATGTCACCTGGTGAACAGTATAAGTGAGGAGAATGTGTTCCCCTGATGGTTTAATATACACGGGACATGTTACAAGGTGAACAGTATAATTGAGGAGAGTGTGTTCCCCTGATGGTTTAATATACACCGGACATGTTACCAGGTGAACATAATAAATGAGGAGAGTGTGTTCCCCTGATGGCTGAATATACACGGGACATGTTACCAGGTGAACAGTATAAGTGAGGAGAGTGTGTTCCCCTGATGGTTGAATATACACGGGACATGTTACCAGGTGAACAGTATAAGTGAGGAGAGTGTGTTCCCCTGATGATTGAATATACACGGGACATGTTACCAGGTGAACAGTATAAGTGAGGAGAGTGTGTTCCCCTGATGGTTGAATATACACGGGACATGTTACCAGGTGAACAGTATAAGTGAGGAGAGTCTGTTCCCCTGATTGTTTAATACACACGGGACATGTTACAAGGTGAACAGTATAAGTGAGCAGAGTCTGTTCCCCTGATTGTTTAATACACACGGGACATGTTACCAGGTGAACAGTATAAGTGAGGAGAGTGTGTTCCCCTGATGGTTTAATATACACGGGACATGTTACCAGGTGAACAGTATAAGTGAGGAGAGTCTGTTCCCCTGATTGTTTAATATAGACGGGACATGTTACCAGGTGAACAGTATAAGTGCGGAGAGTGTGTTCCCCTGATGGTTTAAAATACACGGGACATGTTACCAGGTGAACAGTATAAGTGAGGAGAGTGTGTTCCCCTGATGATTGAATATACACGGGACATGTTACCAGGTGAACAGTATAAGTGAGGAGAGTGTGTTCCCCTGATGGTTGAATACACACGGGACATGTTAACAGGTGAGCAGTATGATTGAGTAGGGTGAGTTCCCCTGATGGTTTAATATGGACGGGACATGTTACCAGGTGAACAGTATAAGTGAGGAGAGTGTGTTCCCCTGATTGCTTAATACACACGGGACATGTTACCAGGTGAACAGTATAAGTGAGGAGAGTGTGTTCCCCTGATGGTTTAATACACACGGGACATGTTACCAGGTGAACAGTATAAGTGAGGAGTGTGTGTTCCCCTGATTGTTTAATATACACTGGACATGTTACCAGGTGAACAGTATAAGTCAGCAGAGTGTGTTCCCCTGATGGTTTAATATACACGGGACATGTTACCAGGTGAACAGTATAAGTGAGGAGAGTGTGTTCCCCTGATTGTTTAATGCACACGGGACATGTTAGCAGGTGAACAGTATAAGTGAGGAGAGTGTGTTCCCGTGATGGTTTAATATAAACGTGACATGTTAACAGGTGAACAGTATAACTGAGGAGAGTGTGTTCCCCTGATGGTTTAATATACACGGGACATGTTACCAGGTGAACAGTACAAGTGAGGAGAGCGTGTTCCCCTGACTGATAATATTCATTTGACATGTCACCAGGTGAACAGTATAAGTGAGGAGAGCGTGTTCCCCTGACTGTTAAATACCCATTTGACATGTTACCAGGTGAACAGAATAAGTGAGGAGAGTGTGTTCCCCTGATGGTTGAATATACACGGGACATGTTACCAGGTTTACAGTATAAGTGAGGAGAGTGTGATCCCCTGATGGTTGAATATACACGGGACATGTTACCAGGTGAACAGTATAAGTGAGGAGAGTGTGTTCCCCTGATGATTGAATATACACGGGACATGTTACCAGGTGAACAGTATAAGTGAGGAGAGTGTGTTCCCCTGATGGTTGAATATACACGGGAGATGTTACCAGGTGAACAGTATAAGTGAGGAGAGTGTGTTCCCCTGATGGTTGAATATACACGGGACATGTTACCAGGTGAACAGTATAAGTGAGGAGAGTGTGTTCCCCTGATGATTGAATATACACGGGACATGTTACCAGGTGAACAGTATAAGTGAGGAGAGTGTGTTCCCCTGATGGTTGAATATACACGGGAGATGTTACCAGGTGAACAGTATAAGTGAGGAGAGTGTGTTCCCCTGATGGTTGAATATACACGGGACATGTTACCAGGTGAACAGTATAAGTAAGGAAAGTGTGTTCCCCTGATGGTTGAATATACACGGGACATGTCACCAGGTGAACAGTATAAGTGAGGAGAGTCTGTTCCCCTGATTGTTTAATACACACGGGACATGTTACCAGGTGAACAGTATAAGTGAGGAGAGTGTGTTCCCCTGATGGTTTAATATACACGGGACATGTTACCAGGTGAACAGTATAAGTGAGGAGAGTCTGTTCCCCTGATTGTTTAATACACACGGGACATGTTACAAGGTGAACAGTATAAGTGAGCAGAGTCTGTTCCCCTGATTGTTTAATACACACGGGACATGTTACCAGGTGAACAGTATAAGTGAGGAGAGTGTGTTCCCCTGATGGTTTAATATACACGGGACATGTTACCAGGTGAACAGTATAAGTGAGGAGAGTCTGTTCCCCTGATTGTTTAATATAGACGGGACATGTTACCAGGTGAACAGTATAAGTGCGGAGAGTGTGTTCCCCTGATGGTTTAATATACACGGGACATGTTACCAGGTGAACAGTATAAGTGAGGAGAGTGTGTTCCCCTGATGATTGAATATACACGGGACATGTTACCAGGTGAACAGTATAAGTGAGGAGAGTGTGTTCCCCTGATGGTTGAATACACACGGGACATGTTACCAGGTGAGCAGTATGATTGAGTAGCGTGAGTTCCCCTGATGGTTTAATATGGACGGGACATGTTACCAGGTGAACAGTATAAGTGAGGAGAGTGTGTTCCCCTGATTGCTTAATACACACGGGACATGTTACCAGGTGAACAGTATAAGTGAGGAGACTGTGTTCCCCTGATGGTTTAATACACACGGGACATGTTACCAGGTGAACAGTATAAGTGAGGAGTGTGTGTTCCCCTGATTGTTTAATATACACAGGACATGTTACCAGGTGAACAGTATAAGTCAGCAGAGTGTGTTCCCCTGATGGTTTAATATACACGGGACATGTTACCAGGTGAACAGTATAAGTGAGGAGAGTGTGTTCCCCTGATTGTTTAATGCACACGGGACATGTTAGCAGGTGAACAGTATAAGTGAGGAGAGTGTGTTCCCCTGATGGTTTAATATACACGGGACATGTTACCAGGTGAACAGTACAAGTGAGGAGAGCGTGTTCCCCTGACTGATAATATTCATTTGACATGTCACCAGGTGAACAGTATAAGTGAGGAGAGCGTGTTCCCCTGACTGTTAAATACCCATTTGACATGTTACCAGGTGAACAGAATAAGTGAGGGGAGTGTGTTCCCCTGATGGTTGAATATACACGGGACATGTTACCAGGTTTACAGTATAAGTGAGGAGAGTGTGTTCCCCTGATGGTTGAATATACACGGGACATGTTACCAGGTGAACAGTATAAGTGAGGAGAGTGTGTTCCCCTGATGATTGAATATACACGGGACATGTTACCAGGTGAACAGTATAAGTGAGGAGAGTGTGTTCCCCTGATGGTTGAATATACACGGGAGATGTTACCAGGTGAACAGTATAAGTGAGGAGAGTGTGTTCCCCTGATGGTTGAATATACACGGGACATGTTACCAGGTGAACAGTATAAGTGAGGAGAGTGTGTTCCCCTGATGATTGAATATACACGGGACATGTTACCAGGTGAACAGTATAAGTGAGGAGAGTGTGTTCCCCTGATGGTTGAATATACACGGGAGATGTTACCAGGTGAACAGTATAAGTGAGGAGAGTGTGTTCCCCTGATGGTTGAATATACACGGGACATGTTACCAGGTGAACAGTATAAGTGAGGAGAGTGTGTTCCCCTGATGGTTGAATATACACGGGACATGTCACCAGGTGAACAGTATAAGTGAGGAGAGTCTGTTCCCCTGATTGTTTAATACACACGGGACATGTTACCAGGTGAACAGTATAAGTGAGGAGAGTGTGTTCCCCTGATGGTTTAATATACACGGGACATGTTACCAGGTGAACAGTATAAGTGAGGAGAGTGCGTTCCCCTGATGGTTGAATATACACGGGACATGTTACCAGGTGAACAGTATAAGTGAGGAGAGTCTGTTCCCCTGATTGTTTAATACACACGGGACATGTTACAAGGTGAACAGTATAAGTGAGCAGAGTCTGTTCCCCTGATTGTTTAATACACACGGGACATGTTACCAGGTGAACAGTATAAGTGAGGAGAGTGTGTTCCCCAGATGGTTTAATATACACGGGACATGTTACCAGGTGAACAGTATAAGTGAGGAGAGTCTGTTCCCCTGATTGTTTAATATAGACGGGACATGTTACCAGGTGAACAGTATAAGTGCGGAGAGTGTGTTCCCCTGATGGTTTAATATACACGGGACATGTTACCAGGTGAACAGTATAAGTGAGGAGAGTGTGTTCCCCTGATGATTGAATATACACGGGACATGTTACCAGGTGAACAGTATAAGTGAGGAGAGTGTGTTCCCCTGATGGTTGAATACACACGGGACATGTTACCAGGTGAGCAGTATGATTGAGTAGCGTGAGTTCCCCTGATGGTTTAATATGGACGGGACATGTTACCAGGTGAACAGTATAAGTGAGGAGAGTGTGTTCCCCTGATTGCTTAATACACACGGGACATGTTACCAGGTGAACAGTATAAGTGAGGAGACTGTGTTCCCCTGATGGTTTAATACACACGGGACATGTTACCAGGTGAACAGTATAAGTGAGGAGGTTGTGTTCCCCTGATTGTTTAATATACACAGGACATGTTACCAGGTGAACAGTATAAGTCAGCAGAGTGTGTTCCCCTGATGGTTTAATATACACGGGACATGTTACCAGGTGAACAGTATAAGTGAGGAGAGTGTGTTCCCCTGATTGTTTAATATACACAGGACATGTTACCAGGTGAACAGTATAAGTCAGCAGAGTGTGTTCCCCTGATGGTTTAATATACACGGGACATGTTACCAGGTGAACAGTATAAGTGAGGAGAGTGTGTTCCCCTGATTGTTTAATGCACACGGGACATGTTAGCAGGTGAACAGTATAAGTGAGGAGAGTGTGTTCCCGTGATGGTTTAATATAAACGTGACATGTTAACAGGTGAACAGTATAACTGAGGAGAGTGTGTTCCCCTGATGGTTTAATATACACGGGACATGTTACCAGGTGAACAGTACAAGTGAGGAGAGCGTGTTCCCCTGACTGATAATATTCATTTGACATGTCACCAGGTGAACAGTTTAAGTGAGGAGAGCGTGTTCCCCTGACTGTTAAATACCCATTTGACATGTTACCAGGTGAACAGAATAAGTGAGGAGAGTGTGTTCCCCTGATGGTTGAATATACACGGGACATGTTACCAGGTTTACAGTATAAGTGAGGAGAGTGTGTTCCCCTGATGGTTGAATATACACGGGACATGTTACCAGGTGAACAGTATAAGTGAGGAGAGTGTGTTCCCCTGATGATTGAATATACACGGGACATGTTACCAGGTGAACAGTATAAGTGAGGAGAGTGTGTTCCCCTGATGGTTGAATATACACCTAGATGTTACCAGGTGAACAGTATAAGTGAGGAGAGGGTGTTCCCCTGATGGTTGAATATACACGGGACATGTCACCAGGTGAACAGTATAAGTGAGGAGAGTCTGTTCCCCTGATTGTTTAATACACACGGGACATGTTACCAGGTGAACAGTATAAGTGAGGAGAGTGTGTTCCCCTGATGGTTTAATATACACGGGACATGTTACCAGGTGAACAGTATAAGTGAGGAGAGTCTGTTCCCCTGATTGTTTAATATAGACGTGACATGTTACCAGGTGAACAGTATAAGTGAGGAGAGTGTGTTCCCCTGATGGTTTAATATACACGGGACATGTTACCAGGTGAACAGTATAAGTGAGGAGAGTGTGTTCCCCTGATGGTTGAATATACACGGGACATGTTACCAGGTGAACAGTATAAGTGAGGAGAGTGTGTTCCCCTGATGGTTGAATATACACGGGACATGTCACCAGGTGAAGATTATAAGTGAGGAGAGTGTGTTCCCCTGATTATTTAATATACACGGGACATGTTACCAGGTGAACAGTATAAGTGAGGAGAGTGTGTTCCCCTGATTGTTTAATGCACACGGGACATGTTACCAGGTGAACAGCATAAGTGAGGAGAGTGTATTCCCCTGATGGCTGAATATATACGGGACATGTTACCAGGTGAATAGTATAAGTGAGGAGAGTGTGTTCCCCTGACGGTTTAATACTCACGGGACATGTTACCAGGTGAACAGTATAAGTGAGGAGAGTGTGTTCCATTGTTGGTTTAATATACACGGGACTTGTTAACAGGTGAACAGAATAAGTGAGGAGAGTGTGTTCCCTTGATGGTTTAATATACACGGGACATGTCACCAGGTGAACAGTATAAGTGATGAGAGTGTGTTCCCTTGATGGTTTAATATATACGGGACATGTTACCAGGTGAACAGTATAAGTGAGGAGAGTGTGTTCCCCTGATGGTTTAATATACACGGGACATGTTACCAGGTGAACTGAATAAGTGAGGAGAGTGTGTTCCCCTGATGGTTTAATATACACGGGACATGTTACCAGGTGAACAGTATAATTGAGGAGAGTGTGTTCCCCTGATGGTTTAATATACACGGGACATGTTACCAGGTGAACAGAATAAATGAGGAGAGTGTGTTCCCCTGATGGTTGAATATACACGGGACATGTTACCAGGTGAACAGTATAAGTGAGGAGAGTGTGTTCCCCTGATGGTTGAATATACACGGGACATGTTACCAGGTGAACAGTATAAGTGAGGAGAGTGTGTTCCCCTGATGATTGAATATACACGGGACATGTTACCAGGTGAACAGTATAAGTGAGGAGAGTGTGTTCCCCTGATGGTTGAATACACACGGGACATGTTACCAGGTGAACAGAATAAATGAGGAGAGTGTGTTCCCCTGATGGTTGAATATACACGGGACATGTTACCAGGTGAACAGTATAAGTGAGGAGAGTGTGTTCCCCTGATGGTTTAATATGGACGGGACATGTTACCAGGTGAACAGTATAAGTGAGGAGAGTCTGTTCCCCTGATTGTTTAATACACACGGGACATGTTACAAGGTGAACAGTATAAGTGAGGAGAGTGTGTTCCCCTGATGGTTGAATACACACGGGACATGTTACCAGGTGAGCAGTATGATTGAGTAGCGTAAGTTCCCCTGATGGTTTAATATGGACGGGACATGTTACCAGGTGAACAGTATAAGTGAGGAGAGTGCGTTCCCCTGATGGTTGAATATACACGGGACATGTCACCAGGTGAACAGTATAAGTGAGGAGAGTCTGTTCCCCTGATTGTTTAATACACACGGGACATGTTACCAGGTGAACAGTATAAGTGAGGAGAGTGTGTTCCCCTGATGGTTTAATATACACGGGACATGTTACCAGGTGAACAGTATAAGTGAGGAGAGTCTGTTCCCCTGATTGTTTAATATAGACGTGACATGTTACCAGGTGAACAGTATAAGTGAGGAGAGTGTGTTCCCCTGATGGTTTAATATACACGGGACATGTTACCAGGTGAACAGTATAAGTGAGGAGAGTGTGTTCCCCTGATGGTTGAATATACACGGGACATGTTACCAGGTGAACAGTATAAGTGAGGAGAGTGTGTTCCCCTGATGATTGAATATACACGGGACATGTTACCAGGTGAACAGTATAAGTGAGGAGAGTGTGTTCCCCTGATGGTTGAATATACATGGGACATGTCACCAGGTGAACAGTATAAGTGATGAGAGTGTGTTCCCCTGATGGTTTAATATACACGGGACATGTCACCAGGTGAAGATTATAAGTGAGGAGAGTGTGTTCCCCTGATTATTTAATATATACGGGACATGTTACCAGGTGAACAGTATAAGTGAGGAGAGTGTGTTCCCCTGATTGTTTAATGCACACGGGACATGTTACCAGGTGAACAGCATAAGTGAGGAGAGTGTATTCCCCTGATGGCTGAATATATACGGGACATGTTACCAGGTGAATAGTATAAGTAAGGAGAGTGTGTTCCCCTGACGGTTTAATACTCACGGGACATGTTACCAGGTGAACAGTATAAGTGAGGAGAGTGTGTTCCATTGTTGGTTTAATATACACGGGACTTGTTAACAGGTGAACAGAATAAGTGAGGAGAGTGTGTTCCCTTGATGGTTTAATATACACGGGACATGTCACCAGGTGAACAGTATAAGTGATGAGAGTGTGTTCCCTTGATGGTTTAATATATACGGGACATGTTACCAGGTGAACAGTATAAGTGAGGAGAGTGTGTTCCCCTGATGGTTTAATATACACGGGACATGTTACCAGGTGAACAGAGTAAGTGAGGAGAGTGTGTTCCCCTGATGGTTTAATATACACGGGACATGTTACCAGGTGAACAGTATAATTGAGGAGAGTGTGTTCCCCTGATGGTTTAATATACACGGGACATGTTACCAGGTGAACAGAATAAATGAGGAGAGTGTGTTCCCCTGATGGTTGAATATACACGGGACATGTTACCAGGTGAACAGTATAAGTGAGGAGAGTGTGTTCCCCTGATGGTTGAATATACACGGGACATATTACCAGGTGAACAGTATAAGTGAGGAGAGTGTGTTCCCCTGATGATTGAATATACACGGGACATGTTACCAGGTGAACAGTATAAGTGAGGAGAGTGTGTTCCCCTGATGGTTGAATACACACGGGACATGTTACCAGGTGAACAGAATAAATGAGGAGAGTGTGTTCCCCTGATGGTTGAATATACACGGGACATGTTACCAGGTGAACAGTATAAGTGAGGAGAGTGTGTTCCCCTGATGGTTTAATATGGACGGGACATGTTACCAGGTGAACAGTATAAGTGAGGAGAGTCTGTTCCCCTGATTGTTTAATACACACGGGACATGTTACAAGGTGAACAGTATAAGTGAGGAGAGTGTGTTCCCCTGATGGTTGAATACACACGGGACATGTTACCAGGTGAGCAGTATGATTGAGTAGCGTGAGTTCCCCTGATGGTTTAATATGGACGGGACATGTTACCAGGTGAACAGTATAAGTGAGGAGAGTGTGTTCCCCTGATTGCTTAATACACACGGGACATGTTACCAGGTGAACAGTATAAGTGAGGAGAGTGTGTTCCCCTGATGGTTTAATACACACGGGACATGTTACCAGGTGAACAGTATAAGTGAGGAGTGTGTGTTCCCCTGATGGTTTAATATACACGGGACATGTTACCAGGTGAACAGTATAAGTGAGGAGATTGTGTTCCCCTGATGGTTTATTATACACGGGACATGACACCAGGTGAACAGTATGATTGAGTAGAGTCGGTTCCCCTGATGGTTTAATATACACGGGACATTTCACCAGGTGAACAAGATAAGTGAGTAGAGTGTGTTCCCCTGATGGTTTAATATACACGGGACATGTTACCAGGTGAACAGTATAAGTGAGGAGAGTGTGTTCCCCTGATTGTTTAATGCACACGGGACATGTTAGCAGGTGAACAGTATAAGTGAGGAGAATGTGTTCCCGTGATGGTTTAATATACACGTGACATGTTACCAGGTGAACAGTATAACTGAGGAGAGTGTGTTCCCCTGATGGTTTAATATACACGGGACATGTTACCAGGTGAACAGTACAAGTGAGGAGAGCGTGTTCCCCTGACTGTTAAATACCCATTTGACATGTCACCAGGTGAACAGTATAAGTGAGGAGAGCGTGTTCCCCTGACTGTTAAATACCCATTTGACATGTTACCAGGTGAACAGAATAAGTGAGGAGAGTGTGTTCCCCTGAAGGTTGAATATACACGGGACATGTTACCAGGTTTACAGTATAAGTGAGGAGAGTGTGTTCCCCTGATGGTTGAATATACACGGGACATGTTACCAGGTGAACAGTATAAGTGAGGAGAGTGTGTTCCCCTGATGATTAAATATACACGGGACATGTTACCAGGTGAACAGTATAAGTGAGGAGAGTGTGTTCCCCTGATGTTTGAATATACACGGGACATGTTACCAGGTGAACAGTATAAGTGAGGAGAGTGTGTTCCCCTGATGGTTGAATATACACAGGACATGTTACCAGGTGAACAGTATAAGTGAGGAGAGTGTGTTCCCCTGATGGTTGAATATACACGGGACATGTCACCAGGTGAACAGTATAAGTGAGGAGAGTCTGTTCCCCTGATTGTTTAATACACACGGGACATGTTACCAGGTGAACAGTATAAGTGAGGAGAGTGTGTTCCCCTGATGGTTTAATATACACGGGACATGTTACCAGGTGAACAGTATAAGTGAGGAGAGTCTGTTCCCCTGATTGTTTAATATAGACGTGACATGTTACCAGGTGAACAGTATAAGTGAGGAGAGTGTGTTCCCCTGATGGTTTAATATACACGGGACATGTTACCAGGTGAACAGTATAAGTGAGGAGAGTGTGTTCCCCTGATGGTTGAATATACACGGGACATGTTACCAGGTGAACAGTATAAGTGAGGAGAGTGTGTTCCCCTGATGATTGAATATACACGGGACATGTTACCAGGTGAACAGTATAAGTGAGGAGAGTGTGTTCCCCTCATGGTTGAATATACACGGGACATTTTACCAGGTGAACAGTATAAGTGAGGAGAGTGTGTTCCCCTGATGGTTGAATATACACGGGACATGTTACCAGGTGAACAGTATAAGTGAGGAGAGTGTGTTCCCCTGATGGTTGAATATACACGGGACATGTCACCAGGTGAACAGTATAAGTGAGGAGAGTCTGTTCCCCTGATTGTTTAATACACTTGGGACATGTTACCAGGTGAACAGTATAAGTGAAGAGAGTGTGTTCCCCTGATGGTTTAATATACACGGGACATGTTACCAGGTGAACAGTATAAGTGAGGAGAGTCTGTTCCCCTATTGTTTAATATAGACGTGACATGTTACCAGGTGAACAGTATAAGTGAGGAGAGTGTGTTCCCCTAATGGTTTAATATACACGGGACATGTTACCAGGTGAACAGTATAAGTGAGGAGAGTGTGTTCCCCTGATGGTTGAATATACACGGGACATGTTACCAGGTGAACAGTATAAGTGAGGAGAGTGTGTTCCCCTGATGATTGAATATACACGGGACATGTTACCAGGTGAACAGTATAAGTGAGGAGAGTGTGTTCCCCTGATGGTTGAATATACACGGGACATGTCACCAGGTGAACAGTATAAGTGATGAGAGTGTGTTCCCCTGATGGTTTAATATACACGGGACATGTCACCAGGTGAACAGTATAAGTGAGGAGAGTGTGTTCCCCTGATTGTTTAATGCACACGGGACATGTTACCAGGTGAACAGTTTAAGTGAGGAGAGTGTGTTCCCCTGATGGTTTAATATACACGGGACATGTTACCAGGTGAACAGTATAAGTGAGGAGAGTCTGTTCCCCTGATTGTTTAATATAGACGTGACATGTTACCAGGTGAACAGTATAAGTGAGGAGAGTGTGTTCCCCTGATGGTTTAATATACACGGGACATGTTACCAGGTGAACAGTATAAGTGAGGAGAGTGTGTTCCCCTGATGGTTGAATATACACGGGACATGTTACCAGGTGAACAGTATAAGTGAGGAGAGTGTGTTCCCCTGATGATTGAATATACACGGGACATGTTACCAGGTGAACAGTATAAGTGAGGAGAGTGTGTTCCCCTGATGGTTGAATATACACGGGACATGTCACCAGGTGAACAGTATAAGTGATGAGAGTGTGTTCCCCTGATGGTTTAATATACACGGGACATGTTACCAGGTGAACAGTATAAGTGAGGAGAGTGTGTTCCATTGTTGGTTTAATATACACGGGACTTGTTAACAGGTGAACAGAATAAGTGAGGAGAGTGTGTTCCCTTGATGGTTTAATATACACGGGACATGTCACCAGGTGAACAGTATAAGTGATGAGAGTGTGTTCCCTTGATGGTTTAATATATACGGGACATGTTACCAGGTGAACAGTATAAGTGAGGAGAGTGTGTTCCCTTGATGGTTTAATATACACGGGACATGTTACCAGGTGAACAGAATAAGTGAGGAGATTGTGTTCCCCTGATGGTTGAATATACACGGGACATGTTACCAGGTGAACAGTATAAGTGATGAGAGTGTGTTCCCTTGATGGTTTAATATACACGGGACATGTCGCCAGGTGAACAGTATAAGTGAGGAGAGTGTGTTCCATTGTTGGTTTAATATACACGGGATTTGTTAACAGGTGAACAGTATAAGTGAGGAGAGTGTGTTCCATTGTTGGTTTAATATACACGGGACTTGTTAACAGGTGAACAGAATAAGTGAGGAGAATGTGTTCCCCTGATGGTTTAATACACACGGGACATGTTACCAGGTGAACAGTATAAGTGAGGAGATTGTGTTCCATTGTTGGTTTAATATACACGGGACTTGTTAACAGGTGAACAGAATAAGTGAGGAGAATGTGTTCCCCTGATGGTTTAATACACACGGGACATGTTACCAGATGAACAGTATAAGTGAGGAGATTGTGATCCCCTGATGGTTTAATACATACGGGACATGTTAACAGATGAACAGTATAAGTGAGGAGAGTGTGTTCCCCTGATTGTTTAATAAACACAGGACATGTTACCAGGTGAACAGTATAAGTGAGTAGAGTGTGTTCCCCAGATTGTTTAATACACACAGGACATGTTACCAGGTGAACAGTATAAGTGAGGAGATTGTGTTCCCCTGATAATTTAATAAACACGGGACATGTTACCAGGTGAACAGTATATGTGAGGAGAGTGTGTTCCCCTGATGGTTTAATACACACGGGACATGTTACCAGATGAACAGTATAAGTGAGGAGATTGTGTTCCCCTGATGGTTTAATACACACGGGACATGTTCCCAGATGAACAGTATAAGTGAGGAGAGTATGCTCCCCTGATTGTTTTATATACACGGACATGTCAACAGGTGAACAGCATAAGTGAGGAGAGTGTGTTCCCCTGATGGTTTAATACGCACGGGACATGTTACCAGGTGAACAGTATAAGTGAGGAGAGTGTGTTCCCCTGATGGTTTAATATACACAGGACATGTTACCAGGTGAACAGTATAAGTGAGGAGAGTGTGTTCCCCTGATTGTTTAATACGCACAGGACATGTTACCAGGCGAACAGTATAAGTGAGGAGAGTGTGTTCCCCTGATTATGTAATATACACGGTACGTGTTTCCAGGTAAACAGTATAAGTGAGGAGAGTGTGTTCCCCTGATGGTTTAATATACACGGGACATGTCACCAGGTGAACAGTGTAAGTGAGGAGAGTGTGTTCCCATGATGGTTTAATATACACGGGACATGTTACCAGGTGAACAGGATAAGTGAGGAGAGTGTGTTCCCCTGATTATTTAATATACACGGTACTTGTTTCCAGGTAAACAGTATAAGTGAGGAGAGTGTGTTCCGCTGATGGTTTAATATACACGGGACATGTTACCAGGTGAACAGTATAAGTGAGGAGAGTGTGTTCCCCTGATTGTTTAATATACACGGGACATGTTACCAGGTGAACAGTATAAGTGAGGAGAGTGTGTTCCCCTGATTGTTTAATATACAAGGGACATGTTACCAGATGAACAGTATAAGTGAGGAGAGTGTGTTCCCCTGATGGTGTAATATACAGGGGACATGTTACCAGGTGAACAGGATAAGTGAGGAGAGTGTGTTCCCCTGATTGTTTAATACACATGGGACATGTTACCAGGTGAACAGTTTAAGTGAGGAGAGTGTGTTCCCCTGATTGTTTACTATACACAGGACATGTTTCCAGGTGAACAGTATACGTGAGGAGAGTGTGTTCCCCTGATTGTTTACTATACACGGGACATGTTACCAGGTGAACAGTATAAGTGAGGAGAGTGTGTTCCCCTGATTGTTTACTATACACGGGACATGTTAACAGGTGAACAGAAGAATTGAGGAGAGTGTTTTCCCCTGATGGTTTAATATACACAGGACATGTTAACAGGTGAACACGATAAGTGAGGAGAGTGTGTTCCCCTGATTGTTAAATATACACAGGACATGTTGCCAGGTGAACAGTATAAGTGCGGAGATTGTGTTCCCCTGATAATTTAATACACACGGGACATGTTACCAGGTGAACAGTATATGTGAGGAGAGTGTGTTCCCCTGATGGTTGAATATACACGGGACATGTTAACAGGTGAACAGTATATGTGAGGAGTGTGTGTTCCCCTGATGGTTTAATATACTCGGGACATGTTACCAGGTGAACAATATAAGTGAGGAGAGTGTGTTCCCCTGATTGTTTAATGCTCACGGGACATGTTACCAGGTGAACAGTATAAGTGAGGAGAGTGTGTTCCCCTGATGGTTTAATATACACGGGACATGTTACCAGGTGAACAGTATAAGTGAGGAGAGTGTTTTCCCCTGATAATTTAATACACACGGGACATGTTACCAGGTGAACAGTATATGTGAGGAGAGTGTGTTCCCCTGATGGTTGAATATACACGGGACATGTTAACAGGTGAACAGTATATGTGAGGAGTGTGTGTTCCCCTGATGGTTTAATATACTCGGGACATGTTACCAGGTGAACAATATAAGTGAGGAGAGTGTGTTCCCCTGATTGTTTAATGCTCACGGGACATGTTACCAGGTGAACAGTATAAGTGAGGAGAGTGTGTTCCCCTGATGGTTTAATATACACGGGACATGTTACCAGGTGAACAGTATAAGTGAGGAGAGTGTGTTCCCCTGATTATTTAATATACACGGTACGTGTTTCCAGGTAAACAGTATAAGTGAGGAGAGTGTGTTCCGCTGATGGTTTAATATACACGGGACATGTTACCAGGTGAACAGTATAAGTGAGGAGAGTGTGTTCCCCTGATTATTTAATATACACGGTACGTGTTTCCAAGTAAACAGTATAAGTGAGGATCGTGTGTTCCGCTGATGGTTTAATATACACGGGACATGTTACCAGGTGAACAGTATAAGTGAGGAGAGTGTGTTCCCCTGATGGTTTAATATACACGGCACATGTTACCAGGTGAACAGTATCAGTGAGGAGAGTGTGTTCCCCTGATGGTTTAATATACACGGGACATGTCACCAGGTGAACAGTATAAGTGAGGAGAGTGTGTTCCCCTGATTGTTTAATATACAAGGGACATGTTACCAGATGAACAGTATAAGTGAGGAGAGTGTGTTCCCCTGATGGTGTAATATACACGGGACATGTTACCAGGTGAACAGTATAAGTGAGGAGAGTGTGTTCCCCTGATTGTTTACTATACACGGGACATGTTACCAGGTGAAAAGTATAAGAGAGGAGAGTGTGTTCCCCTGATTGTTTAATACACACTGGACATGTTACCAGGTGAACAGTATAAGTGAGGAGAGTGTGTTCCCCTGATTGTTTAATGCACACAGGACATTTCATTAGGTGAACAGTATAAGTGAGGAGAGTGTGTTCCCCTGATGGTTTAATATACCCGGGACATGTAACCAGGTGAACAGTATAAGTGAGGAGAGTGTGTTCCCCTGATTGCTTAATACATAAGGGACATGTTACCAGGTGAACAGTATAAGTGAGGAGAGTGTGTTCCCCTGATGTTTTAATATAAACGGGACGTTTTACCAGGTGAACAGTATAGGCGAGGAGAGAGTGTTCCCCTAAATGGTTTAATATACACGGGACATGTTACCAGGTGAACAGTATAAGTTAGGAGAGTGTGTTCCCCTGATTGTTTACCATACACGGGACATGTTACCAGATAAACAGTATAAGTGAGGAGAGTGTGTTCCCCTGATGGTTTAATACGCACGTGACATGTGACTAGATGAACAGTATAAGTGAGGAGAGTGTGTTCCCCTGATGGTTTAATATACACGGGAATTGCTACCAGGTGAACAGTATAAGTGAGGAGAGTATGTTCCCCTGATGGTTTAATATACACGGGACATGTTACCAGGTGAACAGTATAAGTGAGGAGAGTGTGATCCCCTGATAATTTAATACACACGTGACATGTTACCAGATGAACAGTATAAGTGAGGAGATTGTGTTCCCCTGATTGTTTAATATACACGGGACATGTTCCCAGATGAACAGTATAAGTGAGGAGAGTTTGTTCCCCTGATTGTTTTATGTACACGGGACATGTCAACAGGTGAACAGCATAAGTGAGGAGAGTGTGTTCCCCTGATGGTTTAATACGCACGGGACATGTTACCAGATGAACAGTATAAGTGAGGAGAGTGTGTTCCCCTGATGGTTTAATATACACAGGACATGTTACCAGGTGAACTGTATAAGTGAGGAGAGTATGTTCCCCTGATTGTTTAATACGCACGGGACATGTTACCAGGCGAACAGTATAAGTGAGGAGAGCGTGTTCCCCTGATGATTTAAAACACACAGGACATGTCAACAGTTGAGCAGTATAAGTGAGGAGAGTGTGTTCCCCTGATAATTTAATACACACGTGACATGTTACCAGATGAACAGTATAAGTGAGGAGATTGTGTTCCCCTGATTGTTTAATATACACGGGACATGTTCCCAGATGAACAGTATAAGTGAGGAGAGTGTGTTCCCCTGATGGTTTAATACGCACGGGACATGTTACCAGGTGAACAGTATAAGTGAGGAGAGTGTGTTCCCCTGATGGTTTAATATACACAGGACATGTTACCAGGTGAACTGTATAAGTGAGGAGAGTATGTTCCCCTGATTGTTTAATACGCACGGGACATGTTACCAGGCGAACAGTATAAGTGAGGAGAGTGTGTTCCCCTGATGCTTTAAAACACACAGGACATGTCAACAGTTGAACAGTATAAGTGAGGAGAGTGTGTTCCCCTGATGGTTAAATACACACAGGACATGTCACCATTTGAACAGTATATGTGAGGAGAGTGTGTTCCCCTGACGGTTAAATACACATGGGACCTGTTAACAGGTGAACAGAAGAAGTGAGGAGAGTGTTTTCCCCTGATGGTTTAATATACACGGGACATGTTACCAGGTGAATAGTATATGTGAGGAAAGTGTGTTCCCCTGATTGTTTAATACACACAGGACATGTCACCAGGTGAACAGTATAAGTGAGGAGAGTGTGTTCCCCAGATTGTTTAATGCACACAGGACATGTCACCAGGTGAACAGTATAAGTGAGGAGAGTGTGTTCCCCAGATTGTTTAATATACACAGGACATATTACCAGGTGAACAGTATAAGTGAGGAGAGTGTGTTCCCCTGATTGTTTAATACACACGGGACATGTTACCAGGTGAACAGTATAAGTGAGGAGAGTGTGTTGCCCTCATTGTTTAATATACACAGGACATGTTACCAGGTGAACAGTATAAGTGAGGAGAGTGTGTTCCCCTGATGGTTTAATACACACGGGACATGTTACCAGGTGAACAGTATAAGTGAGGAGAGTTTGTTCCCCTGATTGTATAATACACACGGGACATGTTACCAGGTGAACAGTGTAAGTGAGGAGAGTGTGTTCCCCTGATTGTTTAATATACACGGGACATGTCACCAGGTGAACAGTATAAGTGAGCAGAGTGAGTTCCCCTGATGGTTTAATACACACGGGACAGGTGACCAGATGAACAGTATAAGTGAGGAGAATGTGTTCCCCTAATTGTTGAATATACACGGGACATGTTACCAGGTGAACAGTATAAGTGAGGAGAGTGTGTTCCCCTAATTGTTGAATATACACGGGACATGTTACCAGGTGAACAGTATAAGTGAGGAGAGTGTGTTCCCCTGATTGTTTAATATACACGGGACATGTTACCAGGTGAACAGTGCAAGTGAGGAGAGTGTGTTCCCCTGATGGTTTAATATACACGGGACGTGTCACAAGGTGAACAGCATAAGTGAGGAGAGTGTGTTCCCCTGATGCTTTAATATACACGGGACATGTTACCAGGTGAACAGTATAAGTGAGGAGAGAGTGATCCCCTGATGGTTTAATATACACGGGACATGACACAAGGTGAACAGCATAAGTGAGGACAGTGTGTTCCCCTGATGCTTTAATATACACGGGACATGTTACCAGGTGAACAGTCTAAGTGAGGAGAGGATGTTCCCCTGATGGTTTAATATACACGGGACATGTTACCAGGTGAACAGTATAAGTGAGGAGAGTGTGTTCCCCTGATGGTTTAATATACACGGGACATGATACCAAGTGAACAGTATAAGTGAGGATAGTGTGTTCCCCTGATTGTTTAATATACACGGGACATGTTACCAGGTGAACAGTATAAGAGAGGAGAGTGTGTTCCCCTGATTGTTTAATGCACACAGGACATGTTACCAGGTGAACAGTATAAGTGAGGAGAGTGTGTTCCCCTGATTGTTTAATATACACAGGACATGTTACCAGGTGAACAGAATAAGTGAAGAGGGTGTGTTCCCCTGATTGTTTAATATAAACGGGACATGTTACCAGGTGAACACTATAAGTGAGGAGATTGTGTTCCCCTGATTGTTTAATGCACACAGGACATGTTACCAGGTGAACACTATAAGTGAGGAGAGTGTGTTCCCCTGATGGTTTAATATACACGGGACATGTTACCAGGTGAACACTATATGTGAGGAGAGTGTGTTCCCATGATTGTTTAATGCACACAGGACATGTTACCAGGTGAACAGTAGAAGTGAGGAGAGTGTGTTCCCCTGATTGTTTAATATAAACGGGACATGTTACCATGTGAACAGTATATGTGAGGAGAGTGTGTTCCCCTGTTTGTTTAATATAAACGGGACATGTTACCAGGTGAACAGTAGAAGTGAGGAGAGTGTGTTCCCCTGATTGTTTAATATAAACGGGACATGTTACCAGATGAACAGTATAAGTGAGGAGAGTGTGTTCCCCTGATGGTTTAATACACACGGGACATGTTACCAGGTGAACAGTATAAGTGAGGAGAGTGTGTTCCTCTGATGGTTTAATACACACGGGACATGTTACCAGGTGAACAATATAAGTGAGGAGAGTGTGTTCCCCTGATTGTTTAATGTACACAGGATATGTTACCAGGTGAACAATATAAGTGAGGAGAGTGTGTTCCCCTTATTGTTTAAAGCACACAGGACATGTTACCAGGTGAACAGTATAAGTGAGGAGAGTGTGTTCCTCTGATGGTTTAATACACACGGGACATGTTACCAGGTGAACAATATAAGTGAGGAGAGTGTGTTCCCCTGATTGTTTAATGTACACAGGATATGTTACCAGGTGAACAATATAAGTGAGGAGAGTGTGTTCCCCTTATTGTTTAAAGCACACAGGACATGTTACCAGATGAACAGTAAAAGTGAGGAGAGTGTGTTCCTCTGATGGTTTAATACACACGGGACATGTTACCTGGTCAACAGTATAAGTGAGGAGAGTGTGTTCCCCTGATGGTTTAATATACACGGGACATGTTACCAGGTGAACAGTATAAGTGAAGAGGGTGTGTTCCCCTGATTGTTTAATGTACACAGGACATGTTACCAGGTGAACAGTATAAGTGAAGAGAGTGTGTTCCCCTGATTGTTTAATGTACACAGGACATGTTACCAGGTGAACAGTATAAGTGAGGAGAGTGTGTTCCCCTGATTGTTTAATATAAACGGGACATGTTACCAGGTGAACACTATAAGTGAGGTGAGTGTGTTCCCCTGATTGTTTAATGCACACAGGACATGTTACCAGGTGAACACTATAAGTGAGGAGAGTGTGTTCCCCTGATGGTTTAATATACACGGGACATGTTACCAGGTGAACACTATAAGTGAGGAGAGTGTGTTCCCCTGATTGTTTAATGCACACAGGACATGTTACCAGGTGAACACTATAAGTGAGGAGAGTGTGTTCCCCTGATGGTTTAATATACACGGGACATGTTACCAGGTGAACACTATAAGTGAGGAGAGTGTGTTCCCCTGATTGTTTAATGCACACAGGACATGTTACCAGGTGAACAATATAAGTGAGGAGAGTGTGTTCCCCTGATTGTTTAATGCACACAGGACATGTTACCAGGTGAACAGTATAAGTGAGGAGAGTGTGTTCCCCTGATTGTTTAATATAAACGGGACATGTTACCAGGTGAACAGTATATGTGAGGAGAGTGTGTTCCCCTGATTGTTTAATATAAACGGGACATGTTACCAGGTGAACAGTAGAAGTGAGGAGAGTGTGTTCCCCTGATTGTTTAATATAAACGGGACATGTTACCAGGTGAACAGTATAAGTGAGGAGAGTGTGTTCCCCTGATGGTTTAATACACACGGGACATGTTACCAGGTGAACAGTATAAGTGAGGAGAGTGTGTTCCTCTGATGGTTTAATACACACGGGACATGTTACCAGGTGAACAATATAAGTGAGGAGAGTGTGTTCCCCTGATTGTTTAATGCACACAGGACATGTTACCAGGTGAACAGTATAAGTGAGGAGAGTGTGTTCCCCTGATTGTTTAAAGCACACAGGACATGTTACCAGATGAACAGTATAAGTGAGGAGAGTGTGTTCCTCTGATGGTTTAATACACACGGGACATGTTACCTGGTCAACAGTATAAGTGAGGAGAGTGTGTTCCCCTGATGGTTTAATATACACGGGACATGTTACCAGGTGAACAGTATAAGTGAAGAGGGTGTGTTCCCCTGATTGTTTAATGTACACAGGACATGTTACCAGGTGAACAGTATAAGTGAAGAGAGTGTGTTCCCCTGATGGTTTAATATACACGGGACATGTTACCAGGTGAACAGTATAAGTGAAGAGGGTGTGTTCCCCTGATTGTTTAATGTACACAGGACATATTACCCGGTGAACAGTAGAAGTGAGGAGAGTGTCTTCCCCTGATTGTTTAATGCACACAGGACATGTTACCAGGTGAACAGTATAAGTGAAGAGAGTGTGTTCCCCTGATTGTTTGATACACAAAGGACATGTTACCAGGTGAACATTATAAGTGAGGAGAGCGTGTTCCCCTGATTGTTTAATATACACAGGACATGTTACCAGGTGAACAGTATAAGTGAGGAGAGTGTCTTCCCCTGATTGTTTAAAACACACGGGACATGTTACCAGGTGAACAGTATAAGTGAGGAGAGTGTGTTCCCCTGATTGTTTAATACACACGGGACATGTTACCAGGTGAACAGTATAAGTGAGGAGAGTGTGTTCCCCTGATTGTTTAATACACACAGGACATGTTACCAGGTGAACAGTATTAGTGAGGAGAGTGTGTTCCCCTGATTGTTTAATGCACACAGGACATGTTACCAGGTGAACAATAGAAGAGAGGAGATTTTGTTCCCCTGATGGTTTAATATACACGGGACATGTTACCAGTTGAACAGTATAAGTGAGGAGAGTGTGTTCCCCTGATTGTTTAATGCACAGTTGACATGTTACCAGGTGAACAGGATAAGTGAGGAGAGTGTGTTCCCCTGATTGTTTAATGCACAGTTGACATGTTACCAGGTGAACAGGATAAGTGAGGAGAGTGTGTTCCCCTGATGGTTTAATACACACGGGACATGTTACCAGCTGAACAGTATAAGTGAGGAGAGTTTGTTCCCCTGATTGTATAATACACACGGGACATGTTACCAGGTGAACAGTGAAGTGAGGAGAGTGTGTTCCCCTGATTGTTTAATATACACGGGACATGTCACCAGGTGAACAGTATAAGTGAGCAGAGTGAGTTCCCCTGATGGTTTAATACACACGGGACTGGTGACCAGATGAACAGTATAAGTGAGGAGAGTGTGTTCCCCGAATTGTTGAATATACACGGGACATGTTACCAGGTGAACAGTATAAGTGAGGAGAGTGTGTTCCCCTGATTGTTTAATATACACGGGACATGTTACCAGGTGAACAGTGCAAGTGAGGAGAGTGTGTTCCCCTGATGGTTTAATATGCATGGGACATGTTACCAGGTGAACAGTATAAGTGAGGAGAGTGTGTTCCCCTGATGGTTTAATATACATGGGACATGTTACCAGGTGAACAGTCTAAGTGAGGAGAGGATGTTCCCCTGATGGTTTAATATACACGGGACATGATACCAAGTGAACAGTATAAGTGAGGATAGTGTGTTCCCCTGATTGTTTAATGCACACAAGACATTTTACCAGGTGAACAGTCTAAGTGAGGAGAGGATGTTCCCCTGATTGTTTAATATACACGGGACATGTTACCAGGTGAACAGTTTAAGTGAGGAGAGTGTGTTTCCCTGATTGTTTAATATACACGGGACATGTCACCAGGTGAACAGTATAAGTGAGGAGAATGTGTTCCCCTGATGGTTTAATACACACGGGACATGTTACCAGGTGAACAGTATAAGTGAGGAGAGGATGTTCCCCTGATTGTTTAATATACACGGGACATGTTACCAGGTGAACAGTTTAAGTGAGGAGAGTGTGTTTCCCTGATTGTTTAATATACACGGGACATGTCACCAGGTGAACAGTATAAGTGAGGAGAATGTGTTCCCCTGATGGTTTAATACACACGGGACATGTTACCAGGTGAACAGTATAAGTGAGGAGAGGATGTTCCCCTGATTGTTTAATATACACGGGACATGTTACCAGGTGAACAGTATAAGTGAGGAGAGTGTGTTCCCCTGATTGTTTAATACACACGGGACATGTTACCAGGTGAACAGCATAAGTGATGAGAGTGTGTTCCCATGATGGTTCAATATACACGGGACATGTTACCAGGTGAACAGTATAAGTGAGGAGAGTGTGTTCCCCTGATTGTTTAATATAAACGGGACATGTTACCAGGTGAACAGTATAAGTGAGGAGAGTGTGTTCACCTGATGGTTTAATATACACGGGACATGTTACCAGGTGAACACTATAAGTGAGGAGAGTGTGTTCCCCTGATTGTTTAATATAAACGGGACATGTTACCAGGTGAACAGTATAAGTGAGGAGAGTGTGTTCCCCTGACTGTTTAAAACACACGGGAAATGTTACCAGGTGAACAGTATAAGTGAGGAGAGTGTGTTCCTCTGATGGTTTAATACACACGGGACATGTTACCAGGTGAACAGTATAAGTGAGGAGAGTGTGTTCCTCTGATTGTTTAATACACACGGGACATGTTACCAGGTGAACAATATAAGTGAGGAGAGTGTGTTCCCCTGATTGTTTAATGAACACAGGATATGTTACCAGGTGAACAATATAAGTGAGGAGAGTGTGTTCCCCTGATTGTTTAAAGCACACAGGACATGTTACCAGATGAACAGTATAAGTGAGGAGAGTGTGTTCCTCTGATGGTTTAATGCACACGGGACATGTTACCAGGTGAACAGTATAAGTGAGGAGAGTGTGTTCCTCTGATGGTTTAATACACACGGGACATGTTACCTGGTGAACGGTATAAGTGAGGAGAGTGTGTTCCTCTGATGGTTTAATACACACGGGACATGTTACCTGGTGAACGGTATAAGTGAGGAGAGTGTGTTCCCCTGATTGTTTAATGTACACAGGATATGTTACCAGGTGAACAATATAAGTGAGGAGAGAGTGTTCCCCTTATTGTTTAAAGTACACAGGACATGTTACCAGGTGAACAGTATAAGTGAGGAGAGTGTGTTCCCCTGATTGTTTAAAGCACACAGGACATGTTACCAGATGAACAGTATAAGTGAGGAGAGTGTGTTCCTCTGATGGTTTAATACACACGGGACATGTTACCTGGTCAACAGTATAAGTGAGGAGAGTGTGTTCCCCTGATGGTTTAATATACACAGGACATGTTACCAGGTGAACAGTATAAGTGAAGAGAGTGTGTTCCCCTGATTGTTTAATGTACACAGGACATGTTACCAGGTGAACAGTATAAGTGAAGAGAGTGTGTTCCCCTGATTGTTTAATCTACACAGGACATGTTACCAGGTGAACAGTAGAAGTGAGGAGAGTGTGTTCCCCTGATTGTTTAATGCTCACAGGACATGTTACCAGGTGAACAGTATAAGTGAAGAGAGTGTGTTCCCCTGATTGTTTAATGTACACAGGACATGTTACCAGGTGAACAGTATAAGTGAAGAGAGTGTGTTCCCCTGATTGTTTAATGTACACAGGACATGTTACCAGGTGAACAGTATAAGTGAGGAGAGTGTGTTCCCCTGATTGTTTAATACACAAAGGACATGTTACCAGGTGAACATTATAAGTGAGGAGAGAGTCATCCCCTGATTGTTTAAAACACACGGGACATGTTACCAGGTGAACAGTATAAGTGAAGAGAGTGTGTTCCCCTGATTGTTTAATGTACAAAGGACATGCCACCAGGTGAACAGTATAAGTGAGGAGAGTGTGTTCCCCTGATTGTTTAATACACACGGGACATGTTACCAGGTGAACAGTATAAGTGAGGAGAGTGTGTTCCCCTGATTGTTTAATATAAACGGGACATGTTACCAGGTGAACAGTATAAGTGAGGAGAGTGTGTTCCCCTGATTGTTTAATATACACGGGACATGTTACCAGTTGAACAGTATAAGTGAGGAGAGTGTGTTCCCCTGATTGTTTAATATAAACGGGACATGTTACCAGGTGAACAGTATAAGTGAGGAGAGTGTGTTCCCCTGATTGTTTAATATACACGGGACATGTTACCAGGTGAACAGTAGAAGCGAGAAGAGTGTGTTCCCCTGATTGTTTAATATACACAGGACATGTTACCAGGTGAACAGTATAAGTGAGGAGAGTGTTTTCCCCTGATGGTTAAATACACACGGGACATGTCACCAGGTGAACAGTATAAGTGAGGAGAGTGTGTTCCCATGATGGTTTAACATACACGGGACATGTTACCAGGTGAACAGTATAAGGAAGGAGAGTGTGTTCCCCCGATTGTTTAATATACACCAGACATGTTACCAGGTGAACAATATAAGTGAGGAGAGTTTGTTCCCCTGATGGTTTAATATACACGGGACATGTTACCAGGTGAACAGTACAAGTGAGGAGAGAGTTTTCCCCTGATGGTTTAATGTACACAGGACATGTTACCAGGTGAACAGTACAAGTGAGGAGAGAGTTTTCCCCTGATGGTTTAATGTACACAGTACATGTTACCAGGTGAACAGTATAAGTGAGGAGAGTGTGTTCCCCTGATGGTTTAATACACACGGGAAATGTTAACAGGTGAACAGTATAAGTGAGGAGAGTGTGTTCCCCTGATTGTTTAGTACACACGGGACATGTTACCAGGTGAACAGTATAAGTGAAGAGAGTGTGTTCCCCTGATGGATTAACACACACGGGAAATGTTAACAGGTGAACAGTATAAGTGAGGAGAGTGTGTTCCCCTGATTGTTTAATACACACGGGAAATGTTAACAGGTGAACAGTATAAGTGAGGAGAGTGTGTTCCCCTGATTGTTTAGTACACACGGGACATGTTACCAGGTGAACAGTATAAGTGAGGAGAGTGTGTTCCCCTGATGGTTTAATATACACGGGACATGTTACCAGGTGAACAGTATAAGTGAGGAGAGTGTGTTCCCCTGATGGTTTAATACACACGGGACATGTTACCAGGTGAACAGTATAAGTGAGGAGAGTGTGTTCCTCTGATGTTTTAATACACACGGGACATGTTACCAGGTGAACAATATAAGTGAGGAGAGTGAGTTCCCCTGATTGTTTAATTTACACAGGACATGTTACCAGGTGAACAGTATAAGTGAAGAGAGTGTGTTCCCCTGATTGTTTAATGTACACAGGACATGTTATCAGGTGAACAGTATAAGTGAGTAGAGTGTGTTCCCCTGATTGTTTAAAGCACACAGGACTTGTTACCAGGTGAACAGTAGAAGTGAAGAGAGTGTGTTCCCCTGATTGTTTAATGTACACAGGACATGTCATCAGGTGAACAGTATAAGTGAGGAGAGTGTGTTCCCCTGATTGTTTAAAGCACACAGGACTTGTTACCAGGTGAACAGTAAAAGTGAAGAGAGTGTGTTCCCCTGATTGTTTAAAGCACACAGGACTTGTTACCAGGTGAACAGTAGAAGTGAAGAGAGTGTGTTCCCCTGATTGTTTAATGTACACAGGACATGTTACCAGGTGAACAGTAGAAGTGAGGAGAGTGTGTTCCCCTGATTGTTTAATGTACACAGGACATGTTACCAGGTGAACAGTATAAGTGAAGAGAGTGTGTTCCCCTGATTGTTTAATGTACACAGGACATGTTACCAGGTGAACAGTATAAGTGAGGAGAGTGTGTTCCCCTGATTGTTTAATGTACACAGGACATGTTACCAGGTGAAGAGTATAAGTGAGGAGAGTGTGTTCCCCTGATTGTTTAATATAAACGGGACATGTTACCAGGTGAACAGCATAAGCGAGGAGAGTGTGTACCCCTGATTGTTTAATATACACGGGACATGTTACCAGGTGAGCAGTATAAGTGAGGCGAGTGTGTTCCCCTGATTGTTTAATACTGACGGGACATGTCACCAGGTGAACAGTATAAGTGAGGAGAGTGTGTTCCCCTGATTGTTTAATATAAACGGGACATGTTACCAGGTGAACAGTATAAGTGAGGCGAGTGTGTTCCCCTGATTGTTTAATACTGACGGGACATGTCACCAGGTGAACAGTATAAGTGAGGAGAGTGTGTTCCCACGATGGTTTAACATACACGGGACATGTTACCATGTGAACAGTATAAGTAAGGAGAGTGTGTTCCTCTGATTGTTTAATATACACAGGACCTGATACCAGGTGAACAATATAAGTGAGGAGAGTTTGTTCCCCTGATGGTTTAATATACACGGGACATGTTACCAGTTGAACAGTATAAGTGAGGAGAGTGTGTTCCCCTGATGGTTTAATGTACGCAGGACATGTTACCAGGTGAACAGTGTCAGTGAGGAGAGTGTGTTCCACTGATTGTTTAATACACACGGGACATGTCACCAGGTGAACAGTATAAGTGAGGAGAGTGTGTTCCCCTGACTGTTTAAAACACACGGGACATGTTACCAGGTGAAAAGTATAAGTGAGGAGCGTGTGTTCCCCTGATTGTTTAATTCACACGGGACATGTTACCAGGTGAACAATAAAAGTGTGGAGACTGTGTTCCCGTGATTGTTTAATGCACAGAGGACATGTTACCAGGTGAACAGTATAAGTGAGGAGAGTGTGTTCCCCTGATGGTTTAATACACACGGGACATGTTACCAGGTGAACAGGATTAGTGAGGAGAGTGTGTTCCCCTGATGGTTTAATACACACGGGACATGTTATCAGGTGAACAGTATAAGTGAGGAGAGTGTTTTCTCCTGATAGTTTAATACACACGGGACATGTTACCAGGTGAACAGTCTAAGTGAGGAGAGTGTGTTCCCCTGATTGTTTAATACACACGGGACATGTTACCAGGTGAACAGGATAAGTGAGGAGAGTGTGTTCCCCTGATTGTTTAGTACACACGGGACATGTTACCAGGTGAACATTATAAGTGAGGAGAGTGTGTTCCCCTGATGGTTTAATACACACGGGACATGTTACCAGGTGAACAGTATAAGTGAGGAGAGTGTGTTCCTCTGATGTTTTAATACACACAGGACATGTTACCAGGTGAACAATATAAGTGAAGAGAGTGTGTTCCCCTGATTGTTTAAAGCACACAGGACTTGTTACCAGGTGAACAGTAAAAGTGAAGAGAGTGTGTTCCCCTGATTGTTTAATGTACACAGGACATGTTACCAGGTGAACAGTATAAGTGAGGAGAGTGTGTTCCCCTGATTGTTTAATGTACACAGGACATGTTACCAGGTGAACAGTATAAGTGAAGAGTGTTTTCCCCTGATTGTTTAATGTACAAAGGACATGTTACCAGGTGAACAGTATAAGTGAAGAGACTGTTTTCCCCTGATTGTTTAATGTACACAGGACATGTTACCAGGTGAACATTATAAGTGCGGAGACTTTGTTCCCCTGATTGTTTAATCGACACGGGACATGTTACCAGGTGAACAGTATAAGTGAAGAGAGTGTGTTCCCCTGATTGTTTAATGTACACAGGACATGTTACCAGTTGAACAGTATAAGTGAGGAGAGTGTGTTCCCCTGATTGTTTAATACACAAAGGACATGTTACCAGGTGAACATTATAAGTGCGGAGAGTTTGTTCCCCTGATTGTTTAATACACACAGGACATGTTACCAGGTGAGCAGGATAAGTGAGGAGAGTGTGTTCCCCTGATTGTTTAATACACACGGGACATGTTACCAAAAAAACACTATAAGTGAGGAGAGTGTGTTCCCCTGATTGTTTAATGCACACAGGACATGTTACCAGGTGAACACTATAAGTGAGGAGAGTGTGTTCCCCTGATGGTTTAATATACACGGGACATGTTACCAGGTGAACACTATAAGTGAGGAGAGTGTGTTCCCCTGATTGTTTAATATAAACGGGACATGTTACCAGGTGAACAGTATAAGTGAGGAGAGTGTGTTCCCCTGACTGTTTAAAACACACGGGAAATGTTACCAGGTGAACAGTATAAGTGAGGAGAGTGTGTTCCTCTGATGGTTTAATACACACGGGACATGTTACCAGGTGAACAGTATAAGTGAGGAGAGTGTGTTCCTCTGATTGTTTAATACACACGGGACATGTTACCAGGTGAACAATATAAGTGAGGAGAGTGTGTTCCCCTGATTGTTTAATGAACACAGTATATGTTACCAGGTGAACAATATAAGTGAGGAGAGTGTGTTCCCCTGATTGTTTAAAGCACACAGGACATGTTACCAGATGAACAGTATAAGTGAGGAGAGTGTGTTCCTCTGATGGTTTAATGCACACGGGACATGTTACCAGGTGAACAGTATAAGTGAGGAGAGTGTGTTCCTCTGATGGTTTAATACACACGGGACATGTTACCTGGTGAACGGTATAAGTGAGGAGAGTGTGTTCCTCTGATGGTTTAATACACACGGGACATGTTACCTGGTGAACGGTATAAGTGAGGAGAGTGTGTTCCCCTGATTGTTTAATGTACACAGGATATGTTACCAGGTGAACAATATAAGTGAGGAGAGAGTATTCCCCTTATTGTTTAAAGCACACAGGACATGTTACCAGGTGAACAGTATAAGTGAGGAGAGTGTGTTCCCCTGATTGTTTAAAGCACACAGGACATGTTACCAGATGAACAGTATAAGTGAGGAGAGTGTTTTCCTCTGATGGTTTAATACACACGGGACATGTTACCTGGTCAACAGTATAAGTGAGGAGAGTGTGTTCCCCTGATGGTTTAATATACACAGGACATGTTACCAGGTGAACAGTATAAGTGAAGAGGGTGTGTTCCCCTGATTGTTTAATGTACACAGGACATGTTACCAGGTGAACAGTATAAGTGAAGAGAGTGTGTTCCCCTGATTGTTTAATCTACACAGGACATGTTACCAGGTGAACAGTAGAAGTGAGGAGAGTGTGTTCCCCTGATTGTTTAATGCTCACAGGACATGTTACCAGGTGAACAGTATAAGTGAAGAGAGTGTGTTCCCCTGATTGTTTAATGTACACAGGACATGTTACCAGGTGAACAGTATAAGTGAAGAGAGTGTGTTCCCCTGATTGTTTAATACACAAAGGACATGTTACCAGGTGAACATTATAAGTGAGGAGAGCGTGTTCCCCTGATTGTTTAATATACACAGGACATGTTACCAGGTGAACAGTATAAGTGAGGAGAGAGTCATCCCCTGATTGTTTAAAACACACGGGACATGTTACCAGGTGAACAGTATAAGTGAAGAGAGTGTGTTCCCCTGATGGTTTAATGTACAAAGGACATGCCACCAGGTGAACAGTATAAGTGAGGAGAGTGTGTTCCCCTGATTGTTTAATACACACGGGACATGTTACCAGGTGAACAGTATAAGTGAGGAGAGTGTGTTCCCCTGATTGTTTAATATAAACGGGACATGTTACCAGGTGAACAGTATAAGTGAGGAGAGTGTGTTCCCCTGATTGTTTAATATACACGGGACATGTTACCAGTTGAACAGTATAAGTGAGGAGAGTGTGTTCCCCTGATTGTTTAATATAAACGGGACATGTTACCAGGTGAACAGTATAAGTGAGAAGAGTGTGTTCCCCTGATTGTTTAATATACACGGGACATGTTACCAGGTGAACAGTAGAAGCGAGAAGAGTGTGTTCCCCTGATTGTTTAATATACACAGGACATGTTACCAGGTGAACAGTATAAGTGAGGAGAGTGTTTTCCCCTGATGGTTAAATACACACGGGACATGTCACCAGGTGAACAGTATAAGTGAGGAGAGTGTGTTCCCATGATGGTTTAACATACACGGGACATGTTACCAGGTGAACAGTATAAGGAAGGAGAGTGTGTTCCCCCGATTGTTTAATATACACCAGACATGTTACCAGGTGAACAATATAAGTGAGGAGAGTTTGTTCCCCTGATGGTTTAATATACACGGGACATGTTACCAGAAGAACAGTACAAGTGAGCAGAGTGTGTTCCCCTGATTGTTTAATGCACACAGGACATGTTACCAGGTGAACAGTACAAGTGAGGAGAGAGTTTTCCCCTGATGGTTTAATGTACACAGTACATGTTTCCAGGTGAACAGTATAAGTGAGGAGAGTGTGTTCCCCTGATGGTTTAATACACACGGGAAATGTTAACAGGTGAACAGTATAAGTGAGGAGAGTGTGTTCCCCTGATTGTTTAGTACACACGGGACATGTTACCAGGTGAACAGTATAAGTGAGGAGAGTGTGTTCCCCTGATGGATTAACACACACGGGAAATGTTAACAGGTGAACAGTATAAGAGAGGAGAGTGTGTTCCCCTGATTGTTTAATACACACGGGTAATGTTAACAGGTGAACAGTATAAGTGAGGAGAGTGTGTTCCCCTGATTGTTTAGTACACACGGGACATGTTACCAGGTGAACAGTATAAGTGAGGAGAGTGTGTTCCCCTGATGGTTTAATATACACGGGACATGTTACCAGGTGAACAGTATAAGTGAGGAGAGTGTGTTCCCCTGATGGTTTAATACACACGGGACATGTTACCAGGTGAACAGTATAAGTGAGGAGAGTGTGTTCCTCTGATGTTTTAATACACACGGGACATGTTACCAGGTGAACAATATAAGTGAGGAGAGTGAGTTCCCCTGATTGTTTAATTTACACAGGACATGTTACCAGGTGAACAGTATAAGTGAAGAGAGTGTGTTCCCCTGATTGTTTAATGTACACAGGACATGTTATCAGGTGAACAGTATAAGTGAGTAGAGTGTGTTCCCCTGATTGTTTAAAGCACACAGGACTTGTTACCAGGTGAACAGTAGAAGTGAAGAGAGTGTGTTCCCCTGATTGTTTAATGTACACAGGACTTGTTACCAGGTGAACAGTAAAAGTGAAGAGAGTGTGTTCCCCTGATTGTTTAAAGCACACAGGACTTGTTACCAGGTGAACAGTATAAGTGAAGAGAGTGTGTTCCCCTGATTGTTTAATGTACACAGGACATGTTACCAGGTGAACAGTATAAGTGAGGAGAGTGTGTTCCCCTGATTGTTTAATGTACACAGGACATGTTACGAGGTGAACAGTATAAGTGAAGAGAGTGTGTTCCCCTGATTGTTTAATGTACACAGGACATGTTACCAGGTGAACAGTATAAGTGAGGAGAGTGTGTTCCCCTGATTGTTTAATGTACACAGGACATGTTACCAGGTGAAGAGTATAAGTGAGGAGAGTGTGTTCCCCTGATTGTTTAATATAAACGGGACATGTTACCAGGTGAACAGCATAAGCGAGGAGAGTGTGTACCCCTGATTGTTTAATATACACGGGACATGTTACCAGGTGAGCAGTATAAGTGAGGCGAGTGTGTTCCCCTGATTGTTTAATACTGACGGGACATGTCACCAGGTGAACAGTATAAGTGAGGAGAGTGTGTTCCCACGATGGTTTAACATACACGGGACATGTTACCATGTGAACAGTATAAGTAAGGAGAGTGTGTTCCTCTGATTGTTTAATATACACAGGACCTGATACCAGGTGAACAATATAAGTGAGGAGAGTTTGTTCCCCTGATGGTTTAATATACACGGGACATGTTACCAGTTGAACAGTATAAGTGAGGAGAGTGTGTTCCCCTGATGGTTTAATGTACGCAGGACATGTTACCAGGTGAACAGTGTCAGTGAGGAGAGTGTGTTCCACTGATTGTTTAATACACACGGGACATGTCACCAGGTGAACAGTATAAGTGAGGAGAGTGTGTTCCCCTGACTGTTTAAAACACACGGGACATGTTACCAGGTGAAAAGTATAAGTGAGGAGCGTGTGTTCCCCTGATTGTTTAATTCACACGGGACATGTTACCAGGTGAACAATAAAAGTGTGGAGACTGTGTTCCCGTGATTGTTTAATGCACAGAGGACATGTTACCAGGTGAACAGTATAAGTGAGGAGAGTGTGTTCCCCTGATGGTTTAATACACACGGGACATGTTACCAGGTGAACAGGATTAGTGAGGAGAGTGTGTTCCCCTGATGGTTTAATACACACGGGACATGTTATCAGGTGAACAGTATAAGTGAGGAGAGTGTTTTCTCCTGATAGTTTAATACACACGGGACATGTTACCAGGTGAACAGTCTAAGTGAGGAGAGTGTGTTCCCCTGATTGTTTAATACACACGGGACATGTTACCAGGTGAACAGGATAAGTGAGGAGAGTGTGTTCCCCTGATTGTTTAGTACACACGGGACATGTTACCAGGTGAACATTATAAGTGAGGAGAGTGTGTTCCCCTGATGGTTTAATACACACGGGACATGTTACCAGGTGAACAGTATAAGTGAGGAGAGTGTATTCCTCTGATGTTTTAATACACACAGGACATGTTACCAGGTGAACAATATAAGTGAAGAGAGTGTGTTCCCCTGATTGTTTAAAGCACACAGGACTTGTTACCAGGTGAACAGTAAAAGTGAAGAGAGTGTTTTCCCCTGATTGTTTAATGTACAAAGGACATGTTACCAGGTGAACAGTATAAGTGAAGAGACTGTTTTCCCCTGATTGTTTAATGTACACAGGACATGTTACCAGGTGAACAGTATAAGTGAGGAGAGTGTGTTCCCCTGATTGTTTAATGTACACAGGACATGTTACCAGGTGAACAGTATAAGTGAAGAGAGTGTTTTCCCCTGATTGTTTAATGTACAAAGGACATGTTACCAGGTGAACAGTATAAGTGAAGAGACTGTTTTCCCCTGATTGTTTAATGTACACAGGACATGTTACCAGGTGAACATTATAAGTGCGGAGACTTTGTTCCCCTGATTGTTTAATCGACACGGGACATGTTACCATGTGAACAGTATAAGTGAAGAGAGTGTGTTCCCCTGATTTTTTAATGTACACAGGACATGTTACCAGTTGAACAGTATAAGTGAGGAGAGTGTGTTCCCCTGATTGTTTAATACACAAAGGACATGTTACCAGGTGAACATTATAAGTGCGGAGAGTTTGTTCCCCTGATTGTTTAATACACACAGGACATGTTACCAGGTGAACAGGATAAGTGAGGAGAGTGTGTTCCCCTGATTGTTTAATACACACGGGACATGTTACCAGGTGAACAGTATATGTGAGGAGCGTGTGTTCCCCTGATTGTTTAATACACACGGGACATGTTACCAGGTGAACAGTATAAGTGAGGAGAGTGTGTTCCCCTGATTGTTTAATACACACGGGACATGTTACCAGGAGAACAGTATAAGTGAGGAGAGTGTGTTCCCCTGATTGTTTAATACACACGGGACATGTTACCAGGTGAACAGTATAAATGAGGAGAGTGTGTTCCCCTGATTGTTTAATACACACGGGACATGTTACCAGGTGAACAGTATAAGTGAGGAGAGTGTGTTCCCCTGATTGTTTAATGCACACAGGACATGTTACCAGGTGAACAGTATAAGTGAGGAGAGAGTATTCCCCTGATGGTTTAATGTACACAGGTCATGTTACCAGGTGAACAGTATAAGTCAGGAGAGTGTGTTCCCCTGATTGTTTAATACACACAGGACATGATACCAATTGAACAGTAAAAGTGAGGAGAGTGTGTTCCCCTGATTGTTTAATATACACGGGACATGTTACCAGGTGAACAGTATAAGTGATGAGAGTGTGTTCCCCTGATTGTTTATTATACACGGGACATGTTACCAGCTGAACTGTATAAGTGAGGAGAGTGTGTTCCCCTGATTGTTTAATGCACACAGGACATGTTACCAGGTGAACAGTATAAGTGAGGAGAGTGTGTTCCCCTGATTGTTTAATATACACGGGGTATGTTACCAGGTGAACATTATACGTGCGGAGAGTTTGTTCCCCTGATTGTTTAATACACACAGGACATGTTACCAGGTGAGCAGTGTAGGTGAGGAGAGTGTGTTCCCCTGATAGTTTAATGTACTTGGGACATGTCACCAGGTGAACAGTATCAGTGAGGAGAGTGTGTTCCCCTGATTGTTTAATACACACGGGACATGTCACCAGGTGAACAGTAAAAGTGTGGAGACTGTGTTCCAGTGATTGTTTAATGCACAGAGGACATGTTACCAGGTGAACAGTATAAGTGAGGAGAGTGTGTTCCCCTGATTGTTTAATACACACGGGACATGTTACCAGGTGAACAGCATAAGTGAGGAGAGTGTGTTCCCCTGATGGTTTAATACACACTGGACATGTTACCAGGTGAACAGTATATGTGAGGAGCGTGTGTTCCCCTGATTGTTTAATACACACGGGACATGTTACCAGGTGAACAGTATAAGTGAGGAGAGTGTGTTCCCCTGATTGTTTAATACACACGGGACATGTTACCAGGTGAACAGTATAAGTGAGGAGAGTGTGTTCCCCTGATTGTTTAATACACACGGGACATGTTACCAGGTGAACAGTATAAATGAGGAGAGTGTGTTCCCCGGATTGTTTAATACACACGGGACATGTTACCAGGTGAACAGTATAAGTGAGGAGAGTGTGTTCCCCTGATTTTTTAATGCACACAGGACATGTTACCAGGTGAACAGTATAAGTGAGGAGTGAGTATTCCCCTGATGGTTTAATGTACACAGGTCATGTTACCAGGTGAACAGTATAAGTGAGGAGAGTGTGTTCCCCTGATTGTTTAATACACACAGGACATGATACCAAGTGAACAGTAAAAGTGAGGAGAGTGTGTTCCCCTGATTGTTTAATATACACGGGACATGTTACCAGGTGAACAGTATAAGTGATGAGAGTGTGTTCCCCTGATTGTTTATTATACACGGGACATGTTACCAGCTGAACTGTATAAGTGAGGAGAGTGTGTTCCCCTGATTGTTTAATGCACACAGGACATGTTACCAGGTGAACAGTATAAGTGAGGAGAGTGTGTTCCCCTGATTGTTTAATATACACGGGGTATGTTACCAGGTGAACATTATACGTGCGGAGAGTTTGTTCCCCTGATTGTTTAATACACACAGGACATGTTACCAGGTGAGCAGTGTAGGTGAGGAGAGTGTGTTCCGCTGATAGTTTAATGTACTTGGGACATGTCACCAGGTGAACAGTATCAGTGAGGAGAGTGTGTTCCCCTGATTGTTTAATACACACGGGACATGTCACCAGGTGAACAGTAAAAGTGTGGAGACTGTGTTCCAGTGATTGTTTAATGCACAGAGGACATGTTACCAGGTGAACAGTGTAAGTGAGGAGAGTGTGTTCCCCTGATTGTTAAATGCACACGGGACATGTTACCAGGTGAACAGGATAAGTGAGGAGAGTGTGTTCCCCTGATGGTTTAATACACACGGGACATGTTACCAGGTGAACAGTACAAGTGAGGAGAATGTGTTCCCCTGATGGATTAACACACACGGGAAATGTTACCAGGTGAACATGATAAGTGAGGAGAGTGTGTTCCCCTGATGGTTTAATACACACGGGACATGTTACCAGGTGAACAGTATAAGTGAGGAGTTTATGTTCCCCTGATGGATTAACACACACGGGAAATGTTACCAGGTGAACAGTATAAGTGAGGAGAGTGTGTTCCTCTGACGTTTTAATACACACAGGACATGTTACCAGGCGAACAATATAAGTGAAGAGAGTGTGTTCCCCTGATTGTTTAAAGCACACAGGACTTGTTACCAGGTGAACAGTAAAAGTGAAGAGAGTGTGTTCCCCTGATTGTTTAATGTAGACAGGACATGTTACCAGGTGAACAGTATAAGTGAAGAGACTGTTTTCCCCTGATTGTTTAATAGACACGGGACATGTTACCAGGTGAACAGTATAAGTGAGGAGAGTGTGTTCCCCTGATTGTTTAATATACACGGGACATGTCACCAGGTGAACAGTATAAGTGAAGAGACTGTTTTCCCCTGATTGTTTAATGTACACAGGACATGTTACCAGGTGAACAGTATAAGTGAGGAGAGTGTGTTCCCCTGATTGTTTAATATACACGGGACATGTTACCAGGTGAACTGTATAAGTGAGGAGAGAGTGTTCCCCTGATTGTTTAATACACACAGGACATGTTACCAGGTGAACAGTATAAGTGAGGAGAGTGTGTTCCCCTGATTGTTTAATGCACACAGGACATGTTACCAGGTGAACAGTATAAGTGAGGAGAGTGTGTTCCCCTGATTGTTTAATATACACGGGACATGTGACCAGGTGAACAGTATAAGCGAGAAGAGTGTGTTCCCCTGATTGTTTAATATACACAGGACATGTTACCAGGTGAACAGTAGAAGTGAGGAGAGTGTGTTCCCCTGATTGTTTAATATAAACGGGACATGTGACCAGGTGAACAGTATAAGCGAGAAGAGTGTGTTCCCCTGATTGTTTAATATACACAGGACATGTTACCAGGTGAACAGTATAAGTGAGGAGAGTGTGTTCCCATGATGGTTTAATATACACAGGACATGTTACCAGGTGAACAGTATAAGTGAGGAGAGTGTGTTCCCCTGATTGTTTAATATACACAGGACATGTTACCAGGTGAACAGTATAAGTGAGGAGAGTGTGTTCCCCTGATTGTTTAATACACATGGGACATGTTACCAGGTGAACAGTATAAGTGAGGAGAGTGTGTTCCCCTGATTGTTTAATACACACGGGACATGTTACCAGGTGAACAGTAGAAGTGAGGAGAGTGTGTTCCCCTGATTGTTTAATATAAACGGGACATGTGACCAGGTGAACAGTATAAGCGAGAAGAGTGTGTTCCCCTGATGGTTTAATATACACAGGACATGTTACCAGGTGAACAGTAGAAGTGAGGAGAGTGTGTTCCCCTGATTGTTTAATATAAACGGGACATGTGACCAGGTGAACAGTATAAGCGAGAAGAGTGTGTTCCCCTGATTGTTTAATATACACAGGACATGTTACCAGGTGAACAGAATAAGTGAGGAGAATGTGTTCCCATGATTGTTTAATATAAACGGCACATTTTACCAGGTGAACAGTATAAGTGAGGAGAGTGTGTTCCCCTGATTGTTTAATATACACGGGACATGCTACCAGTTGAACAGCATAAGCGAGGAGAGTGTGTTCCCCTGATTGTTTAATGCACACGGGACATGTTACCAGGTGAACAGTATAAGTGAGGAGAGTGTGTTCCCCTGATTGTTTAATATACACAGGACATGTTACCAGGTGAACAGTATAAGTGAGGAGAGTGTGTTCCCATGATGGTTTAATATACACAGGACATGTTACCAGGTGAACAGTAGAAGAGAGGAGAGTGTGTTCCCCTGATTGTTTAATATAAACGGGAATTGTGACCAGGTGAACAGTATAAGCGAGAAGAGTGTGTTCCCCTGATTGTTTAATATACACAGGACATGTTACCAGGTGAACAGTATAAGTGAGGAGAGTGTGTTCCCATGATTGTTTAATATAAACGGCACATTTTACCAGGTGAACAGTATAAACGAGGAGAGTGTGTTCCCCTGATTGTTTAATATACACGGGACATGTTACCAGGTGAACAGTATAAGTGAGGAGAGTGTGTTCCCCTGATTGTTTAATGCACACAGGACATCTTACCAGGTGAACAGTATAAGTGAGGAGAGAGTGTTCCCCTGATGGTTTAATGTACACAGGACATGTTACCAGGTGAACAGTATAAGTGAGGAGAGTGTGTTCCCCTGATTGTTTAATGCACACAGGACATGTTACCAGGTGAACAGTATAAGTGAGGAGAGTGTGTTCCCCTGATGGTTTAATGTACACAGGACATGTTACCAGGTGAACAGTATAAGTGAGGAGAGTGTGTTCCCCTGATTGTTTAATGTACACAGGACATGTTACCAGGTGAACAGTATAAGTGAGGAGAGTGTGTTCCCCTGATTGTTTAATGCACACAGGACATGTTACCAGGTGAACAGTATAAGTGAGGAGAGTGTGTTCCCCTGATGGTTTAATGTACACAGGACATGTTACCAGGTGAACAGTATAAGTGAGGAGAGTGTGTTCCCCTGATGGTTTAATATACACGGGACATGTTACCAGGTGAACAGTATAAGTGAGGAGAGTGTGTTCCCCTGATTGTTTAATGTACACAGGACATGTTACCAGGTGAACAGTATAAGTGAGGAGAGTGTGTTCCCCTGATTGTTTAATGCACACAGGACATGTTACCAGGTGAACAGTAGAAGTGAGGAGAGTGTGTTCCCCTGGTTGTTTAATATACATGGGACATGTTACCAGGTGAACAGTATAAGTGAGGAGAGTGCTTTCCCCTGATGGTTTAATAAACACGGGACATGTTACCAGGTGAACAGCAAAAGTGAGGATACTGTATTCCCCTGATGGTTCAATATACACGGGACATGTTAGCTGGTGAACAGTATAAGTGAGGAGAGTGTGTTCCCCAGATGGTTTAATATACACGGGACATGTTACCAGGTGAACAGTATAAGTGAGGAGAGTTTGTTCCCCTGATGGTATAATATACACGGGACATGTTCGCAGGTGAACAGTATAAGTGAGGAGAGTGTGTTCCGCTGATTGTTTAATATTCACAGGACATGTTAGCACGTGAACAGTATAAGTGAGGAGAGTTTGTTCCCCTGATGGTTTAATACACACGGGACATGTTACCAGGTGAACAGTATAAGTGAGGAGAGTGAGTTCCCCTGATTGTTTAATATACACAGGACATGTTAGCACGTGAACAGTATAAGTGATGAGAGTGTGTTCCCATGATGGTTTAACATGCACGGGGCATGTTACCAGGTGAACAGTATAAGTGAGGAGAGTGTATTCCGCTGATGGTTTAATACACATGGGACATGTTACCAGGTGAAGAGCAGAAGTGAGGAGAGTGTGTTCCCCTGATTGTTTAATATACAAAGGACATGTTACCAGGTGAACAGTATAAGTGAGGAGAGTATGTTCCCCTGATGGTTTAATACACACGGGACATATTAGCATGTGAACATTATAAGTGAGGAGAGTGTGTTCCGCTGATTGTTTAGTAGACACGGGACATGTTACCAGGTGAACAGTATAAGTGAGGAGAGTGTGTTCCCCTGATGGTTTAATATACATGGGACATGTTACCAGGTGAACAGTATAAGCGAGGAGATTGTGTTCCCCTGATTGTTTAATATACACAGGACATGTTACCAGGTGAACAGTATAAGTGAGGAGAGTGAGTTCCCCTGATTGTTTAATATACACAGGACATGTTACCAGGTGAACAGTATAAGTGAGGAGAGTATGTTCCCCTGATGGTTAAATACACACAGGACATGTTACCAGGTGAACATTACAGGTGAGGATAGTGTGTTCCCCTGATTGTTTAATATACACGGGACATGTTACCAGGTGAACAATATAAGTGAGGAGAGTTTGTTCCCCTGATGGTTTAATATACACGGGACATGTTACCAGTTGAACAGTATAAGTGAGGAACGTGTGTTCCCCTGATTGTTTAATGCACACGGGACATGTCACCAGGTGAACAGTATAAGTGAGGAGAGAGTGTTCCCCTGATGGTTTAATGTACACAGGACATGTTACCAGGTGAACAGTAGAAGTAAGGAAAGTGTGTTCCCCTGATTGTTTAATACACACAGGACATGTTACCAGGTGAATAGTATAAGTGAGGAGAGTGTGTTCCCCTGATGGTTTAATATACACGGGACATGTTACCATGTGAACAGTATAAGTGAGGAGAGTGTTTTCCCCTGATTGTTTAATACACACGGGACATGTCACCAGGTGAACAGTATAAGTGAGGAGAGTGTGTTCCGCTGATGGTTTAATAGACACGGGACATGTTACCAGGTGAACAGTATATGTGAGGAGAGTGTGTTCCCCTGATGTTTTAATACACACGGGACATGTCACCAGGTGAACAGTATAAGTGAGGAGAGTGAGTTCCCCTGATTGTTTAATATACACAGGACATGTCACCAGGTGAACAGTATATGTGAGGAGAGTGTGTTCCCCTGATGGTTTAATATACACGGGACATGTTACCAGGTGAACAGTATAAGTGAGGAGAGTGTGTTCCGCTGATGGTTTAATAGACACGGGACATGTTACCAGGTGAACATTATAAGTGAGGAGAGTGTGTTCACCTGATTGTTTAATACACACGGGACAAGTCACCAGGTGAACAGTATAAGTGAGGAGAGTGTTTTCCCCTGATTGTTTAATACACATGGGACAAGTCACCAGGTGAACAGTATAAGTGAGGAGAGTGTGTTCCGCTGATGGTTTAATAGACACGGGACATGTTACCAGGTGAACATTATAAGTGAGGAGAGTGTGTTCACCTGATTGTTTAATGCACACAGGACAAGTTACCAGGTGAACAGTATAAGTGAGGAGAGTGTGTTCCCCTGATTGTTTAATATACACTGGACATGTTGCCACGTGAACAGTCTAAGTGAGGAGAGTGTGTTCCCATGATGGTTTAACATACACGGGACATGTTACCAGGTGAACAGTATAAGTGAGTGGAGTGTGTTCCCCTGATTGTTTAATAAACACGGGACATGTTACCAGGTGAACAGTATAAGTGAGTGGAGTGTGTTCCCCTGATTGTTTAATGCACAGTTGACATGTTACCAGGTGAACATTATAAGTGAGGAGAGTGTGTTCCCCTGATAGTTTAATATGCACGGGACATGTTACCAGATGAACAGTATAATTGAGGAGAATGTGTTCCCCTGATGGTTTAATACTGACAGGACATGTCACCAGGTGAACAGTATATGAGAGTAGATTGTGTTCCCCTGATGGTTTAATATACACGGGACATGTTACCAGGTGAACTGTATAAGTGAGGAGAGTGTGTTCCCCTGATTGTTTAATGCACATGGGACATGTTACGAGGTGAACAGTATGAGTGAGGAGAGTGAGTTCCCCTGATTGTTTAATGCACAGTTGACATGTTACCAGGTGAACAGTATAAGTGAGGAGAGTGTGTTCCCCTGATGGTTTAATACACACGGGAGATGTTACCAGGTGAACAGTATAAGTGAGGAGAGTGTGTTCCCCTGATGGTTTATTACACACGGGACATGTTACCAGGTGAAGAGTATAAGTGAGGATAGTGTTTTCCCCTGATAGTTCAATACACACGGGACATGTTACCAGGTGAACAGTATAAGTGAGGAGAGTGTGTTCCGCTGATGGTTTAATACACACGGGACATGTTACCAGGTGAACAGTGTATGCGAGGAGAGTGTGTTCCCCTGATGGTTTAATACACACGGGACATATTACCATGTGAACATTATAAGTGAGGAGAGTGTGTTCCGCTGATTGTTTAGTAGACACGGGACATGTTACCAGGTGAACAGTGTATGCGAGGAGAGTGTGTTCCCCTGATGGTTTAATACACACGGGACATATTACCAGGTGAACAGTATAAGTGAGGAGAGTGTGTTCCGCTGATGGTTTAATACACACGGGACATGTTACCAGGTGAACAGTGTATGCGAGGAGAGTGTGTTCCCCTGATGGTTTAATACACACGGGACATATTAGCATGTGAACATTATAATTGAGGAGAGTGTGTTCCGCTGATTGTTTAGTAGACACGGGACATGTTACCAGGTGAACAGTATAAGTGAGGAAAGTGTGTTCCCCTGATTGTTTAATATACATGGGACATGTTACCATGTGAACAGTATAAGTGAGGAGAGTGTGTTCCGCTGATTGTTTAGTAGACACGGGACATGTTACCAGGTGAACAGTATAAGTGAGGAGAGTGTGTTCCCCTGATGGTTTAATATACATGGGACATGTTACCAGGTGAACAGTATAAGCGAGGAGATTGTGTTCCCCTGATTGTTTAATATACACAGGACATGTTACCAGGTGAACAGTATAAGCGAGGATAGTGTGTTCCCCTGATTGTTTAATATACACAGGACATGTTACCAGGTGAACAGTATAAGTGAGGAGAGTGAGTTCCCCTGATTGTTTAATATACACAGGACATGTTACCAGGTGAACAGTATAAGTGAGGAGAGTTTGTTCCCCTGATGGTTTAATATACACGGGACATGTTACCAGTTGAACAGTATAAGTGAGGAACGTGTGTTCCCCTGATTGTTTAATGCACACGGGACTTGTCACCAGGTGAACAGTATAAGTGAGGAGAGAGTGTTCCCCTGATGGTTTAATGTACACAGGACATGTTACCAGGTGAACAGTAGAAGTAAGGAAAGTGTGTTCCCCTGATTGTTTAATACACACAGGACATGTTACCAGGTGAATAGTATAAGTGAGGAGAGTGTGTTCCCCTGATGGTTTAATATACACGGGACATGTTACCATGTGAACAGTATAAGTGAGGAGAGTGTTTTCCCCTGATTGTTTAATACACACGGGACATGTCACCAGGTGAACAGTATAAGTGAGGAGAGTGTGTTCCGCTGATGGTTTAATAGACACGGGACATGTTACCAGGTGAACAGTATATGTGAGGAGAGTGTGTTCCCCTGATGGTTTAATACACACGGGACATGTCACCAGGTGAACAGTATAAGTGAGGAGAGTGAGTTCCCCTGATTGTTTAATATACACAGGACATGTCACCAGGTGAACAGTATATGTGAGGAGAGTGTGTTCCCCTGATGGTTTAATATACACGGGACATGTTACCAGGTGAACAGTATAAGTGAGGAGAGTGTTTTCCCCTGATTGTTTAATACACACGGGACAAGTCACCAGGTGAACAGTATAAGTGAGGAGAGTGTGTTCCGCTGATGGTTTAATAGACACGGGACATGTTACCAGGTGAACATTATAAGTGAGGAGAGTGTGTTCACCTGATTGTTTAATGCACACAGGACAAGTTACCAGGTGAACAGTATAAGTGAGGAGAGTGTGTTCCCCTGATTGTTTAATATACACTGGACATGTTGCCACGTGAACAGTCTAAGTGAGGAGAGTGTGTTCCCATGATGGTTTAACATACACGGGACATGTTACCAGGTGAACAGTATAAGTGAGTGGAGTGTGTTCCCCTGATTGTTTAATATACACGGGACATGTTACCAGGTGAACAGTATAAGTGAGTGGAGTGTGTTCCCCTGATTGTTTAATGCACAGTTGACATGTTACCAGGTGAACATTATAAGTGAGGAGAGTGTGTTCCCCTGATAGTTTAATATGCACGGGACATGTCACCAGGTGAACAGTATATGAGAGTAGATTGTGTTCCCCTGATGGTTTAATATACACGGGACATGTTACCAGGTGAACTGTATAAGTGAGGAGAGTGTGTTCCCCTGATTGTTTAATGCACATGGGACATGTTACGAGGTGAACAGTATGAGTGAGGAGAGTGAGTTCCCCTGATTGTTTAATGCACAGTTGACATGTTACCAGGTGAACAGTATAAGTGAGGAGAGTGTGTTCCCCTGATGGTTTAATACACACGGGAGATGTTACCAGGTGAACAGTATAAGTGAGGAGAGTGTGTTCCCCTGATGGTTTATTACACACGGGACATGTTACCAGGTGAAGAGTATAAGTGAGGAGAGTGTTTTCCCCTGATAGTTCAATACACACGGGACATGTTACCAGGTGAACAGTATAAGTGAGGAGAGTGTGTTCCGCTGATGGTTTAATACACACGGGACATGTTACCAGGTGAACAGTGTATGCGAGGAGAGTGTGTTCCCCTGATGGTTTAATACACACGGGACATATTACCATGTGAACATTATAAGTGAGGAGAGTGTGTTCCGCTGATTGTTTAGTAGACACGGGACATGTTACCAGGTGAACAGTGTATGCGAGGAGAGTGTGTTCCCCTGATGGTTTAATACACACGGGACATATTACCAGGTGAACAGTATAAGTGAGGAGAGTGTGTTCCGCTGATGGTTTAATACACACGGGACATGTTACCAGGTGAACAGTGTATGCGAGGAGAGTGTGTTCCCCTGATGGTTTAATACACACGGGACATATTAGCATGTGAACATTATAAGTGAGGAGAGTGTGTTCCGCTGATTGTTTAGTAGACACGGGACATGTTACCAGGTGAACAGTATAAGTGAGGAAAGTGTGTTCCCCTGATTGTTTAATATACATGGGACATGTTACCATGTGAACAGTATAAGTGAGGAGAGTGTGTTCCGCTGATTGTTTAGTAGACACGGGACATGTTACCAGGTGAACAGTATAAGTGAGGAGAGTGTGTTCCCCTGATGGTTTAATATACATGGGACATGTTACCAGGTGAACAGTATAAGCGAGGAGATTGTGTTCCCCTGATTGTTTAATATACACAGGACATGTTACCAGGTGAACAGTATAAGCGAGGATAGTGTGTTCCCCTGATTGTTTAATATACACAGGACATGATTCCAGGTGAACAGTATAAGTGAGGAGAGTGAGTTCCCCTGATTGTTTAATATACACAGGACATGTTAGCACGTGAACAGTATAAGTGATGAGAGTGTGTTCCCATGATGGTTTAACATACACGGGACATGTTACCAGGTGAACAGAATAAGTGAGGAGAGTGTGTTCCCCTGATGGTTTAATATACATGGGACATGTTACCAGGTGAACAGTATAAGTGAGGAGAGTGTATTCCGCTGATGATTTAATACACACGGGACATGTTACCAGGTGAAGAGCAGAAGTGAGGAGAGTGTGTTCCACCGATGGATTAATAGACACGGGACATGTTACCAGGTGAAAAGTATATGTGAGGAGAGTGTGTTCCCCTGATTGTTTAATATACAAAGGACATGTTAACAGGTGAACAGTATAAGTGAGGAGAGTATGTTCCCCTGATGGTTAAATACACACAGGACATGTTACCAGGTGAACATTATAAGTGAGGAGAGTGTGTTCCCCTGATTGTTTAATGCACACAGGACATTTTTCCAGGTGAACAGTATAAGTGAGGAGAGTGTGTTCCCCTGATTGTTTAATACACACAGGACATGTTACCAGGTGAAAAGTATAAGTGAGGAGAGTGTGTTCACCTGATTGTTTAATTATACGGGACATGTTACCAGTTGAAGAGTATAAGTGAGGAGCGTGTGTTCCCCTGATTGTTAAATGCACACGGGACATGTTACCAGGTGAACAGGATAAGTGAGGAGAGTGTGTTCCCCTGATTGTTTAATGCACACAGGACATGTTACCAGGTGAACAGTAGAAGTAAGGAAAGTGTGTTCCCCTGATTGTTTAATACACACAGGACATGTTATCAGGTGAACAGGATAAGTGAGGATAGTGTGTTCCCCTGATGGTTTAATGTACACAGGACATGTTACCAGGTGAACAGTAGAAGTAAGGAAAGTGTGTTACCCTGATTGTTTAATACACACAGGACATGTTACCAGGTGAACAGGATAAGTGAGGATAGTGTGTTCCCCTGATTGTTTAATGCACACAGGACATGTTACCAGGTGAACAGTATAAGTGAGGAGAGTGTTCCCCTGATGGTTTAATGTACACAGGACATGTTACCAGGAGAACAGTATAAGTGAGGAGAGTGTGTTCCCCTGATTGTTTAATACACACAGGACATGTTACCAGGTGAACTGTATAAGTGAGGAGATTGTGTTCCCCTGATTGTTTAATGCACACAGGACATGTTACCAGGTGAACAGTATAAGTGAGGAGATTGTGTTCCCCTGATTGTTTAATGCACACAGGACATGTTACCAGGTGAACAGTATAAGTGAGGAGAGTGTGTTCCCCTGATGGTTAAATACACACGGGACATGTCACCAGGTGAACAGTATAAGTGAGGAGAGTGTGTTCCGCTAATGTTTTAATACACACGGGACAAGTTACCAGGTGAACAATATAAGAGAGGAGAGTGTGTTCCCCTGATGGTTTAATAGACACGGCACATGTTACCAGGTGAACAGTATATGTGAGGAGAGTGTGTTCCCCTGATGGTTTAATACACACGGGACATGTCACCAGGTGAACAGTATAAGTGAGGAGAGTGAGTTCCCCTGATTGTTTAATATACACAGGACATGTTACCAGGTGAACAGTATAAGTGAGGAGAGTATGTTCCCCTGATGGTTAAATACACACAGGACATGTTACCAGGTGAACATTATAAGTGAGGAGAGTGTGTTCACCTGATTGTTTAATGCACACAGGACAAGTTACCAGGTGAACAGTATAAGTGAGGAGAGTGTGTTCCCCTGATTGTTTAATATTCACTAGACATGTTGCCACGTGAACAGTATAAGTGATGAGAGTGTGTTCCCATGATCGTTTAACATACACGGGACATGTTACCAGGTGAACAGTATAAGTGAGTGGAGTGTGTTCCCCTGATTGTTTAATGCACAGTTGACATGTTACCAGGTGAACAGTATAATTGAGTGGAGTGTGTTCCCCTGATTGTTTAATGCACAGTTGACATGTTACCAGGTGAACATTATAAGTGAGGAGATTGTGTTCCCCTGATAGTTTAATACGCACGGGACATGTTACCAGATGAACAGTATAATTGAGGAGAATGTGTTCCCCTGATGGTTTAATACTGACAGGACATGTCACCAGGTGAACAGTATATGAGAGTAGATTGTGTTCCCCTGATCGTTTAATATACACAGGACATTGCACCAGGTGAACAGTATAAGTGAGGAGAGTGTGTTCCCCTGATGGTTTAATACAGACGGGAGATGTTACCAGGTGAACAGTATGAGTGAGGAGACTGTGTTCCCCTGATTGTTTAATGCACATTTGACATGTTACCAGGTGAACAGTATAAGTGAGGAGAGTGTGTTCCCCTGATGTTTTAATACACACGGGAGATGTTACCAGGTGAACAGTAGAAGTGAGGAGAGTGTGTTCCCCTGATGGTTTATTACACACGGGACATGTTACCAGGTGAAGAGTATAAGTGAGGAGAGTGTTTTCCCCTGATAGTTTAATACACACGGGACATGTTACCAGGTGAACAGTATAAGTGAGGAGAGTGTGTTCCGCTGATGGTTTAATACACACGGGACATGTTACCAGGTGAACAGTAGAAGTGAGGAGAGTGTGTTCCCCTGATGGTTTAATAGACACGGGACATGTTACCAGGTGAACAGTGTATGTTACGAGAGTGTGTTCCCCTGATGGTTTAATACACACGGGACATATTACCAGGTGAACAGTATAAGTGAGGAGAGTGTGTTCCCCTGATGGTTTAATATACTTGGGACATGTCACCAGGTGAACAGTATAAGTGAGGAGAGTGTGTTCCCCTGATTGTTTAATATACACAGGACATGTTACCAGGTGAACAGATTAAGTGAGGAGAGTATGTTCCCCTGATGGTGAAATACACACAGGACATGTTACCAGGTGAACATTATAAGTGAGGAGAGTGTGTTCCCCTGATTGTTTAATGCACACGGGACAAGTTACCAGGTGAACAGTATAAGTGAGGAGAGTGTGTTCCCCTGATTGTTTAATATACACAGGACATGTTACCAGGTGAACAGTTTAAGTGAGGAGAGTATGTTCCCCTGATGGTGAAATACACACAGGACATGTCACCAGGTGAACATTATAAGTGAGGAGAGTGTGTTCCCCTGATTGTTTAATGCACACAGGACAAGTTACCAGGTGAACAGTATAAGTGAGGAGAGTATGTTCCCCTGATTGTTTAATATACAGTGGACATGTTGCCAATTGAACAGTATAAGTGATGAGAGTGTGTTCCCATGATGGTTTAACATACACGGGACATGTTACCAGGTGAACAGTATAAGTGAGGAGAGTGTGTTCCCCTGATTGTTTAATGCACAGTTGACGTGTTACCAGGTGAACAGTATAAGTGAGTAGAGTGTGTTCCCCTGATTGTTTCATACACACAGGACATGTTATCAGGTGAACTGTATAAGTGAGGAGAGTGTGTTCCCCTGATTGTTTAATGCACAGTTGACATGTTACCAGGTGAACAGTATAAGTGAGTGGAGTGTGTTCCCCTGATAGTATAATACGCACGGGACATGTTCCCAGAAGAGCTGTATAAGTGAGGAGAGTGTCTTCCCCTGATGGTTTAATACGCACGGGACATGTTACCAGATGAACAGTATAAGTGAGGAGAATGTGTTCCCCTGATGGTTTAATATACACAGGACATTGCACCAGGTGAACTGTATAAGTGAGGAGAGTGTGTTCACCTGATTGTTTAATGCACACAGGACATGTTACCAGGTGAACAGTATAAGTGAGGAGAGTGTGTTCCCCTGATTGTTTAATATACACTGGACATGTTGCCACCTGAACAGTATAAGTGATGAGAGTGTGTTCCCATGATGGTTTAACATACACGGGACATGTTACCTGGTGAACAGTATAAGTGAGTGGAGTGTGTTCCCCTGATTGTTTAATGCACAGTTGACATGTTACCAGGTGAACAGTATAAGTGAGGAGAGTGTGTTCCCCTGATTGTTAAATACACACAGGACATTTTACCAGGTGAACATTATAAGTGAGGAGAGTGTGTTCCCCTGATTGTTTAATGCACAGTTGACATGTTACCAGGTGAACATTATAAGTGAGGAGAGTGTGTTCCCCTGATAGTTTAATATGCACGGGACATGTTACCAGATGAACAGTATAATTGAGGAGAATGTGTTCCCCTGATGGTTTAATACTGACAGGACATGTCACCAGGTGAACAGTATATGAGAGTAGATTGTGTTCCCCTGATGGTTTAATATACACAGGACATTGCACCAGGTGAACAGTATAAGTGAGGAGAGTGTGTTCCCCTGAAGGTTTAATACACACGGGACAAGTTACCAGGTGAACAGTAGAAGTGATGAGAGTGTGTTCCCCTGATGGTTTATTACACACGGGACATGTTACCAGGGGAAGAGTATAAGTGAGGAGAGTATTTTCCCCTGATATTTTAATACACACGGGACATGTTACCAGGTGAACAGTATAAGTGAGGAGAGTGTGTTCCGCTGATGGTTTAATACACACGGGACATGTTACCAGGTGAACAGTGTATGTGAGGAGAGTGTGTTCCCCTGATGGTTTAATACACACGGGACATATTACCATGTGAACAGTATAAGTGAGGAGAGTGTGTTCCGCTGATTGTTTAGTAGACACGGGACATGTTACCAGGTGAACAGTATAAGTGAGGAGAGTGTGTTCCCCTGATGGTTTAATATACATGGGACATGTTACCAGGTGAACAGTATAGGTGAGGAAAGTGTGTTCCCCTGATTGTTTAATATAAATGGGACATGTTACCATGTGAACAGTATAAGTGAGGAGAGTGTGTTCCCCTGATGGTTTAATATACATGGGACATGTTACCAGGTGAACAGTATAAGTGAGGAGAGTGTGTTCCCCTGATTGTTTAATATACACAGGACATGTTACCAGGTGAACAGTATAAGTGAGGAGAGTGAGTTCCCCTGATTGTTTAATATACACAGGACATGTTAGCACGTGAACAGTATAAGTGATGAGAGTGTGTTCCCATGATGGTTTAACATACACGGGACATGTTACCAGGTGAACAGAATAAGTGAGGAGAGTGTGTTCCCCTGATGGTTTAATATACATGGGACATGTTACCAGGTGAACAGTATAAGTGAGGAGAGTGTATTCCGCTGATGATTTAATACACACGGGACATGTTACCAGGTGAAGAGCAGAAGTGAGGAGAGTGTGTTCCCCTGATGGATTAATAGACACGGGACATGTTACCAGGTGAAAAGTATATGTGAGGAGAGTGTGTTCCCCTGATTGTTTAATATACAAAGGACATGTTACCATGTGAACAGTATAAGTGAGGAGAGTATGTTCCCCTGATGGTTAAATACACACAGGACATGTTACCAGGTGAACATTATAAGTGAGGAGAGTGTGTTCCCCTGATTGTTTAATATACAAAGGACATGTTACCATGTGAACAGTATAAGTGAGGAGAGTGTTTTCCCCTGATAGTTTAATACACACGGGACATGTTACCAGGTGAACAGTATAAGTGAGGAGAGTGTGTTCCGCTGATGGTTTAATACACACGGGACATGTTACCAGGTGAACAGTAGAAGTGAGGAGAGTGTGTTCCCCTGATGGTTTAATAGACACGGGACATGTTACCAGGTGAACAGTGTATGTGAGGAGAGTGTGTTCCCCTGATGGTTTAATACACACGGGACATATTACCAGGTGAACAGTATAAGTGAGGAGAGTGTGTTCCCCTGATTGTTTAATATACACAGGACATGTTACCAGCTGAACAGTTTAAGTGAGGAGAGTATGTTCCCCTGATGGTGAAATACACACAGGACATGTTACCAGGTGAACAGTATAAGTGAGGAGAGTGTGTTCCCCTGATTGTTTAATATACAGTGGACATGTTGCCAATTGAACAGTATAAGTAATGAGAGTGTGTTCCCATGATGGTTTAACATACACGGGACATGTTACCGGGTGAACAGTATAAGTGAGGAGAGTGTGTTCCCCTGATTGTTTAATGCACACAGGACAAGTTACCAGGTGAACAGTATAAGTGAGGAGAGTGTGTTCCCCTGATTGTTTAATATACAGTGGACATGTTGCCAATTGAACAGTATAAGTGATGAGAGTGTGTTCCCATGATGGTTTAACATACACGGGACATGTTACCGGGTGAACAGTATAAGTGAGGAGAGTGTGTTCCCCTGATTGTTTAATGCACAGTTGACATGTTACCAGGTGAACAGTATAAGTGAGTAGAGTGTGTTCCCCTGATTGTTTAATACACACAGGACATGTTACCAGGTGAACTGTATAAGTGAGGAGAGTGTGTTCCCCTGATTGTTTAATGCACAGTTGACATGTTACCAGGTGAACAGTATAAGTGAGTGGAGTGTGTTCCCCTGATTGTTTAATGCACAGTTGACATGTTACCAGGTGAACAGTATAAGTGAGCAGAGTGTGTTCCCCTGATAGTTTAATACACACGGGACATGTTCCCAGATGAGCTGTATAAGTGAGGAGAGTGTCTTCCCCTGATGGTTTAATACGCACGGGACATGTTACCAGATGAACAGTATAAGTGAGGAGAATGTGTTCCCCTGATGGTTTAATACTGACAGGTCATGTCACCAGGTGAACAGTATATGAGAGTAGATTGTGTTCCCCTGATGGTTTAATATACACAGGACATTGCACCAGGTGAACTGTATAAGTGAGGAGAGTGTGTTCCGCTGATGGTTTAATAGACACGGGACATGTTACCAGGTGAACATTATAAGTGAGGAGAGTGTGTTCACCTGATTGTTTAATGCACACAGGACAAGTTACCAGGTGAACAGTATAAGTGAGGAGAGTGTGTTCCCCTGATTGCTTAATATACACTGGACATGTTGCCACGTGAACAGTATAAGTGATGAGAGTGTGTTCCCATGATGGTTTAATACACACGGGACATATTACCAGGTGAACAGTAGAAGTGAGGAGAGTGTGTTCCCCTGATGGTTTAATAGACACGGGACATGTTACCAGGTGAACAGTGTATGTGAGGAGAGTGTGTTCCCCTGATGGTTTAATACACACGGGACATATTACCAGGTGAACAGTATAAGTGAGGAGAGTGTGTTCCCCTGATTGTTTAATATACACAGGACATGTTACCAGCTGAACAGTTTAAGTGAGGAGAGTATGTTCCCCTGATGGTGAAATACACACAGGACATGTTACCAGGTGAACAGTATAAGTGAGGAGAGTGTGTTCCCCTGATTGTTTAATATACAGTGGACATGTTGCCAATTGAACAGTATAAGTAATGAGAGTGTGTTCCCATGATGGTTTAACATACACGGGACATGTTACCGGGTGAACAGTATAAGTGAGGAGAGTGTGTTCCCCTGATTGTTTAATGCACACAGGACAAGTTACCAGGTGAACAGTATAAGTGAGGAGAGTGTGTTCCCCTGATTGTTTAATATACAGTGGACATGTTGCCAATTGAACGGTATAAGTGATGAGAGTGTGTTCCCATGATGGTTTAACATACACGGGACATGTTACCGGGTGAACAGTATAAGTGAGGAGAGTGTGTTCCCCTGATTGTTTAATGCACAGTTGACATGTTACCAGGTGAACAGTATAAGTGAGTGGAGTGTGTTCCCCTGATTGTTTAATGCACAGTTGACATGTTACCAGGTGAACAGTATAAGTGAGCAGAGTGTGTTCCCCTGATAGTTTAATACACACGGGACATGTTCCCAGATGAGCTGTATAAGTGAGGAGAGTGTCTTCCCCTGATGGTTTAATACGCACGGGACATGTTACCAGATGAACAGTATAAGTGAGGAGAATGTGTTCCCCTGATGGTTTAATACTGACAGGTCATGTCACCAGGTGAACATTATATGAGAGTAGATTGTGTTCCCCTGATGGTTTAATATACACAGGACATTGCACCAGGTGAACTGTATAAGTGAGGAGAGTGTGTTCAGCTGATGGTTTAATAGACACGGGACATGTTACCAGGTGAACATTATAAGTGAGGAGAGTGTGTTCACCTGATTGTTTAATGCACACAGGACAAGTTACCAGGTGAACAGTATAAGTGAGGAGAGTGTGTTCCCCTGATTGCTTAATATACACTGGACATGTTGCCACGTGAACAGTATAAGTGATGAGAGTGTGTTCCCATGATGGTTTAACATATACGGGACATGTTAACAGGTGAACAGTATAAGTGAGTGGAGTGTGTTCCCCTGATTGTTTAATGCACAGTTGACATGTTACCAGGTGAACAGTATAAGTGATGAGAGTGTGTTCCCATGATGGTTTAACATACACGGGACATGTTACCAGGTGAACAGTATAAGTGAGGAGTGTGTTCCCCTGATTGTTTAATGCACAGTTGACATGTTACCAGGTGAACATTATAAGTGAGGAGAGTGTGTTCCCCTGATAATTTAATATGCACGGGACATGTTACCAGATGAACAGTATATGAGAGTAGATTGTGTTCCCCTGATGGTTTAATATACACAGGACATTGCACCAGGTGAACTGTATAAGTGAGGAGAGTGTGTTCCCCTGATTGTTTAATGCACATGGGACATGTTACGAGGTGAAAGGTATGAGTGAGGAGAGTGTGTTCCCCTGATTGTTTAATGCACAGTTGACATGTTACCAGGTGAACAGTATAAGTGAGGAGAGTGTGTTCCACTGATGGTTTAATACACACGGGAGATGTTACCAGGTGAAGAGTAGAAGTGAGGAGAGTGTGTTCCCCTGATGGTTTATTACACACGGGACATGTTACCAGGTGAAGAGTATAAGTGAGGAGAGTATTTTCCCCTGATAGTTTAATACACACGGGACATGTTACCAGGTGAACAGTATAAGTGAGGAGAGTGTGTTCCGCTGATGGTTTAATAAACACGGGACATGTTACCAGGTGAACAGTGTATGTGAGGAGAGTGTGTTCCCCTGATGGTTTAATACACACGGGACATATTACCATGTGAACAGTATAAGTGAGGAGAGTGTATTCCGCTGATTGTTTAGTAGACACGGGACATGTTACCAGGTGAACAGTATAAGTGATGAGAGTGTGTTCCCCTGATGGTTTAATATACATGGGACATGTTACCAGGTGAACAGTATAGGTGAGGAAAGTGTGTTCCCCTGATTGTTTAATATACATGGGACATGTTACCATGTGAACAGTATAAGTGAGGAGAGTGTGTTCCGCTGATTGTTTAGTAGACACGGGACATGTTACCAGGTGAACAGTATAAGTGAGGAGAGTGTGTTCCCCTGATGGTTGAATATACATGGGACATGTTACGAGGTGAACAGTATAAGCGAGGAGAGTGTGTTCCCCTGATTGTTTAATATACACAGGACATGTTACCAGGTGAACAGTATAAGTGAGGAGAGTGAGTTCCCCTGATTGTTTAATATACACAGGACATGTTAGCACGTGAACAGTATAAGTGATGAGAGTGTGTTCCCATGATGGTTTAACATACACGGGACATGTTACCAGGTGAACAGAATAAGTGAGGAGAGTGTGTTCCCCTGATGGTTTAATATACATGGGACATGTTACCAGGTGAACAGTATAAGTGAGGAGAGTGTATTCCGCTGATGATTTAATACACACGGGACATGTTACCAGGTGAAGAGCAGAAGTGAGGAGAATGTGTTCCCCTGATGGATTAATAAACACGGGACATGTTACCAGGTGAAAAGTATATGTGAGGAGAGTGTGTTCCCCTGATTGTTTAATATACAAAGGACATGTTACCATGTGAACAGTATAAGTGAGGAGAGTATGTTCCCCTGATGGTTAAATACACACAGGACATGTTACCAGGTGAACATTATAAGTGAGGAGAGTGTGTTCCCCTGATTGTATAATGCACACAGGACATTTTACCAGGTGAACAGTATAAGTGAGGAGAGTGTGTTCCCCTGATTGTTTAATACACACAGGACATGTTACCAGGTGAACAGTACAGGTGAGGATAGTGTGTTCCCCTGATTGTTTAATTATACGGGACATGTTACCAGTTGAAGTGTATAAGTGAGGAGAGTGTGTTCCCCTGATTGTTTAATGCACACGGGACATGTTACCAGGTGAACAGGATAAGTGAGGAGAGTGTGTTCCCTTGATTGTTTAATGCACACGGGACATGTTACCAGGTGAACAGGATAAGTGAGGAGAGTGTGTTCCCCTGATTGTTTAATGCACACAGGACATGTTACCAGGTGAACAGTAGAAGTAAGGAAAGTGTGTTCCCCTGATTGTTTAATACACACAGGACATGTTACCAGGTGAACAGGATAAGTGAGGATAGTGTGTTCCCCTGATGGTTTAATGTACACAGGACATGTTACCAGGTGAACAGTAGAAGTAAGGAAAGTGTGTTCCCCTGATTGTTTAATACACACAGGACATGTTACCAGGTGAACAGGATAAGTGAGGATAGTGTGTTCCCCTGATTGTTTAATGCACACAGGACATGTTACCAGGTGAACAGTATAAGTGAGGAGAGTGTTCCCCTGATGGTTTAATGTACACAGGACATGTTACCAGGAGAACAGTATAAGTGAGGAGAGTGTGTTCCCCTGATTGTTTAATACACACAGGACATGTTACCAGGTGAACTGTATAAGTGAGGAGATTGTGTTCCCCTGATTGTTTAATGCACACAGGACATGTTACCAGGTGAACAGTATAAGTGAGGAGAGTGTGTTCCCCTGATTGTTTAATATACACGGGACATGTTACCAGTTGAACAGTATAAGCGAGGAGAGTGTTTTCCCCTGATTGTTTAATATACACAGGACATGTTACCAGGTGAATAGTATAAGTGAGGAGAGTGTGTTCCCCTGATGGTTAAATACACACGGGACATGTCACCAGGTGAACAGTATAAGTGAGGAGAGTGTGTTCCGCTGATGGTTTAATATACACGGGACATGTCACCAGGTGAACAGTATAAGTGAGGAGAGTGTGTTCCCCTGATGGTTTAATAGACACGGCACATGTTACCAGGTGAACAGTATATGTGAGGAGAGTGTGTTCCCCTGATGGTTTAATACACACGGGACATGTCACCAGTTGAACAGTATAAGTGAGGAGAGTGAGTTCCCCTGATTGTTTAATATACACAGGACATGTTACCAGGTGAACAGTATAAGTGAGGAGAGTATGTTCCCCTGATGGTTAAATACACACAGGACATGTTACCAGGTGAACATTATAAGTGAGGAGAGTGTGTTCACCTGATTGTTTAATGCACACAGGACAAGTTACCAGGTGAACAGTATAAGTGAGGAGAGTGTGTTCCCCTGATTGTTTAATATACACTGGACATGTTGCCACGTGAACAGTATAAGTGATGAGAGTGTGTTCCCATGATGGTTTAACATACACGGGACATGTTACCAGGTGAACAGTATAAGTGAGTGGAGTGTGTTCCCCTGATTGTTTAATGCACAGTTGACATGTTACCAGGTGAACAGTATAAGTGAGTGGAGTGTGTTCCCCTGATTGTTTAATGCACAGTTGACATGTTACCAGGTGAACATTATAAGTGAGGAGATTGTGTTCCCCTGATAGTTTAATACGCACGGGACATGTTACCAGATGAACAGTATAAGTGAGGAGAGTGTGTTCCCCTGATGGTTTAATATACACAGGACATTGCACCAGGTGAACTGTATAAGTGAGGAGAGTGTGTTCCCCTGATTGTTTAATGCACAGTTGACATGTTACCAGGTGAACAGTATCAGTGAGGAGAGTGTGTTCCCCTGATGATTTAATACAGACGGGAGATGTTACCAGGTGAACAGTATGAGTGAGGAGACTGTGTTCCCCTGATTGTTTAATGCACATTTGACATGTTACCAGGTGAACAGTATAAGTGAGGAGAGTGTGTTCCCCTGATGGTTTAATACACACGGGAGATGTTACCAGGTGAACAGTAGATGTGAGGAGAGTGTGTTCCCCTGATGGTTTATTACACACGGGACATGTTACCAGGTGAAGAGTATAAGTGAGGAGAGTGTTTTCCCATGATAGTTTAATACACACGGGACATGTTACCAGGTGAACAGTATAAGTGAGGAGAGTGTGTTCCGCTGATGGTTTAATACACACGGGACATGTTACCAGGTGAACAGTAGAAGTGAGGAGAGTGTGTTCCCCTGATGGTTTAATAGACACGGGACATGTTACCAGGTGAACAGTGTATGTGAGGAGAGTGTGTTCCCCTGATGGTTTAATACACACGGGACATATTACCAGGTGAACAGTATAAGTGAGGAGAGTGTGTTGCCCTGACGGTCTAATATACTTGGGACATGTCACCAGGTGAACAGTATAAGTGAGGAGAGTGTGTTCCCCTGATTGTTTAATATACACAGGACATGTTACCAGGTGAACAGTTTAAGTGAGGAGAGTATGTTCCCCTGATGGTGAAATACACACAGGACATGTTACCAGGTGAACATTATAAGTGAGGAGAGTGTATTCCCCTGATTGTTTAATGCACACAGGACAAGTTACCAGGTGAACAGTATAAGTGAGGAGAGTGTGTTCCCCTGATTGTTTAATATACAGTGGACATGTTGCCAATTGAACAGTATAAGTGATGAGAGCGTGTTCCCATGATGGTTTAACATACACGGGACATGTTACCGGGTGAACAGTATAAGTGAGGAGAGTGTGTTCCCCTGATTGTTTAATGCACAGTTGACATGTTACCAGGTGAACAGTATAAGTGAGTAGAGTGTGTTCCCCTGATTGTTTAATACACACAGGACATGTTACCAGGTGAACTGTATAAGTGAGGAGATTGTGTTCCCCTGATTGTTTAATGCACAGTTGACATGTTACCAGGTGAACAGTATAAGTGAGTGGAGTGTGTTCCCCTGATTGTTTAATGCACAGTTGACATGTTACCAGGTGAACAGTATAAGTGAGCAGAGTGTGTTCCCCTGATAGTTTAATACGCACGGGACATGTTCCCAGATGAGCTGTATAAGTGAGGAGAGTGTCTTCCCCTGATGGTTTAATACGCACGGGACATGTTACCAGATGAACAGTATAAGTGAGGAGAATGTGTTCCCCTGATGGTTTAATACTGACAGGTCATGTCACCAGGTGAACAGTATATGAGAGTAGATTGTGTTCCCCTGATGGTTTAATATACACAGGACATTGCACCAGGTGAACTGTATAAGTGAGGAGAGTGTGTTCCCCTGATTGTTTAATGCACAGTTGACATGTTACCAGGTGAACAGTATAAGTGAGGAGAGTGTGTTCCCCTGATGGTTTAATACACACGGGAGATGTTACCAGGTGAACAGTATAAGTGAGGAGAGTGTGTTCCCCTGATGGTTTAATACACACGGGACATGTTACCAGGTGAACAGTAGAAGTGAGGAGAGTGTTTTCCCCTGATAGTTTAATACACACGGGACATGTTATCAGTTGAACAGTATAAGTGAGGAGAGTGTGTTCCGCTGATGGTTTAATACACACGGGACATGTTACCAGGTGAACAGTAGAAGTGAGGACGGTGTGTTCCCCTGATGGTTTAATATACACGGGAGATGTTACCAGGTGAACAGTATAAGTGAGGAGAGTGTGTTCCCCTGATGGTTTAATACACACGGGAGATGTTACCAGGTGAACAGTATAAGTGAGGAGAGTGTGTTCCCCTGATGGTTTAATACACACGGGAGATGTTACCAGGTGAACAGTATAAGTGAGGAGAGTGTGTTCCCCTGATGGTTTAATACACACGGGACATGTTACCAGGTGAACAGTAGAAGTGAGGAGAGTGTTTTCCCCTGATAGTTTAATACACACGGGACATGTTACCAGGTGAACAGTATATGTGAGGAGAGTGTGTTCCCCTGATGGTTTAATACACACTGGACATATTACCAGGTGAACAGAATAAGTGAGGAGAGTGTGTTCCACTGATGGTTTAATAGTCACGGGACATGTTACCAGGTGAACAGTATAAGTGAGGAGTGTGTGTTCCCCTGATTGTTTAATGCACAGTTGACATGTTACCAGGTGAACAGTATAAGTGAGTGGAGTGTGTTCCCCTGATTGTTTAATGCACAGTTGACATGTTACCAGGTGAACAGTATAAGAGAGCAGAGTGTGTTCCCCTGATAGTTTAATACGCACGGGACATGTTCCCAGATGAGCTGTATAAGTGAGGAGACTGTCTTCCCCTGATGGTTTAATACGCACGGGACATGTTACCAGATGAACAGTATAACTGAGGAGAATGTGTTCCCCTGATGGTTTAATACTGACAGGTCATGTCACCAGGTGAACAGTATATGAGAGTAGATTGTGTTCCCCTGATGGTTTAATATACACAGGACATTGCACCAGGTGAACTGTATAAGTGAGGAGAGTGTGTTCCCCTGATTGTTTAATGCACAGTTGACATGTTACCAGGTGAACAGTACAAGTGAGGAGAGTGTGTTCCCCTGATTGTTTAATGCACAGTTGACATGTTACCAGGTGAACAGTATAAGTGAGGAGAGTGTGTTCCCCTGATGGTTTAATACACACGGGCGATGTTACCAGGTGAACAGTATAAGTGAGGAGATTGTGTTCCCCTGATGGTTTAATACACACGGGACATGTTACCAGGTGAACAGTATAAGTGAGGAGAGTGTTTTACCCTGATAGTTTAATACACACGGGACATGTTACCAGGTGAACAGTATAAGTGAGGAGAGTGTGTTCCCCTGATGGTTTAATAGTCACGGGACATGTTACCAGGTGAACAGTATAAGTGAGGAGAGTGTGTTCCGCTGATGGTTTAATACACACGGGACATGTTACCAGGTGAACAGTATAAGTGAGGAGAGTGTGTTCCACTGATGGTTTAATAGTCACGGGACATGTTACCAGGTGAACAGTATAAGTGAGGAGAGTGTGTTCCCCTGATTGTTTAATGCACACAGGACATGTTACCAGGTGAACAATATAAGTGAGGAGAGTGTGTTCCCCTGATTATTTAATACACACGGGATATGTCACCAGGTGAACAGTTTAAGTGAGGAGAATGTGTTCCCCTGATGATTTAATATACTTGGGACATGTTACCAGGTGAACAATATAAGTGGGGAGAGTGTGTTGCCCTGTTTGTTTAATGCACACAGGACATGTTACCAGGTGAATAATATAAGTGAGGAGAGTGTGTTCCCCTGATGGTTTAATGCACACGGGACATGTCACCAGGTGAACAGTATAAGTGAGGAGAGTGTGTTCCCCTGATGGTTTAATGCACACGGGACATGTCAGCAGGTGAACAATGTAAGTGAGGAGAGTGTGTTCCCCTGATGGTTTAATACACACGGGACATGTCACCAGGTGAACAGTATAAGTGAGGAGAGTGTGTTCCCCTGATTGTTTAATGCACACAGGCCATGTTACCAGGTGAACAATATAAGTGGGGAGAGTGTGTTGCCCTGTTTGTTTAATGCACACAGGACATGTTACCAGGTGAATAATATAAGTGAGGAGAGTGTGTTCCCCTGATGGTTTAATACACACGGGACATGTCACCAGGTGAACAATGTAAGTGAGGAGAGTGTGTTCCCCTGATGGTTTAATACACACGGGACATGTCACCAGGTGAACAGTATAAGTGAGGAGAGTGTGTTCCCCTGATTGTTTAATATACACGGGACATGTTACCAGGTGAACAGTATAAGTGAGGAGAGTGTGTTCCCCTGATGGTTTAATATACACGGGACATGTTACCAGGTGAACAGTATAAGTGAGGAGAGTGTGTTCCCCTGATTGTTTAATATACACGGGACATGTTACCAGGTGAACAGTATAAGTGAGGAGAGTGTGTTCCCCTGATTGTTTAATATACACGGGACATGTTACCAGGTGAACAGTATAAGTGAGGAGAGTGTGTTCCCCTGATTGTTTAATATACACGGGACATGTTACCAGGTGAACAGTATAAGTGAGGAGAATGTGTTCCCCTGATTGTTTAATGCACACGGGACATGTTACCAGGTAAACAGTATAAGTGAGGAGAGTGTGTTGCCCTGATTGTTTAATGCACACTGGACATGTTACCAGGTAAACAGTATAAGTGAGGAGAGTGTGTTGCCCTGTTTGTTTAATGCACACGGGACATGTTACCAGGTGAACAGTATAAGTGAGGAGAGTGTGTTCCCCTGATTGTTTAATACACACGGGACATTTCACCAGGTGAACAGTATAAGTGAGGAGAGTGTGTTCCCCTGATTGTTTAAAACACATGGGACATGTTGCCAGGTGAACAGTATAAGTGAGGAGAGTGTGTTCCCCTGATTGTTTAATGCACACGGGACATTTCACCAGGTGAACAGTATAAGTGAGGAGAGTGTGTTCCCCTGATTATTTAAAACACATGGGACATGTTGCCAGGTGAACAGTATAAGTGAGGAGAGTGTGTTCCCCTGATTGTTTAATGCACACGGGACATGTTACCAGGTGAACAGTATAAGTGAGGAGAGTGTGTTCCCCTGATTATTTAAAACACATGGGACATGTTGCCAGGTGAACAGTATAAGTGAGGAGAGTGTGTTGCCCTTTTTGTTTAATGCACACGGGACATTTCACCAGGTGAATAGTATAAGTGAGGAGAGTGTGTTCCCCTGATTATTTAAAACACATGGGACATGTTGCCAAGTGAACAGTATAAGTGAGGAGAGTGTGTTCCCCTGATTGTTTAATGCACACGGGACATGTTACCAGGTGAACAGTATAAGTGAGGAGAGCGTGTTCCCCTGATGGTTTAATAGTCACGGGACATGTTACCAGGTGAACAGTATAAGTGAGGAGAGTGTGTTCCTCTGATTGTTTAATGCACACAGGACATGTTACCAGGGGAACAATATAAGTGAGGAGAGTGTGTTCCCTTGATTGTTTAATGCACACAGGACATGTTACCAGGTGAACAGTATACGTGAGGAGAGTGTGTTCCCCTGATTGTTTAATGCACACACGACATGTTACCAGGTGAACAGTATACGTGAGGAGAGTGTGTTCCCCTGATTATTTAATACACACGGGACATGTTACCAGGTGAACAATATAAGTGAGGAGAGTGTGTTCCCCTGATTGTTTAATGCACACAGGACATGTTACCAGGTGAACACTATAAATGAGGAGAGTGTGTTCCCCTGATTGTTTAATGCACACGGGACCTGTTACAAGGTGAACAGTATAAGTGTGGAGACTGTGTTCCCCTGATTGTTTAATGCACAGAGCACATATTACCAGGTGAACACTATAAATGAGGAGAGTGTGTTCCCCTGATTGTTTAATGCACACGGGACATGTTAAAAGGTGAACAGTATAAGTGTGGAGTCTGTGTTCCCCTGATTGTTTAATGCACACGGGACCTGTTACAAGGTGAACAGTATAAGTGTGGAGACTGTGTTCCACTGATTGTTTAATGCACACGGGACATGTTACAAGGTGAACAGTATAAGTGTGGAGACTGTGTTCCACTGATTGTTTAATGCACAGAGGACATGTTACCAGGTGAACAGTATAAGTGAGGAGAGTGTGTTCCCCTGCTCGTTTAATACACACGGGACATGTTACCAGGTGAACAGTTTAAGTGAGGAGAATGTGTTCCCCTGATGGTTTAATATACTTGGGACATGTCGCCAGGTGAACAGTATAAGTGAGGAGAGTGTGTTCCCCTGATTGTTTAATGCACACAGGACATGTTACCAGGTGAACAATATAAGTGAGGAGAGTGTGTTCCCCTGATTGTTTAATACACACAGGACATGTTACCAGGAGAACTGTATAAGTGAGGAGAGTGTGTTCACCTGATTGTTTAATACACACGGGACATGTTACCAGATAAACAGTATAAGTGAGGAGAGTGTGTTGCCCTGTTTGTTTAATGCGCACGGGACATGTTACCATGTGAACAGTATAAGTGAGGAGAGTGTGTTGCCCTGTTTGTTTAATGCACACGGGACATTTCACCAGGTGAACAGTCGAAGTGAGGAGAGTGTGTTCCCCTGATTATTTAAAACACATGGGACATGTTGCCAGGTGAACAGTGTAAGTGAGGAGAGTGTGTTCCCCTGATTGTTTAATGCACACGGGACATGTTACCAGGTGAACAGTATAAGTGAGGAGAGTGTGTTCCCCTGATTGTTTAATACACACGGGACATGTTGCCAGGTGAACAGTATAAGTGAGGAGAGTGTGTTCCCCTGATTGTTTAATACACTCGGGACATGTTACCAGGTGAACAGTATAAGTGAGGAGAGTGTGTTCCCCTGATTGTTTATTGCACGCGGGACATGTTACCAGGTGAACAGTGTAAATGAAGAGCGTGTGTTCCCCTGATTGTTTAATGCACACGGGACATGTTACCAGGTGAACAGTAGAAGTGAGGAGAGTGTGTTCCCCTGATGGTTTAATAGACACGGGACATGTTACCAGGTGAACAGTATAAGTGAGGAGAGTGTGTTCCCCTGATGGCTCAATACACACGGGACATGTTACCAGGTGAACAGTAGAAGTGAGGAGAGTGAGTTCCCCTGATGGTTTAATAGTCACGGGACATGTTACCAGTTGAACAGTATAAGTGAGGAGAGTGTGTTCCCTTGATTGTTTAATGCACACAGGACATGTTACCAGGTGAACAGTATACGTGAGGAGAGTGTGTTCCCCTGATTATCTAATACACACGGGACATGTTACCAGGTGAACAATATAAGTGAGGAGAGTGTGTTCCCCTGATTGTTTAATACACACGGGACATGTTACCAGCTGAACAGTATAAGTGAGTAGAGTGTGTTCCCCTGATTGTTTAATACACACAGGACATGTTACCAGATGAACTGTATAAGTGAGGAGAGTGTGTTCCCCTGATTGTTTAATGCACAGTTGACATGTTACCAGGTGAACAGTATAAGTGAGCAGAGTGTGTTCCCCTGATAGTTTAATACGCAAGGGACATGTTCTCAGATGAGCTGTATAAGTGAGGAGAGTGTCTTCCCCTGATGGTTTAATACGCACGGGACATGTTACCAGATGAACAGTATAAGTGAGGAGAATGTGTTCCCCTGATGGTTTAATACTGACAGGTCATGTCGCCAGGTGAACAGTATATGAGAGTAGATTGTGTTCCCCTGATGGTTTAATATACACAGGACATTGCACCAGGTGAACTGTATAAGTGAGGAGAGTGTGTTCCCCTGATTGTTTAATGCACACAGGACAAGTTGCCAGGTGAACAGTATAAGTGAGGAGAGTGTGTTCCCCTGATTGTTTAATGCACAGTTGACATGTTACCAGGTGAACAGTATAAGTGAGGAGAGTGTGTTCCCCTGATGGTTTAATACACACGGGAGATGTTACCAGGTGAACAGTATAAGTGAGGAGAGTGTGTTCCCCTGATGGTTTAATGCACACGGGAGATGTTACCAGCTGAACAGTATAAGTGAGGAGAGTGTGTTCCCCTGATGGTTTAATACACACGGGACATGTTACCAGGTGAACAGTATAAGTGAGGAGAGTGTTTTCCCCTGATAGTTTAATACACACGGGACATGTTATCAGGTGAACAATATAAGTGAGGAGAGTGTGTTCCCCTGATGGTTTAATACACACTGGACATATTACCAGGTGAACAGAATAAGTGAGGAGAGTGTGTTCCACTGATGGTTTAATGCACAGTTGACATGTTACCAGCTGAACAGTATAAGAGAGCAGAGTGTGTTCCCCTGATAGTTTAATACGCACGGGACATGTTCCCAGATGAGCTGTATAAGTGAGGAGAGTGTCTTCCCCTGATGGTTTAATACGCACGGGACATGTCACCAGGTGAACAGTATATGAGAGTAGATTGTGTTCCCCTGATGGTTTAATATACACAGGACATTGCACCAGGTGAACTGTATAAGTGAGGAGAGTGTGTTCCCCTGATTGTTTAATGCACTGTTGACATGTTACCAGGTGAACAGTATAAGTGAGGAGAGTGTGTTCCCCTGATTGTTTAATGCACAGTTGACATGTTACCAGGTGAACAGTATAAGTGAGGAGAGTCTGTTCCCCTGATGGTTTGATACACACGGGAGATGTTACCAGGTGAACGGTCTAAGTGAGGAGAGTGTGTTCCCCTGATGGTTTAATACACACGGGACATGTTACCAGGTGAACAGTATAAGTGAGGAGAGTGTTTTCCCCTGATTGTTTAATGCACTGTTGACATGTTACCAGGTGAACAGTATAAGTGAGGAGAGTGTGTTCCCCTGATTGTTTAATGCACAGTTGACATGTTACCAGGTGAACAGTATAAGTGAGGAGAGTCTGTTCCCCTGATGGTTTGATACACACGGGAGATGTTACCAGGTGAACAGTATAAGTGAGGAGAGTGTGTTCCCCTGATGGTTTAATACACACGGGACATGTTACCAGGTGAACAGTATAAGTGAGGAGAGTGTTTTCCCCTGATAGTTTAATACACACGGGACATGTTACCAGGTGAACAGTATAAGTGAGGAGAGTGTGTTCCGCTGATGGTTTAATACACACGGGGCATGTTACCAGGTGAACAGCATAAGTGAGGAGAGTGTGTTCCACTGATGGTTTAATAGTCACGGGACATGTTACCAGGTGAACAGTTTAAGTGAGGAGAGGGTGTTCCCCTGATTATTTAAGACACACGGGATATGTCACCAGGTGTACAGTTTAAGTGAGGAGAATGTGTTCCCCTGATGGTTTAATATACTTGGGACATGTCACCAGGTGAACAGTATAAGTGTGGAGAGTGTGTTCCCCTGATTGTTTAATGCACACAGGACATGTTACCAGGTGAACAATATAAGTGAGGAGAGTGTGTTCCCCTGATTATTTAATACACACAGGACATGTTAGCAGGTGAATAATATAAGTGAGGAGAGTGTGTTCCCCTGATGGTTTAATACACACGGGACATGTCACCAGGTGAACAATATAAGTGAGGAGAGTGTGTTCCCCTGATGGTTTAATACACACGGGACATGTTACCAGGTGAACAGTGTAAGTGAGGAGAGTGTGTTCCCCTGATGGTTTAATATACACGGGACATGTCAACAGGTGAAAAGTTTAAGTGAGGAGAGTGTGGTGCCCTGATTGTTTAATGCACACTGGACATGTTACCAGGTAAACAGTATAAGTGAGGAGAGTGTGTTCCCCTGATTGTTTAATGCACACTGGACATGTTACCAGGTAAACAGTATAAGTGAGGAGATTGTGTTGCCCTGTTTGTTTAATGCACACGGGACATGTTACCAGGTGAACAGTATAAGTGAGGAGAGTGTGTTCCCCTGATTGTTTAATGCACACGGGACATTTCACCAGGTGAACAGTATAAGTGAGGAGAGTGTGTTCCCCTGACTATTTAAAACACATGGGACATGTTGCCAAGTGAACAGTATAAGTGAGGAGAGTGTGTTCCCCTGATGGTTTAATGCACACAGGACATGTTACCAGGTGAACAGTATACGTGAGGAGAGTGTGTTCTCCTGATTGTGTAATGCACACAGGACATGTTACCAGGTGAACAGTATACGTGAGGAGAGTGTGTTCCCCTGATTATTTAATACACACGGGACATGTTACCAGGTGAACAATATAAGTGAGGAGAGTGTGTTCCCCTGATTGTTTAATGCACACAGGACATGTTACCAGGTGAACACTATAAATGAGTAGAGTGTGTTCCCCTGATTGTTTAATGCACACGGGACATGTTAAAAGGTGAACAGTATAAGTGTGGAGACTGTGTTCCACTGATTGTTTAATGCACACGGGACCTGTTACAAGGTGAACAGTATAAGTGTGGAGACTGTGTTCCACTGATTGTTTAATGCACAGAGGACATGTTACCAGGTGAACAGTATAAGTGAGGAGAGTGTTTTCCCCTGATAGTTTAATACACACGGGACATGTTACCAGGTGAACAGTATAAGTGAGGAGAGTGTGTTCCGCTGATGGTTTAATACACACGGGGCATGTTACCAGGTGAACAGCATAAGTGAGGAGAGTGTGTTCCACTGATGGTTTAATAGTCACGGGACATGTTACCAGGTGAACAGTTTAAGTGAGGAGAGGGTGTTCCCCTGATTATTTAAGACACACGGGATATGTCACCAGGTGTACAGTTTAAGTGAGGAGAATGTGTTCCCCTGATGGTTTAATATACTTGGGACATGTCACCAGGTGAACAGTATAAGTGTGGAGAGTGTGTTCCCCTGATTGTTTAATGCACACAGGACATGTTACCAGGTGAACAATATAAGTGAGGAGAGTGTGTTCCCCTGATTATTTAATACACACAGGACATGTTACCAGGTGAATAATATAAGTGAGGAGAGTGTGTTCCCCTGATGGTTTAATACACACGGGACATGTCACCAGGTGAACAATATAAGTGAGGAGAGTGTGTTCCCCTGATGGTTTAATACACACGGGACATGTTACCAGCTGAACAGTATAAGTGAGGAGAGTGTGTTCCCCTGATGGTTTAATATACACGGGACATGTTATCAGGTAAACAGTATAAGTGAGGAGAGTGTGTTCCCCTGATGGTTTATTGCACACTGGACATGTTATCAGGTAAACAGTATAAGTGAGGAGAGTGTGTTCCCCTGATTGTTTAATGCACACTGGACATGTTACCAGGTAAACAGTATAAGTGAGGAGAGTGTGTTGCCCTGTTTGTTTAATGCACACGGGACATGTTACCAGGTGAACAGTATAAGTGAGGAGAGTGTGTTCCCCTGATTGTTTAATGCACACGGGACATTTCACCAGGTGAACAGTATAAGTGAGGAGAGTGTGTTCCCCTGATTGTTTAATGCACACGGGACATTTCACCAGGTAAACAGTATAAGTGAGGAGAGTGTGTTCCCCTGATGGTTTAATGCACACAGGACATGTTACCAGGTGAACAGTATACGTGAGGAGAGTGTGTTCTCCTGATTGTTTAATGCACACAGGACATGTTACCAGGTGAACAGTATACGTGAGGAGAGTGTGTTCCCCTGATTATTTAATACACACGGGACATGTTACCAGGTGAACAATATAAGTGAGGAAAGTGTGTTCCCCTGATTGTTTAATGCACACAGGACATGTTACCAGGTGAACACTATAAATGAGTAGAGTGTGTTCCCCTGATTGTTTAATGCACACGGGACATGTTAAAAGGTGAACAGTATAAGTGTGGAGACTGTGTTCCACTGATTGTTTAATGCACACGGGACCTGTTACAAGGTGAACAGTATAAGTGTGGAGACTGTGTTCCACTGATTGTTTAATGCACAGAGGACATGTTACCAGGTGAACAGTATAAGTGAGGAGAGTGTGTTCCCCTGCTCGTTTAATACACACGGGACATGTTACCAGGTGAACAGTTTAAGTGAGGAGAATGTGTTCCCCTGATGGTTTAATATATTTGGGACATGTCACCAGGTGAACAGTATAAGTGAGGAGAGTGTGTTCCCCTGATGGTTTAATATACACAGGACATGTTACCAGGTGAACAATATAAGTGAGGAGAGTGTGTTCCCCTGATTGTTTAATACACACAGGACATGTTACCAGGAGAACTGTATAAGTGAGGATAGTGTGTTCACCTGATTGTTTAATACACACGGGACATGTTACCAGATAAACAGTATAAGTGAGGAGAGTGTGTTGCCCTGTTTGTTTAATGCGCACGGACATGTTACCATGTGAACAGTATAAGTGAGGAGAGTGTGTTGCCCTGTTTGTTTAATGCACACGGGACATTTCGCCAGGTAACAGTGTAAGTGAGGAGAGTGTGTTCCCCTGATTATTTAAAACACATGGGACATGTTGCCAGGTGAACAGTGTAAGTGAGGAGAGTGTGTTCCCCTGATTGTTTAATGCACACGGGACATGTTACCAGGTGAACAGTATAAGTGAGGAGAGTGTGTTCCCCTGATTGTTTAATACACTCGGGACATGTTACCAGGTGAACAGTATAAGTGAGGAGAGTGTGTTCCCCTGATTGTTTATTGCACACGGGACATGTTACCAGGTGAACAGTGTAAGTGAAGAGCGTGTGTTCCCCTGATTGTTTAATGCACACGGGACATGTTACCAGGTGAACAGTAGAAGTGAGGAGAGTGTGTTCCCCTGATGGTTTAATAGACACGGGGCATGTTACCAGGTGAACAGTATAAGTGAGGAGAGTGTGTTCCCCTGATGGCTCAATACACACGGGACATGTTACCAGGTGAACAGTATAAGTGAGGAGAGTGTGTTCCCCTGATGGTTTAATATTCACGGGTCATGTTACCAGGTGAACAGTATAAGTGAGGAGAGTGTGTTCCCCTGATTGTTTAATACTCACAGGACATGTTACCAGGTGAACAGTATACGTGAGGAGAGTGTGTTCCCCTGATTATTTAATACACACGGTACATGTTACCAGGTGAACAATATAAGTGAGGAGAGTGTGTTCCCCTGATTGTTTAATGCACAGAGGACATGTTACCAGGTGAACCCTATAAATGAGGAGAGTGTGTTCCCCTGATTGTTTAACACACAGAGGACATGTTACAAGGTGAACAGTATAAGTGAGGAGAGTGTGTTCCCCTGATTGTTTAATATACAGTGGACATGTTGCCAATTGAACAGTATAAGTGATGAGAGTGTGTTCCCATGATGGTTTAACATACACGGGACATGTTACCGGGTGAACAGTATAAGTGTGGAGAGTGTGTTCCCCTGATTGTTTAATGCACACAGGACATGTTACCAGGTGAACAATATAAGTGAGGAGAGTGTGTTCCCCTGATTATTTAATACACACAGGACATGTTACCAGGTGAATAATATAAGTGAGGAGAGTGTGTTCCCCTGATGGTTTAATACACACGGGACATGTCACCAGGTGAACAATATAAGTGAGGAGAGTGTGTTCCCCTGATGGTTTAATACACACGGGACATGTCACCAGGTGAACAGTATAAGTGAGGAGAGTGTGTTCCCCTGATTGTTTAATATACACGGGACATGTTACCAGCTAAACAGTATAAGTGAGGAGAGTGTGTTCCCCTGATGGTTTAATATACACGGGACATGTTACCAGGTGAACAGTATAAGTGAGGAGACTGTGTTCCCCTGATTGTTTAATGCACACGGGACATGTTACCAGGTGAACAGTATAAGTGAGGAGACTGTGTTCCCCTGATGGTTTAATATACACGGGACATGTTATCAGGTAAACAGTATAAGTGAGGAGAGTGTGTTCCCCTGATTGTTTAATGCACACTGGACATGTTACCAGGTAAACAGTATAAGTGAGGAGAGTGTGTTGCCCTGTTTGTTTAATGCACACGGGACATGTTACCAGGTGAACAGTATAAGTGAGGAGAGTGTGTTCCCCTGATTGTTTAATGCACACGGGACATTTCACCAGGTGAACAGTATAAGTGAGGAGAGTGTCTTCCCCTGATTATTTAAAACACATGGGACATGTTGCCAGGTGAACAGTATAAGTGAGGAGAGTGTGTTCCCCTGATTGTTTAATGCACACGGGACATGTTACCAGGTGAACAGTATAAGTGAGGAGAGTGTGTACCCCTGATTATTTAAAACACATGGGACATGTTGCCAGGTGAACAGTATAAGTGAGGAGAGTGTGTTGCCCTGTTTGTTTAATGCACACGGGACATTTCACCAGGTGAACAGTATAAGTGAGGAGAGTGTGTTCCCCTGACTATTTAAAACACATGGGACATGTTGCCAAGTGAACAGTATAAGTGAGGAGAGAGTGTTCCCCTGATGGTTTAATGCACACAGGACATGTTACCAGGTGAACAGTATACGTGAGGAGAGTGTGTTCTCCTGATTGTTTAATGCACACAGGACATGTTACCAGGTGAACAGTATACGTGAGGAGAGTGTGTTCCCCTGATTATTTAATACACACGGGACATGTTACCAGGTGAACAATATAAGTGAGGAGAGTGTGTTCCCCTGATTGTTTAATGCACACAGGACATGTTACCAGGTGAACACTATAAATGAGTAGAGTGTGTTCCCCTGATTGTTTAATGCACACGGGACATGTTAAAAGGTGAACAGTATAAGTGTGGAGACTGTGTTCCACTGATTGTTTAATGCACACGGGACCTGTTACAAGGTGAACAGTATAAGTGTGGAGAGTGTGTTCCACTGATTGTTTAATGCACAGAGGACATGTTACCAGGTGAACAGTATAAGTGAGGAGAGTGTGTTCCCCTGCTCGTTTAATACACACGGGACATGTTACCAGGTGAACAGTTTAAGTGAGGAGAATGTGTTCCCCTGATGGTTTAATATACTTGGGACATGTCACCAGGTGAACAGTATAAGTGAGGAGAGTGTGTTCCCCTGATTGTTTAATGCAGACGGGACATGTTACCAGGTGAACAGTATAAGTGAGGAGAGTGTGTTCCCCTGATGGTTTAATATACACAGGACATGTTACCAGGTGAACAATATAAGTGAGGAGAGTGTGTTCCCCTGATTGTTTAATACACACAGGACATGTTACCAGGAGAACTGTATAAGTGAGGAGAGTGTGTTCACCTGATTGTTTAATACACACGGGACATGTTACCAGATAAACAGTATAAGTGAGGAGAGTGTGTTGCCCTGTTTGTTTAATGCGCACGGACATGTTACCATGTGAACAGTATAAGTGAGGAGAGTGTGTTGCCCTGTTTGTTTAATGCACACGGGACATTTCGCCAGGTGAACAGTATAAGTGAGGAGAGTGTGTTCCCCTGATTATTTAAAACACATGGGACATGTTGCCAGGTGAACAGTGTAAGTGAGGAGAGTGTGTTCCCCTGATTGTTTAATGCACACGGGACATGTTACCAGGTGAACAGTATAAGTGAGGAGAGTGTGTTCCCCTGATTGTTTAATACACTCGGGACATGTTACCAGGTGAACAGTATAAGTGAGGAGAGTGTGTTCCCCTGATTGTTTATTGCACACGGGACATGTTACCAGGTGAACAGTGTAAGTGAAGAGCGTGTGTTCCCCTGATTGTTTAATGCACACGGGACATGTTACCAGGTGAACAGTAGAAGTGAGGAGAGTGTGTTCCCCTGATGGTTTAATAGACACGGGGCATGTTACCAGGTGAACAGTATAAGTGAGGAGAGTGTGTTCCCCTGATGGCTCAATACACACGGGACATGTTACCAGGTGAACAGTATGAGTGAGGAGAGTGTGTTCCCCTGATGGTTTAATATTCACGGGACATGTTACCAGGTGAACAGTATAAGTGAGGAGAGTGTGTTCCCCTGATTGTTTAATACTCACAGGACATGTTACCAGGTGAACAGTATACGTGAGGAGAGTGTGTTCCCCTGATTATTTAATACACACGGGACATGTTACCAGGTGAACAATATAAGTGAGGAGAGTGTGTTCCCCTGATTGTTTAATGCACAGAGGACATGTTACCAGGTGAACACTATAAATGAGGAGAGTGTGTTCCCCTGATTGTTTAACACACAGAGGACATGTTACAAGGTGAACAGTATAAGTGAGGAGATTATGTTCCCCTGATGGTGAAATACACACAGGACATGTTACCAGGTGAACATTATAAGTGAGGAGAGTGTGTTCCCCTGATTGTTTAATATACAGTGGACATGTTGCCAATTGAACAGTATAAGTGATGAGAGTGTGTTCCCATGATGGTTTAATGCACAGTTGACATGTTACCAGGTGAACAGTATAAGTGAGTAGAGTGTGTTCCCCTGATTGTTTAATACACACAGGACATGTTACCAGATGAACTGTATAAGTGAGGAGAGTGTGTTCCCCTGATTGTTTAATGCACAGTTGACATGTTACCAGGTGAACAGTATAAGTGAGCAGAGTGTGTTCCCCTGATAGTTTAATACGCACGGGACATGTTCCCAGATGAGCTGTATAAGTGAGGAGAGTGTCTTCCCCTGATGGTTTAATACGCACGGGACATGTTACCAGATGAACAGTATAAGTGAGGAGAATGTGTTCCCCTGATGGTTTAATACTGACAGGTCATGTCGCCAGGTGAACAGTATATGAGAGTAGATTGTGTTCCCCTGATGGTTTAATATACACAGGACATTGCACCAGGTGAACTGTATAAGTGAGGAGAGTGTGTTCCCCTGATTGTTTAATGCACACAGGACAAGTTGCCAGGTGAACAGTATAAGTGAGGAGAGTGTGTTCCCCTGATTGTTTAATGCACAGTTGACATGTTACCAGGTGAACAGTATAAGTGAGGAGAGTGTGTTCCCCTGATGGTTTAATACACACGGGAGATGTTACCAGGTGAACAGTATAAGTGAGGAGAGTGTGTTCCCCTGATGGTTTAATGCACACGGGAGATGTACCAGGTGAACAGTATAAGTGAGGAGAGTGTGTTCCCCTGATGGTTTAATACACACGGGACATGTTACCAGGTGAACAGTATAAGTGAGGAGAGTGTGTACCCCTGATTATTTAAAACACATGGGACATGTTGCCAGGTGAACAGTATAAGTGAGGAGAGTGTGTTGCCCTGTTTGTTTAATGCACACGGGACATTTCACCAGGTGAACAGTATAAGTGAGGAGAGTGTGTTCCCCTGATTATTTAAAACACATGGGACATGTCACCAGGTGAACAATATAAGTGAGGAGAGTGTGTTCCCCTGATGGTTTAATACACACGGGACATGTCACCAGGTGAACAGTATAAGTGAGGAGAGTGTGTTCCCCTGATGGTTTAATGCACACTGGACATGTTTTCAGGTAAACAGTATAAGTGAGGAGAGTGTGTTCCCCTGATGGTTTAATACACACGGGACATGTCACCAGGTGAACAGTATAAGTGAGGAGAGTGTGTTCCCCTGATGGTTTAATACACACGGGACATGTCACCAGGTGAACAGTATAAGTGAGGAGAGTGTGTTCCCCTGATGGTTTAATGCACACTGGACATGTTTTCAGGTAAACAATATAAGTGAGGAGAGTGTGTTCCCCTGATGGTTTAATATACACGGGACATGTTACCAGGTGAACATTATAAGTGAGGAGACTGTGTTCCCCTGATTGTTTAATGCACACTGGACATGTTTTCAGGTAAACAGTATAAGTGAGGAGAGTGTGTTGCCCTGATTGTTTAATGCACTCTGGACATGTTACCAGGTAAACAGTATAAGTGAGGAGAGTGTGTTCCCCTGATTGTTTAATGCACACTGGACATGTTACCAGGTAAACAGTATGAGTGAGGAGAGTGTGTTGCCCTGTTTGTTTAATGCACACGGGACATGTTACCAGGTGAACAGTATAAGTGAGGAGAGTGTGTTCCCCTGATTGTTTAATGCACACGGGACATTTCACCAGGTGAACAGTATAAGTGATGAGAGTGTGTTCCCCTGATTATTTAAAACACATGGGACATGTTGCCAGGTGAACAGTATAAGTGAGGAGAGTGTGTTCCCCTGATTGTTTAATGCACACGGGACATGTTACCAGGTGAACAGTATAAGTGAGGAGAGTGTGTTGCCCTGTTTGTTTAATGCACACGGGACATTTCACCAGGTGAACAGTATAAGTGAGGAGAGTGTGTTCCCCTGATTATTTAAAACACATGGGACATGTTGCCAGGTGAACAGTATAAGTGAGGAGAGTGTGTTGCCCTGTTTGTTTAATGCACACGGGACATTTCACCAGGTGAACAGTATAAGTGAGGAGAGTGTGTTCCCCTGATTATTTAAAACACATGGGACATGTTGCCAAGTGAACAGTATAAGTGAGGAGAGTGTGTTCCCCTGATTGTTTAATGCACACGGGACATGTTACCAGGTGAACAGTATAAGTGAGGAGAGTGTGTTCCCCTGATTGTTTAATTCACTCGGGACATGTTACCAGGTGAACAGTATAAGTGAGGAGAGTGTGTTCCCCTGATTGTTTATTGCACACGGGACATGTTACCAGGTGAACAGTATAAGTGAAGAGCGTGTGTTCCCCTGATTGTTTAATGCACATGGGACATGTTACCAGGTGAACAGTAGAAGTGAGGAGAGTGTGTTCCCCTGATGGTTTAATACACACGGGACATGTGACCAGGTGAACAGGATAAGTGAGGAGAGTGTGTTCCCCTGATGGCTCAATACACATGGGACATGTTAGCAGGTGAACAGTATAAGTGAGGAGAGCGTGTTCCCCTGATGGTTTAATAGTCACGGGACATGTTACGAGGTGAACAGTATAAGTGAGGAGAGTGTGTTCCCTTGATTGTTTAATGCACACAGGACATGTTACCAGGTGAACAATATAAGTGAGTAGAGTGTGTTCCCTTGATTGTTTAATGCACACAGGACATGTTACCAGGTGAACAGGATACGTGAGGAGAGTGTGTTCCCCTGATTGTTTAATGCACACAGGACATGTTACCAGGTGAACAGTATACGTGAGGAGAGTGTGTTCCCCTGATTATTTAATACACACGGGACATGTTACCAGGTGAACAATATAAGTGAGGAGAGTGTGTTCCCCTGATTGTTTAATGCACACAGGACATGTTACCAGGTGAACACTATAAATGAGGAGAGTGTGGTCCCCTGATTGTTTAATGCACACGGGACATGTTACAAGGTGAACAGTATAAGTGTGGAGACTGTGTTCCACTGATTGTTTAATGCACACGGGACATGTTACAAGGTGAACAGTATAAGTGTGGAGACTGTGTTCCACTGATTGTTTAATGCACACGGGACATGTTACAAGGTGAACAGTATAACAGTGGAGACTGTGTTCCACTGATTGTTTAATGCACAGAGGACATGTTACCAGGTGAACAGTATAAGTGAGGAGAGTGTGTTCCCCTGCTCGTTTAATACACACGGGACATGTTACCAGGTGAACAGTTTAAGTGAGGAGAATGTGTTCCCCTGATGGTTTAATATACTTGGGACATGTCACCAGGTGAACAGTATAAGTGAGGAGAGTGTGTTCCCCTGATTGTTTAATGCACACAGGACATGTTACCAGGTGAACAATATAAGTGAGGAGAGTGTGTTCCCCTGATTGTTTAATACACACAGGACATGTTACCAGGAGAACTGTATAAGTGAGGAGAGTGTGTTCACCTGATTGTTTAATACACACGGGACATGTTACCAGATAAACAGTATAAGTGAGGAGAGTGTGTTGCCCTGTTTGTTTAATGCGCACGGACATGTTACCATGTGAACAGTATAAGTGAGGAGAGTGTGTTGCCCTGTTTGTTTAATGCACACGGGACATTTCACCAGGTGAACAGTATAAGTGAGGAGAGTGTGTTCCCCTGATTATTTAAAACACATGGGACATGTTGCCAGGTGAACAGTGTAAGTGAGGAGAGTGTGTTCCCCTGATTGTTTAATGCACACGGGACATGTTACCAGGTGAACAGGATAAGTGAGGAGAGTGTGTTCCCCTGATTGTTTAATACACTCGGGACATGTTACCAGGCGAACAGTATAAGTGAGGAGAGTGTGTTCCCCTGATTGTTTATTGCACACGGGACATGTTTCCAGGTGAACAGTGTAAGTGAAGAGCGTGTGTTCCCCTGATTGTTTAATGCACACGGGACATGTTACCAGGTGAACAGTATAAGTGAGGAGAGTGTGTTCCCCTGATTGTTCAATGCACACAGGACATGTTACCAGGTGAACAATATAAGTGTGGAGAGTGTGTTCCCTTGATTGTTTAATGCACACAGGACATGTTACCAGGTGAACAGTATACGTGAGGAGAGTGTGTTCCCCTGATTATTTAATACACACGGGACATGTTACCAGGTGAACAATATAAGTGAGGAGAGTGTGTTCCCCTGATTGTTTAATGCACAGAGGACATGTTACCAGGTGAACACTATAAATGAGGAGAGTGTGTTCCCCTGATTGTTTAACACACAGAGGACATGTTACCAGGTGAACAGTATAAGTGAGGAGATTATGTTCCCCTGATGGTGAAATACACACAGGACATGTTACCAGGTGAACATTATAAGTGAGGAGAGTGTGTTCCCCTGATTGTTTAATATACAGTGGACATGTTGCCAATTGAACAGTGTAAGTGAGGAGAGTGTGTTCCCCTGATGGTTTAATATACTTGGGACATGTTGCCAGGTGAACAGTATAAGTGAGGAGAGTGTGTTGCCCTGTTTGTTTAATGCACACGGGACATTTCACCAGGTGAACAGTATAAGTGAGGAGAGTGTGTTCCCCTGACTATTTAAAACACATGGGACATGTTGCCAAGTGAACAGTATAAGTGAGGAGAGTGTGTTCCCCTGATGGTTTAATGCACACAGGACATGTTACCAGGTGAACAGTATACGTGAGGAGAGTGTGTTCTCCTGATTGTTTAATGCACACAGGACATGTTACCAGGTGAACAGTATACGTGAGGAGAGTGTGTTCCCCTGATTATTTAATACACACGGGACATGTTACCAGGTGAACAATATAAGTGAGGAGAGTGTGTTCCCCTGATTGTTTAATGCACACAGGACATGTTACCAGGTGAACACTATAAATGAGTAGAGTGTGTTCCCCTGATTGTTTAATGCACACGGGACATGTTACAAGGTGAACAGTATAAGTGTGGAGACTGTGTTCCACTGATTGTTTAATGCACACGGGACCTGTTACAAGGTGAACAGTATAAGTGTGGAGACTGTGTTCCACTGATTGTTTAATGCACAGAGGACATGTTACCAGGTGAACAGTATAAGTGAGGAGAGTGTGTTCCCCTGCTCGTTTAATACACACGGGACATGTTACCAGGTGAACAGTTTAAGTGAGGAGAATGTGTTCCCCTGATGGTTTAATATACTTGGGACATGTCACCAGGTGAACAGTATAAGTGAGGAGAGTGTGTTCCCCTGATTGTTTAATGCAGACGGGACATGTTACCAGGTGAACAGTATAAGTGAGGAGAGTGTGTTCCCCTGATGGTTTAATATACACAGGACATGTTACCAGGTGAACAATATAAGTGAGGAGAGTGTGTTCCCCTGATTGTTTAATACACATAGGACATGTTACCAGGAGAACTGTATAAGTGAGGAGAGTGTGTTCACCTGATTGTTTAATACACACGGGACATGTTACCAGATAAACAGTATAAGTGAGGAGAGTGTGTTGCCCTGTTTGTTTAATGCGCACGGACATGTTACCATGTGAACAGTATAAGTGAGGAGAGTGTGTTGCCCTGTTTGTTTAATGCACACGGGACATTTCACCAGGTGAACAGTATAAGTGAGGAGAGTGTGTTCCCCTGATTATTTAAAACACATGGGACATGTTGCCAGGTGAACAGTGTAAGTGAGGAGAATGTGTTCCCCTGATTGTTTAATGCACACGGGACATGTTACCAGGTGAACAGTATAAGTGAGGAGAGTGTGTTCCCCTGATTGTTTAATACACTCGGGACATGTTACCAGGTGAACAGTATAAGTGAGGAGAGTGTGTTCCCCTGATTGTTTATTGCACACGGGACATGTTACCAGGTGAACAGTGTAAGTGAAGAGCGTGTGTTCCCCTGATTGTTTAATGCACACGGGACATGTTACCAGGTGAACAGTAGAAGTGAGGAGAGTGTGTTCCCCTGATGGTTTAATAGACACGGGGCATGTTACCAGGTGAACAGTATAAGTGAGGAGAGTGTGTTCCCCTGATGGCTCAATACACACGGGACATGTTACCAGGTGAACAGTATAAGTGAGGAGAGTGTGTTCCCCTGATGGTTTAATATTCACGGGACATGTTACCAAGTGAACAGTATAAGTGAGGAGAGTGTGTTCCCCTGATTGTTTAATGCACACAGGACATGTTACCAGGTGAACAATATAAGTGAGGAGAGTGTGTTCCCTTGATTGTTTAATGCACACAGGACATGTTACCAGGTGAACAGTATACGTGAGGAGAGTGTGTTCCCCTGATTATTTAATACACACGGGACATGTTACCAGGTGAACAATATAAGTGAGGAGAGTGTGTTCCCCTGATTGTTTAATGCACAGAGGACATGTTACAAGGTGAACAGTATAAGTGAGGAGATTATGTTCCCCTGATGGTGAAATACACACAGGACATGTTACCAGGTGAACATTATAAGTGAGGAGAGTGTGTTCCCCTGATTGTTTAATATACAGTGGACATGTTGCCAATTGAACAGTGTAAGTGAGGAGAGTGTGTTACCCTGATTATTTAAAACACATGGGACATGTTCCCAGGTGAACAGTGTAAGTGAGGAGAGTGTGTTCCCCTGATTGTTTAATGCACACGGGACATGTTACCAGGTGAACAATATAAGTGAGGAGAGTGTGTTGCCCTGTTTGTTTAATGCACACAGGACATGTTACCAGGTGAATAATATAAGTGAGGAGAGTGTGTTCCCCTGATGGTTTAATACACAAGGGACATGTCACCAGGTGAACAATATAAGTGAGGAGAGTGTGTTCCCCTGATGGTTTAATACACACGGGACATGTCACCAGGTGAACAGTATAAGTGAGGAGAGTGTGTTCCCCTGATTGTTTAATATACACGGGACATGTTACCAGGTGAACAGTATAAGTGAGGAGAGTGTGTTCCCCTGATGGTTTAATATACACGGGACATGTTACCAGGTGAACAGTATAAGTGAGGAGACTGTGTTCCCCTGATTGTTTAATGCACACTGGACATGTTACCAGGTAAACAGTATGAGTGAGGAGAGTGTGTTGCCCTGTTTGTTTAATGCACACGGGACATGTTACCAGGTGAACAGTATAAGTGAGGAGAGTGTGTTCCCCTGTTTGTTTAATGCACACGGGACATTTCACCAGGTGAACAGTATAAGTGATGAGAGTGTGTTCCCCTGATTATTTAAAACACATGGGACATGTTGCCAGGTGAACAGTATAAGTGAGGAGAGTGTGTTCCCCTGATTGTTTAATGCACACGGGACATGTTACCAGGTGAACAGTATAAGTGAGGAGAGTGTGTTGCCCTGTTTGTTTAATGCACACGGGACATTTCACCAGGTGAACAGTATAAGTGAGGAGAGTGTGTTCCCCTGATTATTTAAAACACATGGGACATGTTGCCAAGTGAACAGTATAAGTAAGGAGAGTGTGTTGCCCTGTTTGTTTAATGCACACGGGACATTTCACCAGGTGAACAGTATAAGTGAGGAGAGTGTGTTCCCCTGATTATTTAAAACACATGGGACATGTTGCCAAGTGAACAGTATAAGTGAGGAGAGTGTGTTCCCCTGATTGTTTAATGCACACGGGACATGTTACCAGGTGAACAGTATAAGTGAGGAGAGTGTGTTCCCCTGATTGTTTAATGCACACGGGACATGTTACCAGGTGAACAGTATAAGTGAGGAGAGTGTGTTCCCCTGATTGTTTAATTCACTCGGGACATGTTACCAGGTGAACAGTATAAGTGAGGAGAGTGTGTTCCCCTGATTGTTTATTGCACACGGGACATGTTACCAGGTGAACAGTATAAGTGAAGAGCGTGTGTTCCCCTGATTGTTTAATGCACATGGGACATGTTACCAGGTGAACAGTAGAAGTGAGGAGAGTGTGTTCCCCTGATGGTTTAATAGACACGGGACATGTGACCAGGTGAACAGGATAAGTGAGGAGAGTGTGTTCCCCTGATGGCTCAATACACATGGGACATGTTAGCAGGTGAACAGTATAAGTGAGGAGAGCGTGTTCCCATGATGGTTTAATAGTCACGGGACATGTTACGAGGTGAACAGTATAAGTGAGGAGAGTGTGTTCCCTTGATTGTTTAATGCACACAGGACATGTTACCAGGTGAACAATATAAGTGAGTAGAGTGTGTTCCCTTGATTGTTTAATGCACACAGGACATGTTACCAGGTGAACAGGATACGTGAGGAGAGTGTGTTCCCCTGATTGTTTAATGCACACAGGACATGTTACCAGGTGAACAGTATACGTGAGGAGAGTGTGTTCCCCTGATTATTTAATACACACGGGACATGTTACCAGGTGAACAATATAAGTGAGGAGAGTGTGTTCCCCTGATTGTTTAATGCACACAGGACATGTTACCAGGTGAACACTATAAATGAGGAGAGTGTGGTCCCCTGATTGTTTAATGCACACGGGACATGTTACAAGGTGAACAGTATAAGTGTGGAGACTGTGTTCCACTGATTGTTTAATGCACACGGGACATGTTACAAGGTGAACAGTATAAGTGTGGAGACTGTGTTCCACTGATTGTTTAATGCACACGGGACATGTTACAAGGTGAACAGTATAACAGTGGAGACTGTGTTCCACTGATTGTTTAATGCACAGAGGACATGTTACCAGGTGAACAGTATAAGTGAGGAGAGTGTGTTCCCCTGCTCGTTTAATACACACGGGACATGTTACCAGGTGAACAGTTTAAGTGAGGAGAATGTGTTCCCCTGATGGTTTAATATACTTGGGACATGTCACCAGGTGAACAGTATAAGTGAGGAGAGTGTGTTCCCCTGATTGTTTATTGCACACGGGACATGTTACCAGGTGAACAGTATAACAGTGGAGACTGTGTTCCACTGATTGTTTAATGCACAGAGGACATGTTACCAGGTGAACAGTATAAGTGAGGAGAGTGTGTTCCCCTGCTCGTTTAATACACACGGGACATGTTACCAGGTGAACAGTTTAAGTGAGGAGAATGTGTTCCCCTGATGGTTTAATATACTTGGGACATGTCACCAGGTGAACAGTATAAGTGAGGAGAGTGTGCTCCCCTGATTGTTTAATGCACACAGGACATGTTACCAGGTGAACAATATAAGTGAGGAGAGTGTGTTCCCCTGATTGTTTAATACACACAGGACATGTTACCAGGAGAACTGTATAAGTGAGGAGAGTGTGTTCACCTAATTGTTTAATACACACGGGACATGTTACCAGATAAACAGTATAAGTGAGGAGAGTGTGTTGCCCTGTTTGTTTAATGCGCACGGACATGTTACCATGTGAACAGTATAAGTGAGGAGAGTGTGTTGCCCTGTTTGTTTAATGCACACGGGACATTTCACCAGGTGAACAGTATAAGTGAGGAGAGTGTGTTCCCCTGATTATTTAAAACACATGGGACGTGTTGCCAGGTGAACAGTGTAAGTGAGGAGAGTGTGTTCCCCTGATTGTTTAATGCACACGGGACATGTTACCAGGTGAACAGTATAAGTGAGGAGAGTGTGTTCCCCTGATTGTTTAATACACTCGGGACATGTTACCAGGTGAACAGTATAAGTGAGGAGAGTGTGTTCCCCTGATTGTTTATTGCACACGGGACATGTTACCAGGTGAACAGTGTAAGTGAAGAGCGTGTGTTCCCCTGATTGTTTAATGCACACGGGACATGTTACCAGGTGAACAGTAGAAGTGAGGAGAGTGTGTTCCCCTGATGGTTTAATAGACACGGGGCATGTTACCAGGTGAACAGTATAAGTGAGGAGAGTGTGTTCCCCTGATGGCTCAATACACACGGGACATGTTACCAGGTGAACAGTATAAGTGAGGAGAGTGTGTTCCCCTGATGGTTTAATATTCACGGGACATGTTACCAGGTGAACAGTATAAGTGAGGAGAGTGTGTTCCCCTGATTGTTTAATGCACACAGGACATGTTACCAGGTGAACAATATAAGTGAGGAGAGTGTGTTCCCTTGATTGTTTAATGCACACAGGACATGTTACCAGGTGAACAGTATACGTGAGGAGAGTGTGTTCCCCTGATTATTTAATACACACGGGACATGTTACCAGGTGAACAATATAAGTGAGGAGAGTGTGTTCCCCTGATTGTTTAATGCACAGAGGACATGTTACCAGGTGAACACTATAAATGAGGAGAGTGTGTTCCCCTGATTGTTTAACACACAGAGGACATGTTACAAGGTGAACAGTATAAGTGAGGAGATTATGTTCCCCTGATGGTGAAATACACACAGGACATGTTACCAGGTGAACATTATAAGTGAGGAGAGTGTGTTCCCCTGATTGTTTAATATACAGTGGACATGTTGCCAATTGAACAGTGTAAGTGAGGAGAGTGTGTTCCCCTGATTATTTAAAACACATGGGACATGTTGCCAGGTGAACAGTGTAAGTGAGGAGAGTGTGTTCCCCTGATTGTTTAATGCACACGGGACATGTTACCAGGTGAACAATATAAGTGAGGAGAGTGTGTTGCCCTGTTTGTTTAATGCACACAGGACATGTTACCAGGTGAATAATATAAGTGAGGAGAGTGTGTTCCCCTGATGGTTTAATACACAAGGGACATGTCACCAGGTGAACAATATAAGTGAGGAGAGTGTGTTCCCCTGATGGTTTAATACACACGGGACATGTCACCAGGTGAACAGTATAAGTGAGGAGAGTGTGTTCCCCTGATTGTTTAATATACACGGGACATGTTACCAGGTGAACAGTATAAGTGAGGAGAGTGTGTTCCCCTGATGGTTTAATATACACGGGACATGTTACCAGGTGAACAGTATAAGTGAGGAGAGTGTGTTGCCCTGATTGTTTAATGCACTCTGGACATGTTACCAGGTAAACAGTATAAGTGAGGAGAGTGTGTTCCCCTGATTGTTTAATGCACACTGGACATGTTACCAGGTAAACAGTATGAGTGAGGAGAGTGTGTTGCCCTGTTTGTTTAATGCACACGGGACATGTTACCAGGTGAACAGTATAAGTGAGGCGAGTGTGTTCCCCTGATTGTTTAATGCACACGGGACATTTCACCAGGTGAACAGTATAAGTGATGAGAGTGTGTTCCCCTGATTATTTAAAACACATGGGACATGTTGCCAGGTGAACAGTATAAGTGAGGAGAGTGTGTTCCCCTGATTGTTTAATGCACACGGGACATGTTACCAGGTGAACAGTATAAGTGAGGAGAGTGTGTTGCCCTGTTTGTTTAATGCACACGGGACATTTCACCAGGTGAACAGTATAAGTGAGGAGAGTGTGTTCCCCTGATTATTTAAAACACATGGGACATGTTGCCAGGTGAACAGTATAAGTGAGGAGAGTGTGTTGCCCTGTTTGTTTAATGCACACGGGACATTTCACCAGGTGAACAGTATAAGTGAGGAGAGTGTGTTCCCCTGATTATTTAAAACACATGGGACATGTTGCCAAGTGAACAGTATAAGTGAGGAGAGTGTGTTCCCCTGATTGTTTAATGCACACGGGACATGTTACCAGGTGAACAGTATAAGTGAGGAGAGTGTGTTCCCCTGATTGTTTAATGCACACGGGACATGTTACCAGGTGAACAGTATAAGTGAGGAGAGTGTGTTCCCCTGATTGTTTAATTCACTCGGGACATGTTACCAGGTGAACAGTATAAGTGAGGAGAGTGTGTTCCCCTGATTGTTTATTGCACACGGGACATGTTACCAGGTGAACAGTATAAGTGAAGAGCGTGTGTTCCCCTGATTGTTTAATGCACATGGGACATATTACCAGGTGAACAGTAGAAGTGAGGAGAGTGTGTTCCCCTGATGGTTTAATAGACACGGGACATGTGACCAGGTGAACAGGATAAGTGAGGAGAGTGTGTTCCCCTGATGGCTCAATACACATGGGACATGTTAGCAGGTGAACAGTATAAGTGAGGAGAGCGTGTTCCCCTGATGGTTTAATAGTCACGGGACATGTTACGAGGTGAACAGTATAAGTGAGGAGAGTGTGTTCCTTTGATTGTTTAATGCACACAGGACATGTTACCAGGTGAACAATATAAGTGAGTAGAGTGTGTTCCCTTGATTGTTTAATGCACACAGGACATGTTACCAGGTGAACAGTATACGTGAGGAGAGTGTGTTCCCCTGATTGTTTAATGCACACAGGACATGTTACCAGGTGAACAGTATACGTGAGGAGAGTGTGTTCCCCTGATTATTTAATACACACGGGACATGTTACCAGGTGAACAATATAAGTGAGGAGAGTGTGTTCCCCTGATTGTTTAATGCACACAGGACATGTTACCAGGTGAACACTATAAATGAGGAGAGTGTGGTCCCCTGATTGTTTAATGCACACGGGACATGTTACAAGGTGAACAGTATAAGTGTGGAGACTGTGTTCCACTGATTGTTTAATGCACACGGGACATGTTACAAGGTGAACAGTATAACAGTGGAGACTGTGTTCCACTGATTGTTTAATGCACAGAGGACATGTTACCAGGTGAACAGTATAAGTGAGGAGAGTGTGTTCCCCTGCTCGTTTAATACACACGGGACATGTTACCAGGTGAACAGTTTAAGTGAGGAGAATGTGTTCCCCTGATGGTTTAATATACTTGGGACATGTCACCAGGTGAACAGTATAAGTGAGGAGAGTGTGTTCCCCTGATTGTTTAATGCACACAGGACATGTTACCAGGTGAACAATATAAGTGAGGAGAGTGTGTTCCCCTGATTGTTTAATACACACAGGACATGTTACCAGGAGAACAGTATAAGTGAGGAGAGTGTGTTCCCCTGATTGTTTAATACACACGGGACATGTTACCAGGTAAACAGTATAAGTGAGGAGAGTGTGTTGCCCTGTTTGTTTAATGCACACGGCACATTTCACCAGGTGAACAGTATAAGTGAGGAGAGTGTGTTCCCCTGATTATTTAAAACACATGGGACATGTTGCCAGGAGAACAGTGTAAGTGAGGAGAGTGTGTTCCCCTGATTGTTTAATGCACACGGGACATGTTACCAGGTGAACAGTATAAGTGAGGAGAGTGTGTTCCCCTGATTGTTTAATACACTCGGGACATGTTACCAGGTGAACAGTATAAGTGAGGAGAGTGTGTTCCCCTGATTGTTTATTGCACACGGGACATGTTACCAGGTGAACAGTGTAAGTGAAGAGCGTGTGTTCCCCTGATTGTTTAATGCACACGGGACATGTTACCAGGTGAACAGTATAAGTGAGGAGAGTGTGTTCCCCTGATGGCTCAATACACACGGGACATGTTACCAGGTGAACAGTATGAGTGAGGAGAGTGTGTTCCCCTGATGGTTTAATAGTCACGGGACATGTTACCAGGTGAACAGTATAAGTGAGGAGAGTGTGTTCCCCTGATTGTTTAATGCACACAGGACATGTTACCAGGTGAACAATATAAGTGAGGAGAGTGTGTTCCCTTGATTGTTTAATGCACACAGGACATGTTACCAGGTGAACAGTATACGTGAGGAGAGTGTGTTCCCCTGATTATTTAATACACACGTGACACGTTACCAGGTGAACAATATAAGTGAGGAGATTGTGTTCACCTGATGGTTTAATACGCACGGGACATGTCACCAAGTGAACTGTATAAGTGAGGAGAGTGTGTTGCCCTGATGGTTTAATACACACAGGATATGTTACCAGCTGAACAGTATATGTGAGGAGAGTGTGTTCCCCTGATTGTTTAACACACAGAGGACATGTTCCAAGGTGAACAGTATAAGTGTGGAGAGTGTGTTCCCCTGATTGTTTAATGCACACGGGACATGTTACAAGGTGAACAGTATAGGTGTGGAGACTGTGTTCCACTGATTGTTTAATGCACAGAGGACATGTTACCAGGTGAACAGTATTAGTGAGGAGAGTGTGTTCCCCTGCTCGTTTAATACACACGGGACATGTTACCAGGTGAACAGTATAAGTGAGGAGCGTGTGTTCCCCTGATTGTTTAATGCACACGGGACATGTTACCAGGTGAACAGTATAAGTGAGGAGAGTGTGTTCCCCTGATTTTAGAATTAGAGTTAGAACATGACAGCTCAGTACAGGCCCTTCGGCCCTCGATGTTGCGCCGACCTGTGAAACCATCTGACCTACACTATCCCATTTTCATCCATATGTCTATCCAATGACCACTTAAATACCCTTAAAGTTGGCGAGTCTACTACTGTTGCAGGCAGGGCGTTCCACGCCCCTACTACTCTCTGTGTAAAGAAACTACCTCTGACATCTGTCCTATATCTATCACCCCTCAACTTAAAGCTATGTCCCCTCGTGTTTGCCATCACCATCCGAGGAAAAAGACTCTCACTATCCACCCTACCTAACCCTCTGATTATCTTATATGTCTCTATTAAGTCACCTCTCCTCCTCCTTCTCTCTAACGAAAACAACCTCAAGTCCCTCAGCCTTTCCTCGTAAGACCTTCTCTCCATACCAGGCAACATCCTAGTAAATCTCCTCTGCACCCTTTCCAAAGCTTCCACTTCCTTCCTATAATGCAGTGACCAGAACTGCACGCAATGCTCAAGGTGCGGCCTCACCAGAGTTTTGTACAGCTGCAGCATGACCTCGTGACTCCGAAACTCGATCCCCCTACTAATAAAAGCTAACACACCATATGCCTTCTTAACAGCCCTATTAACCTGGTTAGCAACCTTCAGGGATTTATGCACCTGGACACCAAGATCTCTCTGTTCATCTACACTACCAAGAATCTTCCCATTAGCCCAGTATTCTGCATTGCTGTTACTCCTTCCAAAGTGAATCACCTCACACTTTTCCGCATTAAACTCCATTTGCCATCTCTCAGCCCAGCTCTGCAGCCTATCTATGTCCCTCTGTACCCGACAACATCCTTCGGCACTATCCACAACTCCACCGACCTTAGTGTCATCTGCAAATTTACTAACCCACCCTTCTACACCCTCTTCCAGGTCATTTCTCAAAATGACAAACAGCAGTGGCCCCAAAACAGATCCTTGCGGTACACCACTAGTAACTAAACTCCAGGATGAACATTTGCCATCAATCACCACCCTCTGTCTTCTTTCAGCTAGCCAATTTCTGATCCAAAGCTCTAAATCACCTTCAACCCCATACTTCCGTATTTTCTGCAATAGCCTACCGTGGGGAACCTTATCAAACGCCTTACTGAAATCCATATACACCACATCCACGGCTTTACCCTCATCCACCTGTTTGGTCAGCTTCTCGAAAAACTCAATCAGGTTTGTGAGGCACGACCTACCTTTCACAAAACCGTGCTGACGATCGCAAATGAACTTATTCTTTTCAAGATGATTATAAATCCTATCTCTTATAACCTTTTCCAACATTTTACCCACAACCGAAGTAAGGCTCACAGGTCTATAATTACCAGGGCTGTCTCTACTCCCCTTCTTGAACAAGGGGACAACATTTGCTATCCTCCAGTCTTCCGGCACTACTCCTGTCGACAATGACGACATAAAGATCAACAACAACGGCTCTGCAATCTCCTCCCTGGCTTCCCAGAGAATCCTAGGAGAAATCCCATCTGGCCCAGGGGACTTATCTATTTTCACTCTTTCCAAAATTGCTAACACCTCCTCCTTGTGAACCTCAATCCCATCTAGCCCAGTAGTCTGTATCTCAGTATTCTCCTCGACAACATTTTCTTTCTCTACTGTAAATACTGACGAAAAATATTCATTTAACGCTACCCCTATCTCCTCTGATTCCACACGCAACTTCCCACTACTATCCTTGATTGGCCCTAATCTAACTCTAGTCATTCTTTTATTCCTGATATACCTATAGAAAGCCTTAGGGTTTTCCCTGATCCTATCCACCAATGACTTCTCGTGTCCTCTCCTTGCTCTTCTTAGCCCTCCCTTTAGATCCTTCCTGGCTAGCTTGTAACTCTCAAGCGCCCTAACTGAGCCTTCACGTCTCATCCTAACATAAGCCGCCCTCTTCCTCTTGACAAGCGCTTCAACTTCTTGAGTAAACCATGGCTCCCTCGCTCGACAACTTCCTCCCTGCCTGACAGGTACATACTTATCAAGGACACGCATTAGCTGCTCCTTGAATAAGCTCCACATTTCGTTTGTGCCCATCCCCTGCAGTTTCCTTCCCCATCCTACACATCCTAAATCTTGCCTAATCGCATCATAATTTCCTTTCCCCCAGCTTTCATTCTTGCCCTGCGGTATATACCTGTCCCTGCCCATCGCTAAGGTAAACCTAACCGAATTGTGATCACTATCACCAAAGTGCTCACCTACATCTAAATCTAACACCTGGCCGGGTTCATTACCCAGTACCAAATCCAATGTGGCATCGCCCCTCGTTGGCCTGTCAACATACTGTGTCAGAAAACACTCCTGCACACACTGGACAAAAACTGACCCATCTAAAGTACTCGAACTATAGTATTTCCAGTCAATATTTGGAAAGTTAAAGCCCCCCATAACAACTACCTTGTTACTCTCGCTCCTGTCGAGAATCATCTTCGCTATCCTTTCCTCTACATCTCTGGAACTATTCGGAGGTCTATAGAAAACTCCCAACAGGGTGACCTCTCCTCTCCTGTTTCTAACCTCGGCCCATACTACCTCAGTAGACGAGTCCTCAAACGTCCTTTCTGCCGCTGTAATACCCTCCTTGATTAAAAATGCCACACCCCCCCCCCCCCCTTTTCCCATCTTCTCTGTTCTTACTGAAACATCTAAATCCCGGAACCTGCAACATCCATTCCTGTCCCTGCTCTACCCATGTCTCCGAAATGGCCACAACATAGATTAGAATGGGCTTATGTTCTCTGGAGTTTAGAGGAATGAAAGTTGATTTCTTTGAAATGAATAACGTTGTCCGAGGGTTTGAATCTTCTAACTCAGAGGCGAGTGTCCTACCAACTGACCTACAGCATACAGATGGTGATTCAAACAAACATTCAGTCTGTGGTGTAACTGGAAACTCGGAATGGTCAATTCTTCTGTTTCTGGAGATGGAGAATTTCATTATTTGTGGATTTTCTCTTCAGTGTTTTCCTTGACTCTCTTTGAGGCCCCCTTCCCATTCCTCTGTCTCCTGGACTGTCTTGTGGACTGTGCTCTCTGATGCAGTTTTCAATGGCTACCAAACACAAGCCTTCCAGTGAATTCCCATTGTCTCTGCCCTGTGGTTATACAGACTGATTCGACCCGACAGCAGCTGGTGTTTACAACAGTTTCCACAGTCTCTGGAGGCCTCATTATCTGTAGCTTTCCAGACAGGCTGTAGAACACTTGTATAATTAATCCAAGCTTCCAAAATGAACTCAAAGCTAAATACTGCGGATGCTGGAAATCTCAAATAAAAACAAGAAATGCTGGAATCACTCAGCAGGTCTGGCAGCATCTGTGGAAAGAGAAGCAGAGTTAACGTTTCGGAAATGTTAACTCTGCTTCTCTTTCCACAGATGCTGCCAGACCTGCTGAGTGATTCCAGCATTTCTTGTTTTTATTCCAAAATGAACTGTCAGTTTAACAGGTCCTTTGCTGAATTGATGCTTTAAAACAGACTCATCTACTTTAGTTGGGATGTAATCCAGGTTTCTGAGCCAAATATCTTGAAAAGCATTATTGAAATGACTAACATCCTTTCTGAGGAGGAAGATTTTAAAAATTGTTACAAACATTGAACCTGAGACTTGACGAATCCGCTGTGATCCAGGTTCAAACTTGTACAGAGAAACCCCGGAGGATTTCCAGTCTAACACCGTAACCACTCAGTCATCACAGCTGCACAAAGGCATTGCCCAGCAGTTTGACTTCTCAAATCTCCGACCCTGTTCTCTGTGTTAAATCTCAGCAACGCTTATTGTGTGGATTTTGTGATGTTCAATTTGTACAAATACATAAAATCAAAATGAATCACAGGGATCGTTAAAATAATCTCACTTTCTGATATTAATAACATGCAACACAATATGTTAAGAGAATTTACAAATTCCATGTTATTTATATTTAACCACAAGAATACCCACAGTCGATGGTTGAAATGCAGGGAGTTATGGGAGGTCTGAGAATAAGAGACAAAGCTAAAAGACCATTAAAAGGTAAGAGTGGGGTTTGCTGAATTCCCTGAAGGTGATTCCCAGATAGTACTTTATTACATTTCCAGAGAATTCACTGAAGGTTATTTATAGATGGTCTTTTATTTTGTAAATGGACCCTTGTAGGTTCATTATGCACAGTCTCTTATTATTCGGGATATTGATTTCCTGAAGGTGGTTTAAGGATCATACCTTAGTACTTTGAATTTAAGTTCCCTCAGACTCTCTATAGACTGTTCTGTTTTATTTGATGCAGATTAATCTGAAGGAACTTTATAAACTATCCCTTATTTTAATGATTACTGCTCCAAAGGAGATTTATGGGCAGCACTCTATATTTGGATGGAGATTTCTACAAAGAAGAATTGTGGACAGTCCCTGATTATTGTAATGGATGAATAATTCTCTATTGAAAGGATGTTCTCCTTTTGTTCAATGGTGATTTTTTCTAACTGTGTTTTATGGAAATACCCTCATTATTCAGAGCAGAGACTTCTCCAGAGGCAGTTTATCGACAGTCCCACATTCATTGTGATGTTTCACATCTTCCACCCTATCACAGACTGTCCCTTTTGTTCTTCTTTCCATCCTCCCCCCTTTCACTTGCTCAAAACCTATTACATTTCTATCTTTTCTCAGTTTTGATGAAAGGTCACAGATCTGAAACATTAACTCTGTTTCTCTGTCCACAAATAGTGCCTGACCTGATGAGAATATCCAATATTTTCTGTTCTATATGTTCTGTGGTGTGATTTCCATTCCTGTGATTTGTGGGATCTCTTTAAGCTGTGGGAAACATGTGAGAATCTGTATTCTTTGTGTGTGTGGTACTGCTCCAGCAATCCTAGGTATAAATCATTGTCCATTGTTCAGTTCAGTAAAGACTGAGCTTGGAATAAGTTCTCATTTCCTCAGACATAAAAGAACATATTTTTAAAAGCAAAATTTCTTGTCCACTGCCGCGAATTGAATCTTCATTATTGAGCCAGACCCGTGCAGTTAAACAGGTAAGTTTACCTGTCTCTGTGTGATCTGCATCTCATTGTCCAATCAGGCAGTTTGGTGATTGAAGTGACAGTGACAGGGATTGTATTATTAGATTACCCTGAGTGTCCCTCCTTCAAATCTCCATTTAAAATGTTCTGTTCAATTCTAACAATGAGTGGTAATTATGGGTGGAACTCCGGAGTTCAACGTACCGGCACTAATTGGATCATGTAACCTGAGATATTCTACACAATTTTCTTTTGTGTAAAAGCGGCTTGTAGGGAACTGATTATTTGCTTTTAAAAGTTGGAACAAAGACAGCATTTCTCACAGAAAATGCGAGGAGGTTTTGTGGATATGTGGATTGAAAATGATTTCAGCCAGGTCAGTGAGTGTTTCTGGACAATGTATAACGATATAAATATATCTCCTCTTGTATCACAGCTCCTCTCCAGCTGTCTGAACATTAAACCCCTTTGTGTGGAGTTGTATCTTAAACAGGCATCTGTTTAGTGATGTCAGTGCTGAAATGTCGTGCTCTAAACATTTACTATTTAATCCATTTGAAAGTTTTATCCAGACTAGATTATTCTTTGGCTCGGTAACATAAGTTACAATCTCTCACTCAGGCCATGCATTGACATCATTTTTGGGCGATGGCTCTCTTGAAGGTTTCTGGTTCAGTAAATTGGTATTGGAACAGTTTCTGGGTGCTGGGACAGTTTGAGTGTTGAGATCAGAAATGGTTACTTGGTCAGTTTCCAGGTGCTGGGTGAGTGAACATGTCTAGGATTAGGCGAGGCACACCTGGTCAGTTTCCAGGTGCTGTGTCAGTGAACATGTCCTGGGTTAGGTGATGCTCACCTGGTCAGTTTCCAGGGACTGGGTCAGTGAGCATGTCCTGGGTTAGGTGATGCTCACCTGGTCAGTTTCCAGGTGCTGGGTCAGTGAACATGTCCTGGGTTAGGTGATGATCACCTGGTTAGTTTCCAGGTACTGGGTCAGTGATCATGTCCTGGGTTAGGTGATGATCACCTGGTCAGTTTCCAGGTGCTGGGTCAGTGAACATGTCCTGGGTTAGGTGATGATCACCTGGTTAGTTTCCAGGTGCTGGGTCAGTGAACATGTCCTGGATTAGGTGTTGTCCACCTGGTCAGTTTCCAGGTGCTAGGTCAGTGAACATGTCCTGGGTTAGGTGATGATCACTTGGTCAGTTTCCAGGTACTGGGTCAGTGAACATGTCCTGGGTTAGGTGTTGTCCACCTGGTCAGTTTCCAGGTGCTGTGTCAGTGATCAGTTCCTGTGTTAGGTGATGATCACTTGGTCAGTTTCCAGGTGCTGGGCCAGTGAACATGTCCTGGGTTAGGTGATGATCACCTGGTTAGTTTCCAGGTACTGGGTCAGTGAACATGTCCTGGGTTAGGTGATGTTCACCTGGTCAGTTTCCAGGTACTGGGTCAGTGAACATGTCCTGGATTAGGTGATGATCACCTGGTCAGTTTCCAGGTGCTGGGTCAGTGAACATGTCCTGGGTTAGGTGATGATCACCTGGTTAGTTTCCAGGTACTGGGTCAGTGAACATGTCCTGGATTAGGTGATGATCACCTGGTTAGTTTCCAGGTGCTGGGCCAGTGAACATGTCCTGGGTTAGGTGATGATCACCTGGTTAGTTTCCAGGTACTGTGTCAGTGAACATGTCCTGGGTTAGGTGATGATCACCTGGTTAGTTTCCAGGTACTGGGTCAGTGAACATGTCCTGGGTTAGGTGATGATCACCTGGTCAGTTTCCAGGTGCTGTGTCAGTGAACATGTCCTGGATTAGGTGATGATCACCTGGTTAGTTTCCAGGTGCTGGTTCAGTGAACATGTCCTGGATTAGGTGATGATCACCTGGTCAGTTTCCAGGTGCTGGGTCAGTGAACATGTCCTGGGTGAGGTGATGATCACCTGGTCAGTTTCCAGGTGCTGTGTCAGTGATCATGTCCTGTGTTAGGTGATGATCACCTGGTTAGTTTCCAGGTGCTGGGTCAGTGAACATGTCCTGGATTAGGTGATGATCACTTGGTCAGTTTCCAGGTGCTGGTTCAGTGAACATGTCCTGGGTTAGGTGATGATCACCTGGTTAGTTTCCAGGTGCTGGGTCAGTGAACATGTCCTGGATTAGGTGATGATCACCTGGTCAGTTTCCAGGTGCTGGGTCAGTGAACATGTCCTGGATTAGGTGATGATCACCTGGTCAGTTTCCAGGTGCTGGGTCAGTGAACATGTCCTGGATTAGGTGATGATCACCTGGTCAGTTTCCAGGTGCTGTGTCAGTGATCATGTCCTGTGTTAGGTGATGATCACCTGGTCAGTTTCCAGGTGCTGTGTCAGTGATCATGTCCTGTGTTAGGTGATGATCACCTGGTCAGTTTCCAGGTGCTGTGTCAGTGATCATGTCCTGGGTTAGGTGATGATCACCTGGTCAGTTTCCAGGTGCTGGTTCAGTGAACATGTCCTGGGTTAGGTGATGATCACCTGGTTAGTTTCCACTTGCTGGGTTAGTGAACATGTCCTGGATTAGGTGATGATCACCTGGTCAGTTTCCAGGTGCTGGGTCAGTGAACATGTCCTGGGTTAGGTGATGCTCACCTGGTTAGTTTCCAGGTGCTGGGTCAGTGAACATGTCCTGGGTTAGGTGATGATCACCTGGTCAGTTTCCAGGTGCTGGGTCAGTGAACATGTCCTGGGTTAGGTGTTGTCCACCTGGTTAGTTTCCAGGTACTGGGTCAGTGAACATGTCCTGTGTTAGGTGATGATCACCTGGTCAGTTTCCAGGTACTGGGTCAGTGAACATGCCCTGGATTAGGTGATGATCACCTGGTGAGTTTCCTGTTACTGGGTCAGTGAACATGTCCTGGATTAGGTGATGATCACCTGGTCAGTTTCCAGGTGCTGGGTCAGTGAACATGTCCTGGATTAGGTGATGATCACCTGGTCAGTTTCCAGGTACTGGGTCAGTGAACATGCCCTGGATTAGGTGATGATCACCTGGTGAGTTTCCTGTTACTGGGTCAGTGAACATGTCCTGTGTTAGGTGATGCTCACCTGGTCAGTTTCCAGGTGCTGGGTCAGTGAACATGTCCTGGATTAGGTGATGATCACCTGGTCAGTTTCCAGGTGCTGGGTCAGTGAACATGTCCTGGGTTAGGTGATGATCACCTGGTCAGTTTCCAGGTGCTGGGTCAGTGAACATGTCCTGTGTTAGGTGATGATCACCTGGTCAGTTTCCAGGTACTGGGTCAGTGAACATGTCCTGGGTTAGGTGATGATCACCTGGTCAGTTTCCAGGTGCTGGTTCAGTGAACATGTCCTGGGTTAGGTGATGTACACCTGGTCAGTTTCCAGGTGCTGGGTCAGTGAACATGTCCTGGATTAGGCGATGATCACCTGGTCAGTTTCCAGGTGCTGGGTCAGTGAACATGTCCTGGATTAGGTGATGGTCACCTGGTCAGTTTCCAGGTGCTGGTTCAGTGAACATGTCCTGGGTTAGGTGATGATCACCTGGTCAGTTTCCAGGTGCTGTGTCAGTGAACATGTCCTGGATTAGGTGATGATCACCTGGTTAGTTTCCAGGTGCTAGGTCAGTGAACATGTCCTGGGTTAGGTGATGATCACCTGGTCAGTTTCCAGGTGCTAGGTCAGTGAACATGTCCTGGGTTAGGCGATGATAACCTGGTCAGTTTCCAGGTGCTGGGTCAGTGAACATGTCCTGGGTTAGGTGATGATCACCTGGTCAGTTTCCAGGTGCTGGGTCAGTGAACATGTCCTGGATTAGGTGATGATCACCTGGTCAGTTTCCAGGTGCTGGGTCAGTGAACATGTCCTGGGTTAGGTGATGATCACCTGGTTAGTTTCCAGGTGCTGGGTCAGTGAACATGTCCTGGGTTAGGTGATGTTCACCTGGTCAGTTTCCAGGTGCTGGGTCAGTGAACATGTCCTGGGTTAGGTGATGATCACCTGGTCAGTTTCCAGGTGCTGGGTCAGTGAACATGTCCTGGATTAGGTGATGATCACCTGGTCAGTTTCCAGGTGCTGTGTCAGTGATCATGTCCTGTGTTAGGTGATGATCACCTGGTGAGTTTCCAGGTGCTGTGTCAGTGAACATGTCCTGGATTAGGTGATGATCACCTGGTCAGTTTCCAGGTGCTGGGTCAGTGAACATGTCCTGGATTAGGTGATGATCACCTGGTCAGTTTCCAGGTGCTGTGTCAGTGATCATGTCCTGTGTTAGGTGATGATCACCTGGTGAGTTTCCAGGTGCTGTGTCAGTGAACATGTCCTGGATTAGGTGATGATCACCTGGTCAGTTTCCAGGTGCTGGGTCAGTGAACATGTCCTGGATTAGGTGATGATCACCTGGTCAGTTTCCAGGTGCTGTGTCAGTGATCATGTCCTGTGTTAGGTGATGATCACCTGGTGAGTTTCCAGGTGCTGGGTCAGTGAACATGGCCTGGGTTAGGTGATGATCACCTGGTCAGTTTCCAGGTGCTGGGTCAGTGAACATGTCCTGGGTTAGCTGTTGTCCACCTGGTCAGTTTCCAGGTGCTGTGTCAGTGATCATGTCCTGTGTTAGGTGATGATCACTTGGTCAGTTTCCAGGTGCTGGGCCAGTGAACATGTCCTGGGTTAGGTGATGATCACCTGGTTAGTTTCCAGGTACTGGGTCAGTGAACATGTCCTGGGTTAGGTGATGTTCACCTGGTCAGTTTCCAGGTACTGGGTCAGTGAACATGTCCTGGGTTAGGTGATGATCACCTGGTTAGTTTCCAGGTACTGGGTCAGTGATCATGTCCTGTGTTAGGTGATGATCACCTGGTCAGTTTCCAGGTGCTGTGTCAGTGATCATGTCCTGTGTTAGGTGATGATCACTTGGTCAGTTTCCAGGTGCTGGGTCAGTGAACATGTCCTGTGTTAGGTGATGATCACCTGGTTAGTTTCCAGGTACTGGGTCAGTGATCATGTCCTGTGTTAGGTGATGATCACCTGGTCAGTTTCCAGGTACTGGGTCAGTGAACATGTCCTGGGTTAGGCGATGATCACCTGGTCAGTTTCCAGGTGCTGGGTCAGTGAACATGTCCTGGATTAGGTGATGATCACCTGGTTAGTTTCCAGGTACTGGGTCAGTGAACATGTCCTGGATTAGGTGATGATCACCTGGTTAGTTTCCAGGTGCTGGGTCAGTGAACATGTCCTGGATTAGGTGATGATCACCTGGTTAGTTTCCAGGTGCTGGGTCAGTGAACATGTCCTGGATTAGGTGATGATCACCTGGTTAGTTTCCAGGTACTGGGTCAGTGAACATGTCCTGGATTAGGTGATGATCACCTGGTTAGTTTCCAGGTGCTGGGTCAGTGAACATGTCCTGGGTTAGGTGATGATCACCTGGTTAGTTTCCAGGTGCTGGGTCAGTGAACATGTCCTGGATTAGGTGATGATCACCTGGTTAGTTTCCAGGTACTGGGTCAGTGAACATGTCCTGGGTTAGGTGTTGTCCACCTGGTCAGTTTCCAGGTGCTGTGTCAGTGATCATGTCCTGTGTTAGGTGATGATCACTTGGTCAGTTTCCAGGTACTGGGTCAGTGAACATGTCCTGGATTAGGTGATGATCACATGGTCAGTTTCCAGGTGCTGGGTCAGTGAACATGTCCTGGGTTAGGTGATGATCACCTGGTTAGTTTCCAGGTACTGGGTCAGTGATCATGTCCTGTGTTAGGTGATGATCACCTGGTCAGTTTCCAGGTGCTGGGTCAGTGAACATGTCCTGGGCTAGGTGATGATCACCTGGTTAGTTTCCAGGTGCTGGGTCAGTGAACATGTCCTGGGTTAGGTGATGATCACCTGGTCAGTTTCCAGGTGCTGGGTCAGTGAACATGTCCTGGGTTAGGTGATGATCACCTGGTTAGTTTCCAGGTGCTGGGTCAGTGAACATGTCCTGGGTTAGGTGATGATCACCTGGTCAGTTTCCAGGTGCTGGGTCAGTGAACATGTCCTGGGTTAGGTGATGATCACCTGGTTAGTTTCCAGGTACTGGGTCAGTGAACATGTCCTGGGTTAGGTGATGATCACCTGGTTAGTTTCCAGGTGCTGGGTCAGTGAACATGTCCTGGATTAGGTGATGATCACCTGGTCAGTTTCCAGGCACTGGGTCAGTGAACATGTCCTGGGTTGGGTGATGATCACCTGGTTAGTTTCCAGGTACTGTGTCAGTGAACATGTCCTGGATTAGGTGATGATCACCTGGTCAGTTTCCAGGTGCTGGGTCAGTGAACATGTCCTGGGTTAGGTGATGATCACCTGGTTAGTTTCCAGGTACTGGGTCAGTGAACATGTCCTGGGTTAGGTGATGATCACCTGGTTAGTTTCCAGGTGCTGGGTCAGTGAACATGTCCTGGATTAGGTGATGATCACCTGGTCAGTTTCCAGGCACTGGGTCAGTGAACATGTCCTGGGTTAGGTGATGATCACCTGGTTAGTTTCCAGGTACTGGGTCAGTGAACATGTCCTGGGTTAGGTGATGATCACCTGGTTAGTTTCCAGGTGCTGGGTCAGTGAACATGTCCTGGATTAGGTGATGATCACCTGGTCAGTTTCCAGGCACTGGGTCAGTGAACATGTCCTGGGTTGGGTGATGATCACCTGGTTAGTTTCCAGGTGCTGTGTCAGTGAACATGTCCTGGATTAGGTGATGATCACCTGGTCAGTTTCCAGGTGCTGGGTCAGTGAACATGTCCTGGGTTAGGTGATGATCACCTGGTCAGTTTCCAGGTGCTGGGTCAGTGAACATGTCCTGGGTTAGGTGATGATCACCTGGTCAGTTTCCAGGTACTGGGTCAGTGAACATGTCCTGGGTTAGGTGATGATCACCTGGTCAGTTTCCAGGTGCTGGGTCAGTGAACATGTCCTGGATTAGGTGATGATCACCTGGTCAGTTTCCAGGTGCTGGGTCAGTGAACATGTCCTGGATTAGGTGATGATCACCTGGTCAGTTTCCAGGTGCTGGGTCAGTGAACATGTCCTGGGTTAGGTGATGATCACCTGGTCAGTTTCCAGGTGCTGGGTCAGTGAACATGTCCTGGGTTAGGTGATGTTCACCTGGTCAGTTTCCAGGTACTGGGTCAGTGAACATGTCCTGGGTTAGGTGATGATCACCTGGTCAGTTTCCAGGTGCTGGGTCAGTGAACATGTCCTGGATTAGGTGATGATCACCTGGTCAGTTTCCAGGTGCTGGGTCAGTGAACATGTCCTGGGTTAGGTGATGATCACCTGGTCAGTTTCCAGGTGCTGGGTCAGTGAACATGTCCTGGGTTAGGTGATGATCACCTGGTCAGTTTCCAGGTGCTGGGTCAGTGAACATGTCCTGGGTTAGGTGATGCTCACCTGGTCAGTTTCCAGGTGCTGTGTCAGTGAACATGTCCTGGGTTAGGTGATGCTCACCTGGTCAGTTTCCAGGTGCTGGGTCAGTGAACATGTCCTGGGTTAGGTGATGATCACCTGGTCAGTTTCCAGGTGCTGGGTCAGTGATCATGTCCTGTGTTAGGTGATGATCACTTGGTCAGTTTCCAGGTACTGGGTCAGTGAACATGCCCTGGGTTAGGTGATGATCACCTGGTCAGTTTCCAGGTGCTGGGTCAGTGATCATGTCCTGTGTTAGGTGATGATCACTTGGTCAGTTTCCAGGTACTGGGTCAGTGAACATGCCCTGGGTTAGGTGATGATCACCTGGTCAGTTTCCAGGTGCTGGGTCAGTGATCATGTCCTGTGTTAGGTGATGATCACCTGGTCAGTTTCCAGGTGCTGTGTCAGTGAACATGTCCTGGGTTAGGTGATGCTCACCTGGTCAGTTTCCAGGTGCTGGGTCAGTGAACATGTCCTGGGTTAGGTGATGATCACCTGGTCAGTTTCCAGGTGCTGGGTCAGTGATCATGTCCTGTGTTAGGTGATGATCACTTGGTCAGATTCCAGGTACTGGGTCAGTGAACATGCCCTGGGTTAGGTGATGATCACCTGGTCAGTTTCCAGGTGCTGGGTCAGTGATCATGTCCTGTGTTAGGTGATGATCACTTGGTCAGTTTCCAGGTACTGGGTCAGTGAACATGTCCTGGATTCGGTGATGATCACCTGGTCAGATTCCAGGTGCTGGGTCAGTGAACATGTCCTGGGTTAGGTGATGATCACCTGGTCAGTTTCCAGGTACTGTGTCAGTGAACATGTCCTGGATTAGGTGATGATCACCTGGTCAGTTTCCAGGTGCTGGGTCAGTGAACATGTCCTGGGTTAGGTGATGCTCACCTGGTCAGTTTCCAGGTGCTGTGTCAGTGAACATGTCCTGGGTTAGGTGATGATCACCTGGTTAGTTTCCAGGTGCTAGGTCAGTGAACATGTCCTGGGTTAGGCGATGATCACCTGGTCAGTTTCCAGGTACTGGGTCAGTGAACATGTCCTGGGTTAGGTGATGATCACCTGGTTAGTTTCCAGGTGCTAGGTCAGTGAACATGTCCTGGGTTAGGTGATGATCACCTGGTTAGTTTCCAGGTGCTGTGTCAGTGAACATGTCCTGGGTTAGGTGATGATCACCTGGTCAGTTTCCAGGTACTGTGTCAGTGAACATGTCCTGGATTAGGTGATGATCACCTGGTCAGTTTCCAGGTGCTGGGTCAGTGAACATGTCCTGGGTTAGGTGATGCTCACCTGGTCAGTTTCCAGGTGCTGTGTCAGTGAACATGTCCTGGGTTAGGTGATGATCACCTGGTTAGTTTCCAGGTGCTGGGTCAGTGAACATGTCCTGGGTTAGGTGATGATCACCTGGTTAGTTTCCAGGTGCTAGGTCAGTGAACATGTCCTGGGTTAGGCGATGATCACCTGGTCAGTTTCCAGGTACTGGGTCAGTGAACATGTCCTGGGTTAGGTGATGATCACCTGGTTAGTTTCCAGGTGCTAGGTCAGTGAACATGTCCTGGGTTAGGTGATGATCACCTGGTTAGTTTCCAGGTGCTAGGTCAGTGAACATGTCCTGGGTTAGGCGATGATCACCTGGTCAGTTTCCAGGTACTGGGTCAGTGATCATGTCCTGTGTTAGGTGATGATCACTTGGTCAGTTTCCAGGCACTGGGTCAGTGAACATGTCCCGGGTTAGGTGATGATCACCTGGTCAGTTTCCAGGTACTGGGTCAGTGAACATGTCCTGGGTTAGGTGATGATCACTTGGTCTGTTTCCAGGTACTGGGTCAGTGAACATGTCCCGGGTTAGGTGATGATCACCTGGTCAGTTTCCAGGTACTGGGTCAGTGAACATGTCCTGGGTTAGGTGATGATCACCTGGTTAGTTTCCAGGTACTGGGTCAGTGAACATGTCCTGGGTTAGGTGATGATCACCTGGTTAGTTTCCAGGTACTGGGTCAGTGAACATGTCCTGGGTTAGGTGATGATCACCTGGTCAGTTTCCAGGTGCTGGGTCAGTGAACATGTCCTGGATTAGGTGATGATCACCTGGTCAGTTTCCAGGTACTGGGTCAGTGAACATGTCCTGGGTTAGGTGATGATCACCTGGTTAGTTTCCAGGTGCTGGGTCAGTGAACATGTCCTGGGTTAGGTGATGATCACCTGGTCAGTTTCCAGGTGCTGGGTCAGTGAACATGTCCTGGGTTAGGTGATGATCACCTGGTCAGTTTCCAGGTGCTGGGTCAGTGAACATGTCCTGGGTTAGGTGATGATCACCTGGTCAGTTTCCAGGTGCTGGGTCAGTGAACATGTCCTGGATTAGGTGATGTCCACCTGGTCAGTTTCCAGGTACTGGGTCAGTGAACATGTCCTGGGTTAGGTGATGTACACCTGGTTAGTTTCCAGGTACTGGGTCAGTGAACATGTCCTGGGTTAGGTGATGATCACCTGGTCAGTTTCCAGGTACTGGGTCAGTGAACATGTCGTGGATTAGGTGATGCTCACCTGGTCAGTTTCCAGGTGCTGGGTCAGTGAACATGTCCTGGGTTAGTTGATGATCACCTGGTTAGTTTCCAGGTGCGGGGTCAGTGAACATGTCCTGGGTTAGGTGATGATCACCTGGTCAGTTTCCAGGTACTGGGTCAGTGAACATGTCCTGGGTTAGGTGATGCTCACCTGGTCAGTTTCCAGGTACTGGGTCAGTGAACATGTCCTGGGTTAGGTGATGATCACCTGGTCAGTTTCCAGGTACTGGGTCAGTGAACATGTCCTGGGTTAGGTGATGTACACCTGGTTAGTTTCCAGGTACTGGGTCAGTGAACATGTCCTGGGTTAGGTGATGATCACCTGGTCAGTTTCCAGGTACTGGGTCAGTGAACATGTCGTGGATTAGGTGATGCTCACCTGGTCAGTTTCCAGGTACTGGGTCAGTGAACATGTCCTGGGTTAGGTGATGATCACCTGGTCAGTTTCCAGGTGCTGGGTCAGTGAACATGTCCTGGATTAGGTGATGATCACCTGGTCAGTTTCCAGGTGCTGGGTCAGTGAACATGTCCTGGATTAGGTGATGATCACCTGGTCAGTTTCCAGGTGCTGTGTCAGTGAACATGTCCTGGGTTAGTTGATGATCACCTGGTCAGTTTCCAGGTGCTGTGTCAGTGAACATGTCCTGGGTTAGGTGATGATCACCTGGTCAGTTTCCAGGTGCTGGGTCAGTGAACATGTCCTGGATTAGGTGATGATCACCTGGTCAGTTTCCAGGTACTGGGTCAGTGAAGATGTCCTGGATTAGGTGATGATCACCTGGTCAGTTTCCAGGTGCTGTGTCAGTGAACATGTCCTGGATTAGGTGATGATCACCTGGTCAGTTTCCAGGTGCTGGGTCAGTGAACATGTCCTGGATTAGGTGATGATCACCTGGTCTGTTTCCAGGTGCTGGGTCAGTGAACATGTCCTGGATTAGGTGATGATCACCTGGTCAGTTTCCAGGTGCTGGGTCAGTGAACATGTCCTGGATTAGGTGATGATCACCTGGTCTGTTTCCAGGTGCTGGGTCAGTGAACATGTCCTGGGTTAGGTGATGATCACCTGGTCAGTTTCCAGGTACTGGGTCAGTGAACATGTCCTGGGTTAGGTGATGATCACCTGGTCAGTTTCCAGGTACTGGGTCAGTGAACATGTCCTGGGTTAGGTGATGATCACCTGGTCAGTTTCCAGGTGCTGTGTCAGTGAACATGTCCTGGGTTAGGTGATGATCACCTGGTCAGTTTCCAGGTACTGGGTCAGTGAACATGTCCTGGGTTAGGTGATGATCACCTGGTCAGTTTCCGGGTACTGGGTCAGTGAACATGTCCTGGGTTAGGTGATGATCACCTGGTCAGTTTCCAGGTGCTGGGTCAGTGAACATGTCCTGGATTAGGTGATGATCACCTGGTCAGTTTCCAGGTGCTGGGTCAGTGAACATGTCCTGGGTTAGGTGATGATCACCTGGTCAGTTTCCAGGTGCTGGGTCAGTGAACATGTCCTGGATTAGGTGATGATCACCTGGTCAGTTTCCAGGTACTGGGTCAGTGAACATGTCCTGGATTAGGTGATGATCACCTGGTTAGTTTCCAGGTGCTGGGTCAGTGAAGATGTCCTGGATTATGTGATGATCACCTGGTCAGTTTCCAGGTGCTGTGTCAGTGAACATGTCCTGGGTTAGGTGATGATCACCCCTGGTCAGTTTCCAGGTACTGGGTCAGTGAACATGTCCTGGATTAGGTGATGATCACCTGGTCAGTTTCCAGGTGCTGGGTCAGTGAACATGTCCTGGGTTAGGTGATGATCACCTGGTCAGTTTCCAGGTGCTGGGTCAGTGAACATGTCCTGGATTAGGTGATGATCACCTGGTCAGTTTCCAGGTGCTGGGTCAGTGAACATGTCCTGGATTAGGTGATGATCACCTGGTTAGTTTCCAGGTGCTAGGTCAGTGAACATGTCCTGGATTAGGTGATGATCACCTGGTCAGTTTCCAGGTACTGGGTCAGTGAACATGTCCTGGATCAGGTGATGATCACCTGGTCAGTTTCCAGGTGCTGGGTCAGTGAACATGTCCTGGATTAGGTGATGATCACCTGGTCAGTTTCCAGGTGCTGGGTCAGTGAACATGTCCTGGGTTAGGTGATGTACACCTGGTTAGTTTCCAGGTACTGGGTCAGTGAACATGTCCTGGGTTAGGTGATGATCACCTGGTCAGTTTCCAGGTACTGGGTCAGTGAACATGTCCTGGATTAGGTGATGATCACCTGGTCAGTTTCCAGGTGCTGGGTCAGTGAACATGTCCTGGATTAGGTGATGATCACCTGGTCAGTTTCCAGGTACTGTGTCAGTGAACATGTCCTGGGTTAGGTGATGATCACCTGGTTAGTTTCCAGGTGCTGGTTCAGTGAACATGTCCTGGGTTAGGTGATGATCACCTGGTCAGTTTCCAGGTACTGTGTCAGTGAACATGTCCCGGATTAGGTGATGATCACCTGGTTAGTTTCCAGGTGCTGTGTCAGTGAAAATGTCCTGGGTTAGGTGATGATAACCTGGTCAGTTTCCAGGTGCTGTGTCAGTGAACATGTCCTGGGTTAGGTGATGATCACCTGGTTAGTTTCCAGGTGCTGGTTCAGTGAACATGTCCTGGGTTAGGTGATGATCACCTGGTCAGTTTCCAGGTACTGTGTCAGTGAACATGTCCCGGATTAGGTGATGATCACCTGGTCAGTTTCCAGGTGCTGGGTCAGTGAACATGTCCTGGGTTAGGTGATGATCACCTGGTCAGTTTCCAGGTACTGGGTCAGTGAACATGTCCTGGGTTAGGTGATGATCACCTGGTCATTTTCCAGGTGCTGGGTCAGTGAACATGTCCTGGGTTAGGTGATGATCACCTGGTCATTTTCCAGGTGCTGGGTCAGTGAACATGTCCTGGATTAGGTGATGATCACCTGGTCAGTTTCCAGGTGCTGGGTCAGTGAACATGTCCTGGGTTAGGTGATGATCACCTGGTCAGTTTCCAGGTACTGGGTCAGTGAACATGTCCTGGGTTAGGCGATGATCACCTGGTCAGTTTCCAGGTACTGGGTCAGTGAACATGTCCTGGGTTAGGTGATGATCACCTGGTCAGTTTCCAGGTACTGGTTCAGTGAACATGTCCTGGGTTAGGCGATGATCACCTGGTTAGTTTCCAGGTACTGGGTCAGTGAACATGTCCTGGGTTAGGTGATGATCACCTGGTCAGTTTCCAGGTACTGGTTCAGTGAACATGTCCTGGGTTAGGCGATGATCACCTGGTCAGTTTCCAGGTACTGGGTCAGTGAACATGTCCTGGGTTAGGTGATGATCACCTGGTCAGTTTCCAGGTACTGGTTCAGTGAACATGTCCTGGGTTAGGCGATGATCACCTGGTTAGTTTCCAGGTACTGGGTCAGTGAACATGTCCTGGGTTAGGTGATGATCACCTGGTCAGTTTCCAGGTACTGGTTCAGTGAACATGTCCTGGGTTAGGCGATGATCACCTGGTCAGTTTCCAGGTACTGGTTCAGTGAACATGTCCTGGGTTAGGCGATGATCACCTGGTTAGTTTCCAGGTACTGGGTCAGTGAACATGTCCTGGGTTAGGTGATGATCACCTGGTCAGTTTCCAGGTACTGGTTCAGTGAACATGTCCTGGGTTAGGCGATGATCACCTGGTCAGTTTCCAGGTACTAGTTCAGTGAACATGTCCTGGATTAGGCGATGATCACCTGGTCAGTTTCCAGGTGCTGGGTCAGTGAACATGTCCTGGATTAGGTGATGATCACCTGGTCAGTTTCCAGGTACTGGGTCAGTGAACATGTCCTGTGTTAGGTGATGCTCACATGGTCAGTTTCCAGGTGCTGTGTCAGTGAGCATGTCCTGTGTTAGGTGATGATCACCTGGTTAGTTTCCAGGTGCTGGGTCAGTGAACATGTCCTGGATTAGGTGATGATCACCTGGTCAGTTTCCAGGTACTGGGTCAGTGAACATGTCCTGTGTTAGGTGATGCTCACATGGTCAGTTTCCAGGTACTGGGTCAGTGAACATGTCCTGGATTAGGTGATGATCACCTGGTCAGTTTCCAGGTGCTGGTTCAGTGAACATGTCCTGGATTAGGTGATGATCACCTGGTCAGTTTCCAGGTGCTGGGTCAGTGAACATGTCTTGGGTTAGGTGATGCTCACCTGGTTAGTTTCCAGGTGCTGTGTCAGTGAACATGTCCTGGGTTAGGTGACGATCACCTGGTCAGTTTCCAGGTACTGGGTCAGTGAACATGTCCTGGGTTAGGTGATGATCACCTGGTTAGTTTCCAGGTGCTGTGTCAGTGAACATGTCCTGGGTTAGGTGACGATCACCTGGTCAGTTTCCAGGTACTGGGTCAGTGAACATGTCCTGGGTTAGGTGTTGTACACCTGGTCAGTTTCCAGGTGCTGGTTCAGTGAACATGTCCTGGGTTAGGTGTTGTCAACCTTGTTAGTTTCCAGGTGCTGGGTCAGTGAACATGTCCTGGGTTTGGTGATGATCACCTGGTCAGTTTCCAGGTGCTGGGTCAGTGAACATGTCCTGGGTTAGGTGATGATCACCTGGTCAGTTTCCAGGTGCTGGTTCAGTGAACATGTCCTGGGTTAGGTGATGATCACCTGGTCAGTTTCCAGGTGCTGGGTCAGTGAACATGTCCTGGGTTAGGTGATGATCACCTGGTCAGTTTCCAGGTGCTGGTTCAGTGAACATGTCCTGGGTTAGGTGATGATCACCTGGTTAGTTTCCAGGTGCTGGTTCAGTGAACATGTCCTGGGTTAGGTGATGATCACCTGGTTAGTATCCAGGTGCTGGTTCAGTGAACATGTCCTGGGTTAGGTGATGATCACCTGGTTAGTTTCCAGGTGCTGGGTCAGTGAACATGTCCTGGGTTAGGTGATGTACACCTGGTTAGTTTCCAGGTGCTGGGTCAGTGAACATGTCCTTTGTTAGGTGATGATCACCTGGTCAGTTTCCAGGTACTGGGTCAGTGAACATGTCCTGGATTAGGCGATGATCACCTGGTCAGTTTCCAGGTGCTGGGTCAGTGAACATGTCCTGGGTTAGGTGATGATCACCTGGTCAGTTTCCAGGTACTGGGTCAGTGAACATGTCCTGGGTTAGGTGATGATCACCTGGTCAGTTTCCAGGTGCTTGTGTGAGTGAACATGTCCTGGATTAGGTGATGATCACCTGGTCAGTTTCCAGGTGCTGGGTCAGTGAACATGTCCTGGGTTAGGTGATGATCACCTGGTCAGTTTCCAGGTACTGGGTCAGTGAACATGTCCTGGATTAGGTGATGTACACATGGTCAGTTTCCAGGTGCTGGGTCAGTGAACATGTCCTGGATTAGGTGATGTACACCTGGTCAGTTTCCAGGTGCTGGGTCAGTGAACATGTCCTGGGTTAGGTGATGATCACCTGGTCAGTTTCCAGGTGCTGGGTCAGTGAACATGTCCTGGGTTAGGTGATGATCACCTGGTTAGTTTCCAGGTGCTGGGTCAGTGAACATGTCCTGGGTTAGGTGATGATCACCTGGTCAGTTTCCAGGTGCTGGGTCAGTGAACATGTCCTGGATTAGGTGATGATCACCTGGTTAGTTTCCAGGTGCTGGGTCAGTGAACATGTCCTGGGTTAGGTGATGATCACCTGGTTAGTTTCCAGGTGCTGGGTCAGTGAACATGTCCTGGGTTAGGTGATGATCACCTGGTCAGTTTCCAGGTGCTGGGTCAGTGAACATGTCCTGGATTAGGTGATGATCACCTGGTTAGTTTCCAGGTGCTGGGTCAGTGAACATGTCCTGGGTTAGGTGATGATCACCTGGTCAGTTTCCAGGTGCTGGGTCAGTGAACATGTCCTGGATTAGGTGATGATCACCTGGTTAGTTTCCAGGTGCTGGGTCAGTGAACATGTCCTGGGTTAGGTGATGATCACCTGGTTAGTTTCCAGGTACTGGGTCAGTGAACATGTCCTGGGTTAGGTGATGATCACCTGGTCAGTTTCCAGGTGCTGTGTCAGTGAACATGTCCTGGGTTAGGTGATGATCACCTGGTCAGTTTCCAGGTGCTGTGTCAGTGAACATGTCCTGGGTTAGGTGATGATCACCTGGTCAGTTTCCAGGTGCTGGTTCAGTGAACATGTCCTGGGTTAGGTGATGTTCACCTGGTTAGTTTCCAGGTTCTGGGTCAGTGAACATGTCCTGGATTAGGTGATGATCACCTGGTTAGTTTCCAGGTGCTGGGTCAGTGAACATGTCCTGGATTAGGTGATGATCACCTGGTTAGTTTCCAGGTGCTGGGTCAGTGAACATGTCCTGGGTTAGGTGATGTTCACCTGGTTAGTTTCCAGGTGCTGGGTCAGTGAACATGTCCTGGATTAGGTGATGATCACCTGGTCAGTTTCCAGGTGCTGGGTCAGTGAACATGTCCTGGGTTAGGTGATGATCACCTGGTCAGTTTCCAGGTGCTGGGTCAGTGAACATGTCCTGGATTAGGTGATGATCACCTGGTTAGTTTCCAGGTGCTGGGTCAGTGAACATGTCCTGGATTAGGTGATGCTCACCTGGTCAGTTTCCAGGTGCTGGGTCAGTGAACATGTCCTGGGTTAGGTGATGATCACCTGGTCAGTTTCCAGGTGCTGGGTCAGTGAACATGTCCTGGGTTAGGTGATGATCACCTGGTCAGTTTCCAGGTGCTGGGTCAGTGAACATGTCCTGGGTTAGGTGATGATCACCTGGTTAGTTTCCAGGTGCTGGGTCAGTGAACATGTCCTGGGTTAGGTGATGATCACCTGGTTAGTTTCCAGGTGCTGGGTCAGTGAACATGTCCTGGATTAGGTGATGATCACCTGGTTAGTTTCCAGGTGCTGGGTCAGTGAACATGTCCTGGGTTAGGTGATGATCACCTGGTTAGTTTCCAGGTGCTGGGTCAGTGAACATGTCCTGGGTTAGGTGATGTACACCTGGTCAGTTTCCAGGTGCTGGGTCAGTGAACATGTCCTGGGTTAGGTGATGTACACCTGGTCAGTTTCCAGGTGCTGGTTCAGTGAACATGTCCTGGGTTAGGTGTTGTCCACCTGGTTAGTTTCCATGTGCTGGGTCAGTGAACATGTCCTGGGTTTGGTGATTATCACCTGGTCAGTTTCCAGGTGCTGGGTCAGTGAACATGTCCTGGGTTAGGTGATGATCACCTGGTCAGTTTCCAGGTGCTGGGTCAGTGAACATGTCCTGGGTTAGGTGATGATCACCTGGTCAGTTTCCAGGTGCTGGGTCAGTGAACATGTCCTGGGTTAGGTGATGATCACCTGGTCAGTTTCCAGGTGCTGGTTCAGTGAACATGTCCTGGGTTAGGCGATGATCACCTGGTTAGTTTCCAGGTGCTGGTTCAGTGAACATGTCCTGGGTTAGGTGATGATCACCTGGTTAGTTTCCAGGTGCTGGTTCAGTGAACATGTCCTGGGTTAGGTGATGATCACCTGGTCAGTTTCCAGGTGCTGGTTCAGTGAACATGTCCTGGGTTAGGTGATGATCACCTGGTTAGTTTCCAGGTGCTGGGTCAGTGAACATGTCCTGGGTTAGGTGATGTACACCTGGTCAGTTTCCAGGTGCTGGTTCAGTGAACATGTCCTGGGTTAGGTGATGATCACCTGGTTAGTTTCCAGGTGCTGGTTCAGTGAACATGTCCTGGATTATGCGATGAAAACCTGGTCAGTTTCCAGGTAGTGGGTCAGTGAACATGTCCGGGGTTAGCTGATGATCACCTGGTTAGTTTCCAGTTGCTGGGTCAGTGAACATGTCCTGGGTTAGGTGATGATGACCTGGTCAGTTTCCAGGAGCTGGATCAGTGAACATGTCCTGGGTTAGGTGATGATCACCTGGTTAGTTTCCAGGTGCTGGGTCAGTGAACATGTCCTGGGTTAGGTGATGATCACCTGGTTAGTTTCCAGGTGCTGGGTCAGTGAACATGTCCTGGATTAGGCGATGATCACCTGGTCAGTTTCCAGGTACTGTGTCAGTGAACATGTCCTGGGTTAGGTGATGATCACCTGGTTAGTTTCCAGGTGCTGGGACAGTGAACATGTCCTGGGTTAGGTGTTGTCCACCTGGTTAGTTTCCAGGTGCTGGGTCAGTGAACATGTCCTGGGTTGGGTGATGATCACCTGGTCAGTTTCCAGGTGCTGGGTCAGTGAACATGTCCTGGGTTAGGTGATGATCACCTGGTCAGTTTCCAGGTGCTGGGTCAGTGAACATGTCCTGGGTTAGGTGATGATCACCTGGTCAGTTTCCAGGTGCTGGTTCAGTGAACATGTCCTGGGTTAGGTGATGCTCACCTGGTGAGTTTCCAGGTGCTGGGTCAGTGAACATGTCCTGGGTTAGGTGATGATCACCTGGTTAGTTTCCAGGTGCTGGTTCAGTGAACATGTCCTGGGTTAGGTGATGATCACCTGGTTAGTATCCAGGTGCTGGTTCAGTGAACATGTCCTGGGTTAGGTGATGATCACCTGGTTAGTTTCCAGGTGCTGGGTCAGTGAACATGTCCTGGGTTAGGTGATGATCACCTGGTTAGTTTCCAGGTGCTGGTTCAGTGAACATGTCCTGGATTAGGTGATGATCACCTGGTCAGTTTCCAGGTACTGGGTCAGTGAACATGTCCTGGATTAGGTGATGCTCACCTGGTCAGTTTCCAGGTACTGGGTCAGTGAACATGTCCTGGGTTAGGTGATGATCACCTGGTCAGTTTCCAGGTGCTGGGTCAGTGAACATGTCCTGGATTAGGTGATGTAGACCTGGTCAGTTTCCAGGTGCTGGTTCAGTGAACATGTCCTGGTTTAGGTGATGATCACCTGGTCAGTTTCCAGGTGCTGGGTCAGTGAACATGTCCTGGATTAGGTGATGATCACCTGGTTAGTTTCCAGGTGCTGGGTCAGTGAACATGTCCTGGATTAGGTGATGATCACCTGGTTAGTTTCCAGGTGCTGGGCCAGTGAACATGTCCTGGGTTAGGTGATGTACACGTTGTCAGTTTCCAGGTGCTGGGTCAGTGATCATGTCCTGGGTTAGGTGATGATCACCTGGTTAGTTTCCAGGTGCTGGGTCAGTGAACATGTCCTGGATTAGGTGATGATCACCTGGTTAGTTTCCAGGTGCTGGTTCAGTGAACATGTCCTGGATTAGGTGATGATCACCTGGTTAGTTTCCAGGTGCTGGGTCAGTGAACATGTCCTGGGTTAGGTGATGATCACCTGGTTAGTTTCCAGGTGCTGGGTCAGTGAACATGTCCTGGATTAGGTGATGATCACCTGGTTAGTTTCCAGGTGCTGGGCCAGTGAACATGTCCTGGGTTAGGTGATGTACACGTTGTCAGTTTCCAGGTGCTGGGTCAGTGATCATGTCCTGGGTTAGGTGATGATCACCTTGTTAGTTTCCAGGTGCTGGTTCAGTGAACATGTCCTGGGTTAGGTGATGATCACCTGGTCAGTTTCCAGGTGCTGTGTCAGTGAACATGTCCTGGATTAGGTGATGATCACCTGGTCAGTTTCCTGTTACTGGGTCAGTGAACATGTCCTGGGTTAGGTGATGATCACCTGGTTAGTTTCCAGGTACTGGGTCAGTGAACATGTCCTGGGTTAGGTGATGATCACCTGGTCAGTTTCCAGGTGCTGGGTCAGTGAACATGTCCTGGGTTAGGTGATGATCACCTGGTCAGTTTCCAGGTGCTGGGTCAGTGAACATGTCCTGGGTTAGGTGATGATCACCTGGTCAGTTTCCAGGTGCTGGATCAGTGAACATGTCCTGGATTAGGCGATGATCACCTGGTCAGTTTCCAGGTACTGGGTCAGTGAAGATGTCCTGGATTAGGTGATGATCACCTGGTCAGTTTCCAGGTGCTGGGTCAGTGAACATGTCCTGGATTAGGTGATGATCACCTGGTCAGTTTCCAGGTACTGGGTCAGTGAACATGTCCTGGGTTAGGTGATGATCATCTGGTCAGTTTCCAGGTGCTGGGTCAGTGAAAACGTCCTGGATTAGGTGATGATCACCTGGTCAGTTTCCAGGTGCTGGGTCAGTGAACATGTCCTGGGTTAGGTGATGATCACCTGGTCAGTTTCCAGGTGCTGGGTCAGTGAAAACGTCCTGGATTAGGTGATGATCACCTGGTCAGTTTCCAGGTGCTGGGTCAGTGAACATGTCCTGGGTTAGGTGATGATCACCTGGTTACTTTCCAGGTGCTGGGTCAGTGAACATGTGCTGGGTTAGGTGATGATCACCTGGTTAGTTTCCAGGTGCTGGGTCAGTGAACATGTCCTGGGTTAGGTGATGATCACATGGTCAGTTTCCAGGTGCTGGGTCAGTGAATATGTCCTGGATTAGGTGATGTTCACCTGGTTAGTTTCCAGGTGCTGGGTCAGTGAACATGTCCTGGATTAGGTGATGATCACCTGGTTACTTTCCAGGTGCTGGGTCAGTGAACATGTCCTGTGTTAGGTGATGATCACCTGGTCAGTTTCCAGGTGCTGGGTCAGTGAAAATGTCCTGGATTAAGTGATGATCACCTGGTCAGTTTCCAGGTGCTGGGTCAGTGAACATGTCCTGGGTTAGGTGATGATCACATGGTCAGTTTCCAGGTGCTGGGTCAGTGAATATGTCCTGGATTAGGTGATGATCACCTGGTCAGTTTCCAGGTGCTGGGTCAGTGAACATGTCCTGGGTTAGGTGATGATCACCTGGTCAGTTTCCAGGTGCTGTGTCAGTGAACATGTCCTGGATTAGGTGATGATCACCTGGTCAGTTTCCAGGTACTGGGTCAGTGAACATGTCCTGGGTTAGGTGATGATCACCTGGTTAGTTTCCAGGTGCTGGGTCAGTGAACATGTCCTGGGTTAGGTGTTGTACACCTGGTCAGTTTCCAGGTGCTGGTTCATTGAACATGTCCTGGGTTAGGTGATGATCACCTGGTCAGTTTCCAGGTGCTGGTTCATTGAACATGTCCTGGGTTAGGTGTTGTACACCTGGTCAGTTTCCAGGTGCTGGTTCATTGAACATGTCCTGGGTTAGGTGATGATCACCTGGTCAGTTTCCAGGTACTGGGTCAGTGAACATGTCCTGGGTTAGGTGATGATCACCTGGTCAGTTTCCAGGTGCTGGGTCAGTGAACATGTCCTGGGTTAGGTGATGATCACCTGGTCAGTTTCCAGGTACTGGGTCAGTGAACATGTCCTGGGTTAGGTGATGATCACCTGGTCAGTTTCCAGGTGCTGGGTCAGTGAACATGTCCTGGATTAGGCGATGATCACCTGGTCAGTTTCCAGGTACTGGGTCAGTGAACATGTCCTGGGTTAGGTGATGATCACCTGGTCAGTTTCCAGGTGCTGTGTCAGTGAACATGTCCTGGGTTAGGTGATGATCACCTGGTCAGTTTCCAGGTACTGGGTCAGTGAACATGTCCTGGGTTAGGCGATGATCACCTGGTCAGTTTCCAGGTACTGGGTCAGTGAACATGTCCTGGGTTAGGCGATGATCACCTGGTCAGTTTCCAGGTGCTAGGTCAGTGAACATGTCCTGGGTTAGGTGATGCTCACCTGGTCAGTTTCCAGGTGCTGTGTCAGTGAACATGTCCTGGATTAGGTGATGATCACCTGGTCAGTTTCCAGGTGCTGGGTCAGTGAACATGTCCTGGGTTAGGTGTTGTACACCTGGTCAGTTTCCAGGTGCTGGTTCAGTGAACATGTCCTGGGTTAGGTGTTGTGCACCTGGTCAGTTTCCAGGTGCTGGGTCAGTGAACATGTCCTGGGTTAGGTGATGCCCACCTGGTTAGTTTCCAGGTGCTGGGTCAGTGAACATGTCCTGGATTAGGTGATGATCACCTGGTCAGTTTCCAGGTGCTGTGTCAGTGAACATGTCCTGGATTAGGTGATGATCACCTGGTTAGTTTCCAGGTGCTGGGTCAGTGAACATGTCCTGGGTTAGGTGATGTTCACCTGGTCAGTTTCCAGGTGCTGGGTCAGTGAACATGTCCTGGATTAGGTGATGATCACCTGGTCAGTTTCCAGGTGCTGGGTCAGTGAACATGTCCTGGATTAGGTGATGATCACCTGGTCAGTTTCCAGGTGCTGAGTCAGTGAACATGTCCTGGGTTAGGTGATGATCACCTGGTCAGCTTCCAGGTGCTGTGTCAGTGAACATGTCCTGGGTTAGGTGATGATCACCTGGTCAGTTTCCAGGTACTGGGTCAGTGAACATGTCCTGGGTTAGGTGATGATCACCTGGTCAGTTTCCAGGTGCTGGGTCAGTGAACATGTCCTGGGTTAGGTGATGATCACCTGGTCAGCTTCCAGGTGCTGTGTCAGTGAACATGTCCTGGGTTAGGTGATGATCACCTGGTTAGTATCCAGGTGCTGGTTCAGTGAACATGTCCTGGGTTAGGTGATGATCACCTGGTCAGTTTCCAGGTACTGGGTCAGTGAACATGTCCTGGATTAGGTGATGATCACCTGGTTAGTTTCCAGGTGCTGGGTCAGTGAACATGTCCTGTGTTAGGTGATGATCACCTGGTCAGTTTCCAGGTGCTGTGTCAGTGAACATGTCCTGGATTAGGTGATGATCACCTGGTCAGTTTCCAGGTACTGGGTCAGTGAACATGTCCTGGATTAGGTGATGATCACCTGGTCAGTTTCCAGGTGCTGTGTCAGTGAACATGTCCTGGGTTAGGTGATGATCACCTGGTCAGTTTCCAGGTACTGGGTCAGTGAACATGTCCTGTGTTAGGTGATGATCACCTGGTCAGTTTCCAGGTGCTGTGTCAGTGAACATGTCCTGGATTAGGTGATGATCACCTGGTCAGTTTCCAGGTACTGGGTCAGTGAACATGTCCTGGATTAGGTGATGATCACCTGGTCAGTTTCCAGGTGCTGTGTCAGTGAACATGTCCTGGGTTAGGTGATGATCACCTGGTTAGTTTCCAGGTGCTGTGTCAGTGAACATGTCCTGGGTTAGGTGATGATCACCTGGTTAGTTTCCAGGTGCTGGGTCAGTGAACATGTCCTGGATTAGGTGATGATCACCTGGTGAGTTTCCAGGTACTGTGTCAGTGAACATGTCCTGGATTAGGTGATGATCACCTGGTCAGTTTCCAGTTACTGTGTCAGTGAACATGTCCTGGGTTAGGTGATGATCACCTGGTTAGTTTCCAGGTACTGTGTCAGTGAACATGTCCTGGATTAGGTGATGATCACCTGGTCAGTTTCCAGGTACTGTGTCAGTGAACATGTCCTGGGTTAGGTGATGATCACCTGGTTAGTTTCCAGGTGCTGGGTCAGTGAACATGTCCTGGGTTAGGTGATGATCACCTGGTTAGTTTCCAGGTGCTGGGTCAGTGAACATGTCCTGGGTTAGGTGATGATCACCTGGTCAGTTTCCAGGTGCTGGGTCAGTGAACATGTCCTGGATTAGGTGATGATCACCTGGTTAGTTTCCAGGTGCTGGGTCAGTGAACATGTCCTGGGTTGGGTGATGATCACCTGGTTAGTTTCCAGGTACTGGGTCAGTGAACATGTCCTGGGTTAGGGGATGATCACCTGGTTAGTTTCCAGGTGCTGGGTCAGTGAACATGTCCTGGGTTAGGAGATGATCACCTGGTTAGTTTCCAGGTGCTGGGTCAGTGAACATGTCCTGGGTTAGGTGATGATCACCTGGTCAGTTTCCAGGTGCTGGGTCAGTGAACATGTCCTGGGTTAGGTGATGATCACCTGGTCAGTTTCCAGGTACTGGGTCAGTGAACATGTCCTGGGTTAGGTGATGATCACCTGGTCAGTTTCCAGGTGCTGGGTCAGTGAACATGTCCAGGGTTAGGTGATGATCACCTGGTCAGTTTCCAGGTGCTGTGTCAGTGAACATGTCCTGGATTAGGTGATGATCACCTGGTTAGTTTCCAGGTACTGGGTCAGTGAACATGTCCTGGGTTAGGTGATGATCACCTGGTCAGTTTCCAGGTGCTGTGTCAGTGAACATGTCCTGGATTAGGTGATGATCACCTGGTCAGTTTCCAGGTGCTGTGTCAGTGAACATGTCCTGGATTAGGTGATGATCACCTGGTCAGTTTCCTGTTACTGGGTCAGTGAACATGTCCTGGGTTAGGTGATGATCACCTGGTCAGTTTCCAGGCACTGGGTCAGTGAACATGTCCTGGATTAGGTGATGATCACCTGGTCAGTTTCCAGGTGCTGGGTCAGTGAACATGTCCTGGGTTAGGTGATGATCACCTGGTTAGTTTCCAGGTGCTGGGTCAGTGAACATGTCCTGGATTAGGTGATGATCACCTGGTCAGTTTCCAGGTGCTGGGTCAGTGAACATGTCCTGGGTTAGGTGATGATCACCTGGTTAGTTTCCAGGTGCTGGGTCAGTGAACATGTCCTGGGTTAGGTGATGATCACCTGGTCAGTTTCCAGGTGCTGGTTCAGTGAACATGTCCTGGATTAGGCGATGATCACCTGGTCAGTTTCCAGGTGCTAGGTCAGTGAACATGTCCTGGGTTAGGCGATGATCACCTGGTCAGTTTCCAGGTGCTGTGTCAGTGAACATGTCCTGGGTTAGGTAATGATCACCTGGTCAGTTTCCAGGTGCTGGTTCAGTGAACATGTCCTGGATTAGGCGATGATCACCTGGTCAGTTTCCAGGTGCTGGGTCAGTGAACATGTCCTGGGTTAGGTGTTGTGCACCTGGTCAGTTTCCAGGTGCTGGGTCAGTGAACATGTCCTGGGTTAGGTGATGATCACCTGGTTAGTTTCCAGGTGCTGGGTCAGTGAACATGTCCTGGGTTAGGTGATGATCACCTGGTTAGTTTCCAGGTGCTGGGTCAGTGAACATGTCCTGGGTTGGGTGATGATCACCTGGTTAGTTTCCAGGTACTGGGTCAGTGAACATGTCCTGGATTAGGTGATGATCACCTGGTCCGTATCCAGGTGCTGGGTCAGTGAACATGTCCTGGGTTAGGTGATGATCACCTGGTTAGTTTCCAGGTGCTGGGTCAGTGAACATGTCCTGGGTTAGGTGATGATCACCTGGTCAGTTTCCAGGTGCTGGGTCAGTGAACATGTCCTGGGTTGGGTGATGATCACCTGGTTAGTTTCCAGGTACTGGGTCAGTGAACATGTCCTGGATTAGGTGATGATCACCTGGTCAGTTTCCAGGTGCTGGGTCAGTGAACATGTCCTGGGTTAGGTGATGATCACCTGGTTAGTTTCCAGGTGCTGGGTCAGTGAACATGTCCTGGATTAGGTGATGATCACCTGGTCAGTTTCCAGGTGCTGGGTCAGTGAACATGTCCTGGGCTAGGTGTTGTGCACCTGGTCAGTTTCCAGGTGCTGGGTCAGTGAACATGTCCAGGGTTAGGTGATGATCACCTGGTCAGTTTCCAGGTGCTGTGTCAGTGAACATGTCCTGGATTAGGTGATGATCACCTGGTCAGTTTCCAGGTGCTGGGTCAGTGAACATGTCCTGGATTAGGTGATGATCACCTGGTCAGTTTCCAGGTGCTGTGTCAGTGAACATGTCCTGGATTAGGTGATGATCACCTGGTCAGTTTCCTGTTACTGGGTCAGTGAACATGTCCTGGGTTAGGTGATGATCACCTGGTCAGTTTCCAGGCACTGGGTCAGTGAACATGTCCTGGATTAGGTGATGATCACCTGGTCAGTTTCCAGGTGCTGGGTCAGTGAACATGTCCTGGATTAGGTGATGATCACCTGGTCAGTTTCCAGGTGCTGGGTCAGTGAACATGTCCTGGGTTAGGTGATGATCACCTGGTCAGTTTCCAGGTGCTGGGTCAGTGAACATGTCCTGGGTTAGGTGATGATCACCTGGTCAGTTTCCAGGTGCTGGTTCAGTGAACATGTCCTGGGTTAGGTGATGATCACCTGGTTAGTTTCCAGGTGCTGGGTCAGTGAACATGTCCTGGGTTAGGTGATGATCACCTGGTCAGTTTCCAGGTGCTGGTTCAGTGAACATGTCCTGGATTAGGCGATGATCACCTGGTCAGTTTCCAGGTGCTGTGTCAGTGAACATGTCCTGGGTTAGGTGATGATCACCTGGTCAGTTTCCAGGTGCTGGGTCAGTGAACATGTCCTGGATTAGGTGATGATCACCTGGTCAGTTTCCAGGTGCTGGTTCAGTGAACATGTCCTGGATTAGGCGATGATCACCTGGTCAGTTTCCAGGTGCTAGGTCAGTGAACATGTCCTGGGTTAGGCGATGATCACCTGGTCAGTTTCCAGGTGCTGTGTCAGTGAACATGTCCTGGGTTAGGTAATGATCACCTGGTCAGTTTCCAGGTGCTGGTTCAGTGAACATGTCCTGGATTAGGCGATGATCACCTGGTCAGTTTCCGGGTGCTGGGTCAGTGAACATGTCCTGGGTTAGGTGTTGTACACCTGGTCAGTTTCCAGGTGCTGGTTCAGTGAACATGTCCTGGGTTAGGTGTTGTGCACCTGGTCAGTTTCCAGGTGCTGGGTCAGTGAACATGTCCTGGGTTAGGTGATGATCACCTGGTTAGTTTCCAGGTGCTAGGTCAGTGAACATGTCCTGGGTTAGGTGATGCCCACCTGGTTAGTTTCCAGGTGCTGGGTCAGTGAACATGTCCTGGATTAGGTGATGATCACCTGGTCAGCTTCCAGGTGCTGTGTCAGTGAACATGTCCTGGGTTAGGTGATGATCACCTGGTTAGTTTCCAGGTGCTGTGTCAGTGAACATGTCCTGGATTAGGTGATGATCACCTGGTCAGCTTCCAGGTGCTGTGTCAGTGAACATGTCCTGGGTTAGGTGATGATCACCTGGTCAGTTTCCAGGTGCTGGGTCAGTGAACATGTCCTGGGTAAGGTGATGATCACCTGGTCAGTTTCCAGGTGCTGGGTCAGTGAACATGTCCTGGGTTAGGTGTTGTACACCTGGTCAGTTTCCAGGTGCTGTGTCAGTGAACATGTCCTGGATTAGGTGATGATCACCTGGTCAGTTTCCAGGTGCTGGGTCAGTGAACATGTCCTGGGTTAGGTGATGATCACCTGGTCAGTTTCCAGGTACTGGGTCAGTGAACATGTCCTGGATTAGGTGATGATCACCTGGTCAGTTTCCAGGTGCTGGGTCAGTGAACATGTCCTGGATTAGGTGATGATCACCTGGTCAGTTTCCAGGTGCTGGGTCAGTGAACATGTCCTGGGTTAGGTGATGATCACCTGGTCAGTTTCCAGGTGCTGGGTCAGTGAACATGTCCTGGATTAGGTGATGATCACCTGGTCAGTTTCCAGGTGCTGTGTCAGTGAACATGTCCTGGGTTAGGTGATGATCACCTGGTCAGTTTCCAGGTACTGGGTCAGTGAACATGTCCTGGATTATGCGATGATCACCTGGTCAGTTTCCAGGTACTGGGTCAGTGAACATGTCCTGGGTTAGGCGATGATCACCTGGTCAGTTTCCAGGTACTGGGTCAGTGAACATGTCCTGGGTTAGCTGATGATCACCTGGTTAGTTTCCAGGTGCTGTGTCAGTGAACATGTCCTGGGTTAGGTGATGATCACATGGTCAGTTTCCAGGTGCTGTGTCAGTGAACATGTCCTGGGTTAGGTGATGATCACCTGGTCAGTTTCCAGGTGCTGTGTCAGTGAACATGTCCTGGGTTAGGTGATGATCACCTGGTTAGTTTCCAGGTGCTGGGTCAGTGAACATGTCCTGGGTTGGGTGATGATCACCTGGTTAGTTTCCAGGTACTGGGTCAGTGAACATGTCCTGGGTTAGGTGATGATCACCTGGTTATTTTCCAGGTGCTGGGTCAGTGAACATGTCCTGGGTTAGGTGATGATCACCTGGTTAGTTTCCAGGTGCTGGGTCAGTGAACATGTCCTGGGTTGGGTGATGATCACCTGGTCAGTTTCCAGGTGCTGGGTCAGTGAACATGTCCTGGATTAAGTGATGATCACCTGGTTACTTTCCAGGTACTGGGTCAGTGAACATGTCCTGGATTAGGTGATGATCACCTGGTCAGTTTCCAGGTGCTGGGTCAGTGAACATGTCCTGGGTTAGGTGTTGTACACCTGGTCAGTTTCCAGGTGCTGGTTCAGTGAACATGTCCTGGGTTAGGTGTTGTGCACCTGGTCAGTTTCCAGGTGCTGGGTCAGTGAACATGTCCTGGATTAGGTGATGATCACCTGGTCAGTTTCCAGGTGCTGTGTCAGTGAACATGTCCTGGATTAGGTGATGATCACCTGGTCAGTTTCCAGGTGCTGTGTCAGTGAACATTTCCTGGATTAGGTGATGATCACCTGGTCAGTTTCCAGGTGCTGGGTCAGTGAACATGTCCTGTGTTAGGTGATGATCACCTGGTCAGTTTCCAGGTGCTGGGTCAGTGAACATGTCCTGGATTAGGTGATGATCACCTGGTCAGTTTCCAGGTGCTGGGTCAGTGAACATGTCCTGGGTTAGGTGATGATCACCTGGTCAGTTTCCAGGTACTGGGTCAGTGAACATGTCCTGGATTAGGTGATGATCACCTGGTCAGTTTCCAGGTGCTGGGTCAGTGAACATGTCCTGTGTTAGGTGATGATCACCTGGTCAGTTTCCAGGTGCTGGGTCAGTGAACATGTCCTGGATTAGGTGATGATCACCTGGTCAGTTTCCAGGTGCTGTGTCAGTGAACATGTCCTGGATTAGGTGATGATCACCTGGTCAGTTTCCAGGTGCTGTGTCAGTGAACATGTCCTGGATTAGGTGATGATCACCTGGTCAGTTTCCAGGCACTGGGTCAGTGAACATGTCCTGGATTAGGCGAAGATCACCTGGTCAGTTTCCAGGCACTGGGTCAGTGAACATGTCCTGGATTAGGTGATGATCACCTGGTCAGTTTCCAGGTGCTGGGTCAGTGAACATGTCCTGGGTTAGGTGATGATCACCTGGTCAGTTTCCAGGTGCTAGGTCAGTGAACATGTCCCGGGTTAGGTGATGATCACCTGGTCAGTTTCCAGGCACTGGGTCAGTGAACATGTCCTGGATTAGGTGATGATCACCTGGTCAGTTTCCAGGTGCTGGGTCAGTGAACATGTCCTGGATTAGGTGATGATCACCTGGTCAGTTTCCAGGTACTGGGTCAGTGAACATGTCCTGGGTTAGGTGATGATCACCTGGTCAGTTTCCAGGTGCTGGGTCAGTGAACATGTCCTGGGTTAGGTGATGATCACCTGGTTAGTTTCCAGGTGCTGGGTCAGTGAACATGTCCTGGGTTAGGTGATGATCACCTGGTCAGTTTCCAGGTGCTGGTTCAGTGAACATGTCCCGGATTAGGTGATGATCACCTGGTCAGTTTCCAGGTGCTGGGTCAGTGAACATGTCCTGGATTAGGTGATGATCACCTGGTCAGTTTCCAGGTGCTGGTTCAGTGAACATGTCCTGGGTTAGGTTTTGTACACCTGGTTAGTTTCCAGGTGCTGGGTCAGTGAACATGTCCTGGATTAGGTGATGATCACCTGGTCAGTTTCCAGGTGCTGGGTCAGTGAACATGTCCTGGATTAGGTGATGATCACCTGGTCAGTTTCCAGGTACTGGGTCAGTGAACATGTCCTGGGTTGGGTGATGATCACCTGGTTAGTTTCCAGGTACTGGGTCAGTGAACATGTCCTTGGTTAGGTGATGATCACCTGGTCAGTTTCCAGGTGCTGGGTCAGTGAACATGTCCTGGGTTAGGTGATGATCACCTGGTTAGTTTCCAGGTGCTGGGTCAGTGAACATGTCCTGGGTTAGGTGATGATCACCTGGTCAGTTTCCAGGTGCTGGTTCAGTGAACATGTCCTGGGTTAGGTGATGATCACCTGGTCAGTTTCCAGGTACTGGGTCAGTGAACATGTCCTGGGTTAGGTGATGATCACCTGGTCAGATTCCAGGTACTGGGTCAGTGAACATGTCCTGGGTTAGGTGATGATCACCTGGTTAGTTTCCAGGTGCTGGGTCAGTGAACATGTCCTGGATTAGGCGATGATCACCTGGTTAGTTTCCAGCTGCTGGGTCAGTGAACATGTCCTGGATTAGGTGATGATCACCTGGTCAGTTTCCAGGTGCTGGTTCAGTGAACATGTCCTGGGTTAGGTGATGATCACCTGGTTAGTTTCCAGGTACTGGGTCAGTGAACATGTCCTGGGTTAGGTGATGATCACCTGGTTAGTTTCCAGGTGCTGGGTCAGTGAACATGTCCTGGATTAGGTGATGATCACCTGGTCAGTTTCCAGGTGCTGGGTCAGTGAACATGTCCTGGATTAGGTGATGATCACCTGGTCAGTTTCCAGGTGCTGGGTCAGTGAACATGTCCTGGGTTAGGTGATGATCACCTGGTCAGTTTCCAGGTGCTGGGTCAGTGAACATGTCCTGGGTTAGGTGATGTTCACCTGGTCAGTTTCCAGGTGCTGTGTCAGTGAACATGTCCTGGGTTAGGTGATGATCACCTGGTCAGTTTCCAGGTGCTGGGTCAGTGAACATGTCCTGGATTAGGCGATGATCACCTGGTCAGTTTCCAGGTGCTGGGTCAGTGAACATGTCCTGGGTTAGGTGATGATCACCTGGTCAGTTTCTAGGTGCTGGGTCAGTGAACATGTCCTGGATTAGGTGATGATCACCTGGTCAGTTTCCAGGTACTGTGTCAGTGAACATGTCCTGGGTTAGGTGATGATCACCTGGTCAGTTTCCAGGTACTGGGTCATTGAACATGTCCTGGGTTAGGCGATGATCACCTGGTCAGTTTCCAGGTGCTGTGTCAGTGAACATGTCCTGGGTTAGGTAATGATCACCTGGTCAGTTTCCAGGTGCTGGTTCAGTGAACATGTCCTGGATGAGGCGATGATCACCTTGTCAGTTTCCAGGTACTGGGTCAGTGAACATGTCCTGGATTAGGCGATGATCACCTGGTTACTTTCCAGGTACTGGGTCAGTGAACATGTCCTGGGTTAGGTGATGATCACCAGGTTAGTTTCCAGGTGCTGGGTCAGTGAACATGTCCTGGATTAGGCGATGATCACCTGGTCAGTTTCCAGGTGCTGGGTCAGTGAACATGTCCTGGATTAGGCGATGATCACCTGGTTAGTTTCCAGGTGCTGGGTCAGTGAACATGTCCTGGATTAGGCGATGATCACCTGGTCAGTTTCCAGGTGCTGGGTCAGTGAACATGTCCTGGATTAGGTGATGAACACCTGGTCAGTTTCCAGGTACTGGGTCAGTGAACATGTCCTGGATTAGGTGATGTACACCTGGTTAGTTTCCAGGTGCTGTGTCAGTGAACATGTCCTGGGTTAGGTGATGATCACCTGGTCAGTTTCCAGGTACTGTGTCAGTGAACATGTCCTGGGTTAGGTGATGATCACCTGGTTAGTTTCCAGGTGCTGGGTCAGTGAACATGTCCTGGGTTAGGTGATGATCACCTGGTCAGTTTCCAGGTGCTGGGTCAGTGAACATGTCCTGGATTAGGCGATGATCACCTGGTCAGTTTCCTGGTACTGGGTCAGTGAACATGTCCTGGATTAGGCGATGATCACCTGGTCAGTTTCCAGGTACTGGGTCAGTGAACATGTCCTGGATTAGGTGATGATCACCTGGTCAGTTTCCAGGTGCTGTGTCAGTGAACATGTCCTGGGTTAGGCGATGATCACCTGGTCAGTTTCCAGGTACTGGGTCAGTGAACATGTCCTGGGTTAGGTGATGATCACTTGGTCAGTTTCCAGGTGCTGTGTCAGTGAACATGTCCTGGGTTAGGTGATGATCACCTGGTCAGTTTCCAGGTGCTGGTTCAGTGAACATGTCCTGGATTAGGCGATGATCACCTGGTCAGTTTCCAGGTGCTGTGTCAGTGAACATGTCCTGGATTAGGTGATGATCACCTGGTCAGTTTCCAGGTGCTGGTTCAGTGAACATGTCCTGGGTTAGGTGATGATCACCTGGTTAGTATCCAGGTGCTGGTTCAGTGAACATGTCCTGTGTTAGGTGATGATCACCTGGTCAGTTTCCAGGTACTGGGTCAGTGAACATGTCCTGGATTAGGTGATGATCACCTGGTCAGTTTCCAGGTGCTGGGTCAGTGAACATGTCCTGTGTTAGGTGATGATCACCTGGTCAGTTTCCAGGTACTGGGTCAGTGAACATGTCCTGGATTAGGTGATGATCACCTGGTCAGTTTCCAGGTGCTGGGTCAGTGAACATGTCCTGGGTTAGGTGATGATCACCTGGTCAGTTTCCAGGTACTGGGTCAGTGAACATGTCCTGGGTTAGGTGATGATCACCTGGTTAGTATCCAGGTGCTGGTTCAGTGAACATGTCCTGGGTTAGGTGATGATCACCTGGTCAGTTTCCAGGTGCTGGGTCAGTGAACATGTCCTGGGTTAGGTGATGATCACCTGGTCAGTTTCCAGGTGCTGGGTCAGTGAACATGTCCTGGGTTAGGTGATGATCACCTGGTCAGTTTCCAGGTGCTGTGTCAGTGAACATGTCCTGGATTAGGCGATGATCACCTGGTCAGTTTCCAGGTGCTGTGTCAGTGAACATGTCCTGGATTAGGCGATGATCACCTGGTCAGTTTCCAGGTGCTGTGTCAGTGAACATGTCCTGGGTTAGGCGATGATCACCTGGTTAGTTTCCAGGTACTGGTTCAGTGAACATGTCCTGGGTTAGGCGATGATCACCTGGTCAGTTTCCAGGTGCTAGGTCAGTGAACATGTCCTGGGTTAGGTGATGATCACCTGGTCAGTTTCCAGGTGCTAGGTCAGTGAACATGTCCTGGGTTAGGTGATGATCACCTGGTCAGTTTCCAGGTGCTGGGTCAGTGAACATGTCCTGGATTAGGCGATGATCACCTGGTCAGTTTCCAGGTACTGGGTCAGTGAACATGTCCTGGATTAGGCGATGATCACCTGGTCAGTTTCCAGGTACTGGGTCAGTGAACATGTCCTGGATTAGGTGATGCTCACCTGGTTAGTTTCCAGGTACTGTGTCAGTGAACATGTCCTGGGTTAGGTGATTATCACCTGGTCAGTTTCCAGGTACTGGGTCAGTGAACATGTCCTGGGTTAGGTGATGATCACCTGGTTAGTTTCCAGGTGCTGGTACAGTGAACATGTCCTAGGTTCGGTGATGATCACCTGGTCAGTTTCCAGGTGCTGTGTCAGTGAACATGTCCTGGGTTAGGTGATGATCACCTGGTCAGTTTCCAGGTGCTGGTTCAGTGAACATGTCCTGGATTAGGCGATGATCACCTGGTCAGTTTCCAGGTGCTAGGTCAGTGAACATGTCCTGGATTAGGCGATGATCACCTGGTCAGTTTCCAGGTACTGGGTCAGTGAACATGTCCTGGATTAGGCGATGATCACCTGATCAGTTTCCAGGTGCTGGGTCAGTGAACATGTCCTGGGTTAGGCGATGATCACCTGGTCAGTTTCCAGGTACTGGGTCAGTGAACATGTCCTGGATTAGGTGATGATCACCTGGTTAGTTTCCAGGTACTGTGTCAGTGAACATGTCCTGGGTTAGGTGATGATCACCTGGTCAGTTTCCAGGTACTGGGTCAGTGAACATGTCCTGGATTAGGTGATGATCACCTGGTCAGTTTCCAGGTGCTGGGTCAGTGAACATGTCCTGGGTTAGGTGATGATCACCTGGTCAGTTTCCAGGTGCTAGGTCAGTGAACATGTCCTGGATTAGGCGATGATCACCTGGTCAGTTTCCAGGTGCTGTGTCAGTGAACATGTCCTGGATTAGGTGATGATCACCTGGTCAGTTTCCAGGTACTGGGTCAGTGAACATGTCCTGGATTAGGCGATGATCACCTGGTCAGTTTCCAGGTACTGGGTCAGTGAACATGTCCTGGATTAGGTGATGATCACCTGGTTAGTTTCCAGGTACTGTGTCAGTGAACATGTCCTGGGTTAGGTGATGATCACCTGGTCAGTTTCCAGGTGCTGGGTCAGTGAACATGTCCTGGGTTAGGTGACGATCACCTGGTCAGTTTCCAGGTACTGGGTCAGTGAACATGTCCTGGGTTAGGTGATGATCACCTGGTCAGTTTCCAGGTACTGGGTCAGTGAACATGTCCTGGGTTAGGTGATGATCACCTGGTCAGTTTCCAGGTGCTGGGTCAGTGAACATGTCCTGGGTTAGGTGACGATCACCTGGTCAGTTTCCAGGTACTGGGTCAGTGAACATGTCCTGGGTTAGGTGATGATCACCTGGTCAGTTTCCAGGTGCTGTGTCAGTGAACATGTCCTGGATTAGGTGATGATCACCTGGTCAGTTTCCAGGTGCTGGTTCAGTGAACATGTCCTGGGTTAGGTGATGATCACCTGGTCAGTTTCCAGGTACTGGGTCAGTGAACATGTCCTGGGTTAGGTGATGATCACCTGGTTTGTATCCAGGTGCTGGTTCAGTGAACATGTCCTGGGTTAGGTGTTGTGCACCTGGTCAGTTTCCAGGTACTGGATCAGTGAACATGTCCTGGATTAGGCGATGATCACCTGGTCAGTTTCCAGGTGCTGGGTCAGTGAACATGTCCTGGGTTAGGTGATGATCACCTGGTCAGTTTCCAGGTGCTGGGTCAGTGAACATGTCCTGGATTAGGCGATGATCACCTGGTCAGTTTCCAGGTGCTGTGTCAGTGAACATGTCCTGGGTTAGGTGATGATCACCTGGTCAGTTTCCAGGTGCTGTGTCAGTGAACATGTCCTGGGTTAGGTGATGATCACCTGGTCAGTTTCCAGGTGCTGTGTCAGTGAACATGTCCTGGGTTAGGTGATGATCACCTGGTCAGTTTCCAGGTGCTGGGTCAGTGAACATGTCCTGGATTAGGTGATGATCACCTGGTCAGTTTCCAGGTACTGGGTCAGTGAACATGTCCTGGATTAGGTGATGCTCACCTGATCAGTTTCCAGGTACTGTGTCAGTGAACATGTCCTGGATTAGGTGATGATCACCTGGTTAGTTTCCAGGTGCTGGGTCAGTGAACATGTCCTGGGTTAGGTGATGATCACCTGGTTAGTTTCCAGGTGCTGGGTCAGTGAACATGTCCTGGGTTAGGTGATGATCACCTGGTCAGTTTCCAGGTACTGGGTCAGTGAACATGTCCTGGATTAGGTGATGATCACCTGGTTAGTTTCCAGGTGCTGGGTCAGTGAACATGTCCTGGATTAGGTGATGATCACCTGGTCAGTTTCCAGGTACTGGGTCAGTGAACATGTCCTGGATTAGGTGATGATCACCTGGTCAGTTTCCAGGTGCTGGGTCAGTGAACATGTCCTGGATTAGGTGATGATCACCTGGTCAGTTTCCAGGTACTGTGTCAGTGAACATGTCCTGGATTAGGTGATGATCACCTGGTTAGTTTCCAGGTACTGTGTCAGTGAACATGTCCTGGATTAGGTGATGCTCACCTGGTCAGTTTCCAGGTGCTGGGTCAGTGAACATGTCCTGGATTAGGCGATGATCACCTGGTCAGTTTCCAGGTACTGGGTCAGTGAACATGTCCTGGATTAGGTGATGCTCACCTGGTCAGTTTCCAGGTGCTGGGTCAGTGAACATGTCCTGGATTAGGCGATGATCACCTGGTCAGTTTCCAGGTGCTGGGTCAGTGAACATGTCCTGGGTTAGGTGATGATCACCTAGTCAGTTTCCAGGTGCTGGGTCAGTGAACATGTCCTGGATTAGGTGATGATCACCTGGTCAGTTTCCAGGTGCTGGGTCAGTGAACATGTCCTGGGTTAGGTGTTGTACACCTGGTCAGTTTCCAGGTGCTGGTTCAGTGAACATGTCCTGGGTTAGGTGTTGTCCACCTGGTTAGTTTCCAGGTGCTGGGTCAGTGAACATGTCCTGGGTTTGGTGATGATCACCTGGTCAGTTTCCAGGTGCTGGGTCAGTGAACATGTCCTGGGTTAGGTGATGATCACCTGGTCAGTTTCCAGGTGCTGGGTCAGTGAACATGTCCTGGGTTAGGTGATGATCACCTGGTTAGTTTCCAGGTGCTGGTTCAGTGAACATGTCCTGGGTTAGGTGATGATCACCTGGTTAGTATCCAGGTGCTGGTTCAGTGAACATGTCCTGGGTTAGGTGATGATCACCTGGTTAGTTTCCAGGTGCTGGGTCAGTGAACATGTCCTGGGTTAGGTGATGTACACCTGGTCAGTTTCCAGGTGCTGGTTCAGTGAACATGTCCTGGATTAGGTGATGATCACCTGGTCAGTTTCCAGGTGCTGGGTCAGTGAACATGTCCTGGGTTGGGTGATGTACACCTGGTCAGTTTCCAGGTACTGTGTCAGTGAACATGTCCTGGGTTAGGTGATGCTCACATGGTCAGTTTCCAGGTGCTGGGTCAGTGAACATGTCCTGGGTTAGGTGATGATCACCTGGTTAGTTTCCAGGTGCTGGTTCAGTGAACATGTCCTGGATTAGGTGATGATCACCTGGTCAGTTTCCAGGCACTGGGTCAGTGAACATGTCCTGGATTAGGTGATGATCACCTGGTCAGTTTCCAGGCACTGGGTCAGTGAACATGTCCTGGGTTAGGTGATGATCACCTGGTCAGTTTCCAGGTGCTGGGTCAGTGAACATGTCCTGGATTAGGTGATGATCACCTGGTCAGTTTCCAGGTGCTGTGTCAGTGAACATGTCCTGGATTAGGTGATGATCACCTGGTCAGTTTCCAGGTACTGGGTCAGTGAACATGTCCTGTGTTAGGTGATGATCACCTGGTTAGTTTCCAGGTGCTGGTTCAGTGAACATGTCCTGGGTTAGGCGATGATCACCTGGTCAGTTTCCAGGTACTGGGTCAGTGAACATGTCCTGTGTTAGGTGATGATCACCTGGTTAGTTTCCAGGTGCTGGTTCAGTGAACATGTCCTGGGTTAGGCGATGATCACCTGGTCAGTTTCCAGGTACTGGGTCAGTGAACATGTCCTGGATTAGGTGATGATCACCTGGTCAGTTTCCAGGTGCTGTGTCAGTGAACATGTCCTGGATTAGGTGATGATCACCTGGTTAGTTTCCAGGTGCTGGGTCAGTGAACATGTCCTGGATTAGGTGATGATCACCTGGTCAGTTTCCAGGTGCTGGGTCAGTGAACATGTCCTGGGTTAGGTGATGATCACCTGGTCAGTTTCCAGGTGCTGGGTCAGTGAACATGTCCTGGGTTAGGTGATGATCACCTGGTTAGTTTCCAGGTGCTGGGTCAGTGAACATGTCCTGGATTAGGTGATGATCACCTGGTTAGTTTCCAGGTGCTGGGTCAGTGAACATGTCCTGGGTTAGGCGATGATCACCTGGTCAGTTTCCAGGTACTGGGTCAGTGAACATGTCCTGGGTTAGGTGATGATCACCTGGTCAGTTTCCAGGTGCTGGGTCAGTGAACATGTCCTGGATTAGGTGATGATCACCTGGTCAGTTTCCAGGTGCTGGGTCAGTGAACATGTCCTGGGTTAGGTGATGATCACCTGGTTAGTTTCCAGGTGCTGGGTCAGTGAACATGTCCTGGGTTAGGCGATGATCACCTGGTCAGTTTCCAGGTACTGGGTCAGTGAACATGTCCTGGATTAGGTGATGATCACCTGGTCAGTTTCCAGGTGCTGGGTCAGTGAACATGTCCTGGGTTAGGCGATGATCACCTGGTCAGTTTCCAGGTGCTGGTTCAGTGAACATGTCCTGGGTTAGGTGATGATCACCTGGTCAGTTTCCAGGTGCTGGGTCAGTGAACATGTCCTGGGTTAGGTGATGATCACCTGGTCAGTTTCCAGGTGCTGTGTCAGTGAACAAGTCCTGGGTTAGGTGATGATCACCTGGTCAGTTTCCAGGAACTGGGTCAGTGAACATGTCCTGGGTTAGGTGATGATCACCTGGTCAGTTTCCAGGTGCTGGGTCAGTGAACATGTCCTGGGTTAGGTGATGATCACCTGGTTAGTTTCCAGGTACTGGGTCAGTGAACATGTCCTGGGTTAGGTGATGATCACCTGGTCAGTTTCCAGGTGCTGTGTCAGTGAACAAGTCCTGGGTTAGGTGATGATCACCTGGTCAGTTTCCAGGAACTGGGTCAGTGAACATGTCCTGGGTTAGGTGATGATCACCTGGTCAGTTTCCAGGTGCTGGGTCAGTGAACATGTCCTGGATTAGGTGATGATCACCTGGTCAGTTTCCAGGTGCTGGGTCAGTGAACATGTCCTGGGTTAGGTGATGATCACCTCGTTAGTTTCCAGGTGCTGTGTCAGTGAACATGTCCTGGATTAGGTGATGATCACCTGGTCAGTTTCCAGGTACTGGGTCAGTGAACATGTCCTGGGTTAGGTGATGATCACCTGGTTAGTTTCCAGGTGCTGGGTCAGTGAACATGTCCTGGGTTAGGTGATGATCACCTGGTCAGTTTCCAGGTACTGGGTCAGTGAACATGTCCTGGGTTAGGTGATGATCACCTGGTCAGTTTCCAGGTACTGGGTCAGTGAACATGTCCTGGATTAGGTGATGATCACCTGGTCAGGTTCCAGGTGCTGGGTCAGTGAACATGTCCTGGGTTAGGTGATGATCACCTGGTCAGTTTCCAGGTGCTGGGTCAGTGAACATGTCCTGGGTTAGGTGATGATCACCTGGTCAGTTTCCAGGTGCTGGGTCAGTGAACATGTCCTGGGTTAGGTGATGATCACCTGGTCAGTTTCCAGGTGCTGGGTCAGTGAACATGTCCTGGGTTAGGTGTTGTCCACCTGGTTAGTTTCCAGGTGCTGGGTCAGTGAACATGTCCTGGGTTTGGTGATGATCACCTGGTCAGTTTCCAGGTGCTGGGTCTGTGAACATGTCCTGGGTTAGGTGATGATCACCTGGTTAGTTTCCAGGTGCTGTGTCAGTGAACATGTCCTGGGTTAGGTGATGATCACCTGGTCAGTTTCCAGGTGCTGTGTCAGTGAACATGTCCTGGGTTAGGTGATGATCACTTGGTCAGTTTCCAGGTGCTGGGTCAGTGAACATGTCCTGGGTTAGGTGATGATCACCTGGTCAGTTTCCAGGTGCTGTTTCAGTGAACATGTCCTGGATTAGGTGATGATCACCTGGTCAGTTTCCAGGTGCTGGGTCAGTGAACATGTCCTGGGTTAGGGGATGCTCACCTGGTCAGTTTCCAGGTGCTGTGTCAGTGAACATGTCCTGGATTAGGTGATGATCACCTGGTTAGTTTCCAGGTGCGGGGTCAGTGAACATGTCCTGGGTTAGGTGATGATCACCTGGTTAGTTTCCAGGTGCGGGGTCAGTGAACATGTCCTGGGTTAGGTGATGATCACCTGGTCAGTTTCCAGGTGCTGGGTCAGTGAACATGTCCTGGGTTAGGTGATGATCACCTGGTTAGTTTCCAGGTGCTGGGTCAGTGAACATGTCCTGGATTAGGCGATGATCACCTGGTCAGTTTCCAGGTGCTGGGTCAGTGAACATGTCCTGGGTTAGGTGTTGTCCACCTGGTTAGTTTCCAGGTGCTGGGTCAGTGAACATGTCCTGGGTTAGGTGATGATCACCTGGTCAGTTTCCAGGTACTGGGTCAGTGAACATGTCCTGGGTTAGGTGATGATCACCTGGTCAGTTTCCAGGTGCTGGGTCAGTGAACATGTCCTGGGTTAGGTGATGATCACCTGGTTAGTTTCCAGGTGCTGGGTCAGTGAACATGTCCTGGATTAGGCGATGATCACCTGGTCAGTTTCCAGGTGCTGGGTCAGTGAACATGTCCTGGGTTAGGTGTTGTCCACCTGGTTAGTTTCCAGGTGCTGGGTCAGTGAACATGTCCTGGGTTAGGTGATGATCACCTGGTCAGTTTCCAGGTGCTGGGTCAGTGAACATGTCCTGGATTAGGCGATGATCACCTGGTCAGTTTCCAGGTGCTGGGTCAGTGAACATGTCCTGGATTAGGTGTTGTCCACCTGGTCAGTTTCCAGGTGCTGCTTCAGTGAACATGTCCTGGGTTAGGTGATGATCACCTGGTCAGTTTCCAGGTACTGGGTCAGTGAACATGTCCTGGATTAGGTGATGATCACCTGGTTAGTTTCCAGGTACTGTGTCAGTGAACATGTCCTGGGTTAGGTGATGATCACCTGGTCAGTTTCCAGGTACTGGGTCAGTGAACATGTCCTGGATTAGGTGATGATCACCTGGTCAGTTTCCAGGTACTGTGTCAGTGAACATGTCCTGGGTTAGGTGATGATCACCTGGTCAGTTTCCAGGTGCTGGGTCAGTGAACATGTCCTGGATTAGGCGATGATCACCTGGTCAGTTTCCAGGTGCTGGGTCAGTGAACATGTCCTGGGTTAGGTGTTGTCCACCTGGTCAGTTTCCAGGTGCTGGGTCAGTGAACATGTCCTGGGTTAGGTGTTGTCCACCTGGTTAGTTTCCAGGTGCTGGGTCAGTGAACATGTCCTGGGTTAGGTGATGATCACCTTGTTAGTTTCCAGGTGCTGGGTCAGTGAACATGTCCTGGGTTAGGTGATGATCACCTGGTCAGTTTCCAGGTGCTGGGTCAGTGAACATGTCCTGGGTTAGGTGATGATCACCTGGTCAGTTTCCAGGTGCTGGTTCAGTGAACATGTCCTGGGTTAGGTGATGATCACCCCTGGTCAGTTTCCAGTTGCTGGGTCAGTGAACATGTCCTGGATTAGGCGATGATCACCTGGTCAGTTTCCAGGTGCTGGGTCAGTGAACATGTCCTGGGTTAGGTGATGATCACCTGGTCAGTTTCCAGGTGCTGGTTCAGTGAACATGTCCTGGGTTAGGTGATGATCACCCCTGGTCAGTTTCCAGTTGCTGGGTCAGTGAACATGTCCTGGATTAGGCGATGATCACCTGGTCAGTTTCCAGGTACTGTGTCAGTGAACATGTCCTGGGTTAGGTGATGATCACCTGGTTAGTTTCCAGGTGCTGGGTCAGTGAACATGTCCTGGGTTAGGTGTTGTACACCTGGTCAGTTTCCAGGTGCTGGTTCAGTGAACATGTCCTGGGTTAGGTGTTGTCCACCTGGTTAGTTTCCAGGTGCTGGGTCAGTGAACATGTCCTGGGTTTGGTGATGATCACCTGGTCAGTTTCCAGGTGCTGGGTCAGTGAACATGTCCTGAGTTAGGTGATGATCACCTGGTCAGTTTCCAGGTGCTGGTTCAGTGAACATGTCCTGGGTTAGGTGATGATCACCTGGTTAGTATCCAGGTGCTGGTTCAGTGAACATGTCCTGGGTTAGGTGATGATCACCTGGTTAGTTTCCAGGAGCTGGGTCAGTGAACATGTCCTGGGTTAGGTGATGATCACCTGTTTAGTTTCCAGGTGCTAGGTCAGTGAACATGTCGTGGGTTAGGTGATGATCACCTGGTTAGTTTCCAGGTGCTGGTTCAGTGAACCTGTCCTGGATTAGGTGATGATCACCTGGTGAGTTTCCAGGTACTGGGTCAGTGAACATGTCCTGGATTAGGTGATGATCACCTGGTGAGTTTCCAGGTACTGGGTCAGTGAACATGTCCTGGATTAGGTGATGCTCACCTGGTTAGTTTCCAGGTGCTGTGTCAGTGAACATGTCCTGGGTTAGGTGATGATCACCTGGTTAGTTTCCAGGTGCTGTGTCAGTGAACATGTCCTGGGTTAGGGGATGATCACCTGGTCAGTTTCCAGGTGCTGTGTCAGTGAACATGTCCTGGGTTAGGTGTTGCACACCTGGTCAGTTTCCAGGTGCTGTGTCAGTGAACATGTCCTGGGTTAGGGGATGATCACCTGGTCAGTTTCCAGGTGCTGTGTCAGTGAACATGTCCTGGATTAGGTGATGATCACCTGGTTAGTTTCCAGGTGCTGTGTCAGTGAACATGTCCTAGGTTAGGGGATGATCACCTGGTCAGTTTCCAGGTGCTGTGTCAGTGAACATGTCCTGGGTTAGGGGATGATCACCTGGTCAGTTTCCAGGTGCTGTGTCAGTGAACATGTCCTGGGTTAGGTGATGATCACCTGGTTAGTTTCCAGGTACTGGTTCAGTGAACATGTCCTGGATTAGGTGATGTTCACCTGGTCAGATTCCAGGTGCTGGGTCAGTGAACATGTCCTGGGTTAGGTGATGATCACCTGGTCAGTTTCCAGGTGCTGGTTCAGTGAACATGTCCTGGATTAGGTGATGATCACCTGGTTAGTTTCCAGGTGCTGGGTCATTGAACATGTCCTGGGTTAGGTGATGATCACCTGGTCAGTTTCCAGGTGCTGGGTCAGTGAACATGTCCTGGATTAGGTGATGATCACCTGGTCAGTTTCCAGGTGCTGGGTCAGTGAACATGTCCTGGGTTAGGTGTTGTACACCTGGTTAGTTTCCAGGTACTGGGTCAGTGGACATGTCCTGGGTTAGGTGATGATCACCTGGTTAGTATCCAGGTGCTGGTTCAGTGAACATGTCCTGGGTTAGGTGATGATCACCTGGTCAGTTTCCAGGTGCTGGGTCAGTGAACATGTCCTGTTTTAGGCGATGATCACCTGGTTAGTTTCCAGGTGCTGGTTCAGTGAACATGTCCTGGATTAGGTGATGATCACCTGGTCAGATTCCAGGTACTGTGTCAGTGAACATGTCCTGGGTTAGGCGATGATCACCTGGTTAGTTTCCAGGTGCTGGTTCAGTGAACATGTCCTGGGTTAGGTGATGATCACCTGGTCAGTTTCCAGGTGCTGGGTCAGTGAACATGTCCTGGATTAGGCGATGATCACCTGGTCAGTTTCCAGGTGCTGGGTCAGTGAACATGTCCTGGATTAGGCGATGATCACCTGGTCAGTTTCCAGGTACTGGGTCAGTGAACATGTCCTGGGTTAGGTGATGATCACCTGGTTAGTTTCCAGGTACTGGGTCAGTGAACATGTCCTGGGTTAGGTGATGATCACCTGGTCAGTTTCCAGGTACTGGGTCAGTGAACATGTCCTGGGTTAGGTGATGATCACCTGGTTAATTTCCAGGTGCTGGGTCAGTGAACATGTCCTGGGTTAGGTGATGATCACCTGGTCAGTTTCCAGGTGCTGGGTCAGTGAACATGTCCTGGGTTAGGTGATGATCACCTGGTCAGTTTCCAGGTACTGGGTCAGTGAACATGTCCTGGGTAAGGTGATGATCACCTGGTTAGTTTCCAGGTACTGGGTCAGTGAACATGTCCTGGGTTAGGCGATGATCACCTGGTCAGTTTCCAGGTACTGGGTCAGTGAACATGTCCTGGGTAAGGTGATGATCACCTGGTTAGTTTCCAGGTACTGGTTCAGTGAACATGTCCTGGATTAGGTGATGATCACCTGGTTAATTTCCAGGTGCTGGGTCAGTGAACATGTCCTGGGTTAGGTGATGATCACCTGGTCAGTTTCCAGGTGCTGGGTCAGTGAACATGTCCTGGGTTAGGTGATGATCACCTGGTAAGTTTCCAGGTGCTGGGTCAGTGAACATGTCCTGGATTAGGTGATGTTCACCTGGTCAGTTTCCAGGTGCTGGGTCAGTGAACATGTCCTGGGTTAGGTGATGATCACCTGGTTAGTTTCCAGGTGCTGGGTCAGTGAACATGTCCTGGATTAGGTGATGATGACCTGGTCAGTTTCCAGGTGCTGGGTCAGTGAACATGTCCTGGGTTAGGTGATGATCACCTGGTTAGTTTCCAGGTGCTGGGTCAGTGAACATGTCCTGGGTTAGGCGATGATCACCTGGTTAGTTTCCAGGTGCTGGTTCAGTGAACATGTCCTGGATTAGGCGATGATCACCTGGTTAGTTTCCAGGTGCTGGGTCAGTGAACATGTCCTGGGTTAGGTGATGATCACCTGGTTAGTTTCCAGGTACTGCGTCAGTGAACATGTCCTGGGTTAGGCGATGATCACCTGGTCAGTTTCCAGGTGCTGGGTCAGTGAACATGTCCTGGGTTAGGTGATGATCACCTGGTCAGTTTCCAGGTGCTGGGTCAGTGAACATGTCCTGGGTTAGGTGATGTTCACCTGGTTAGTTTCCTGTTACTGGGTCAGTGAACATGTCCTGGGTTAGGTGATGATCACCTGGTTAGTTTCCAGGTGCTGTGTCAGTGAACATGTCCTGGGTTAGGTGATGATCACCTGGTTAGTTTCCAGGTGCTGTGTCATTGAACATGTCCTGGATTAGGTGATGATCACCTGGTTAGTTTCCAGGTGCTGTGTCAGTGAACATGTCCTGGGTTAGGTGATGATCACCTGGTCAGTTTCCAGGTGCTGGGTCAGTGAACATGTCCTGGGTTAGGCGATGATCACCTGGTCAGTTTCCAGGTGCTGGGTCAGTGAACATGTCCTGGATTAGGTGATGATCACCTGGTCAGTTTCCAGGTGCTGGGTCAGTGAACATGTCCTGGGTTAGGTGATGTACACCTGGTCAGTTTCCTGCTACTGGGTCAGTGAACATGTCCTGGATTAGGTGATGATCACCTGGTCAGTTTCCAGGTGCTGGGTCAGTGAACATGTCCTGGGTTAGGTGATGATCACCTGGTCAGTTTCCAGGTGCTGTGTCAGTGAACATGTCCTGGGTTAGGTGATGATCACCTGGTCAGTTTCCAGGTACTGGTTCAGTGAACATGTCCTGGGTTAGGTGATGATCACCTGGTCAGATTCCAGGTGCTGGGTCAGTGAACATGTCCTGGGTTAGGTGATGATCACCTGGTTAGTTTCCAGGTGCTGTGTCAGTGAACATGTCCTGGGTTAGGTGATGATCACCTGGTTAGTTTCCAGTTGCTGTGTCAGTGAACATGTCCTGGGTTAGGTGATGATCACCTGGTTAGTTTCCAGGTACTGGGTCAGTGAACATGTCCTGGATTAGGTGATGATCACCTGGTTAGTTTCCAGGTACTGGTTCAGTGAACATGTCCTGGGTTAGGTGATGATGAACTGGTTAGTTTCCAGGTGCTGGGTCAGTGAACATGTCCTGGGTTCGGTGATGATCACCTGGTTAGTTTCCAGGTGCTGGGTCAGTGAACATGTCCTGGGTTAGGTGATGATCACCTGGTCAGTTTCCAGGTACTGGGTCAGTGAACATGTCCTGGGTTAGTTGATGATCACCTGGTGAGTTTCCAGGTGCTGGGTCAGTGAACATGTCCTGGATTAGGTGATGATCACCTGGTTAGTTTCCAGGTGCTGGGTCAGTGAACATGTCCTGGGTTAGGTGATGATCACCTGGTCAGTTTCCAGGTGCTGGGTCAGTGAACATGTCCTGGATTAGGTGATGATCACCTGGTTAGTTTCCAGGTGCTGGGTCAGTGAACATGTCCTGGGTTAGGTGATGATCACCTGATCAGTTTCCAGGTGCTGGGTCAGTGAACATGTCCTGGATTAGGTGATGATCACCTGGTTAGTTTCCAGGTGCTGTGTCAGTGAACATGTCCTGGATTAGGTGATGATCACCTGGTCAGTTTCCAGGTGCTGTGTCAGTGAACATGTCCTGGATTAGGTGATGATCACCTGGTCAGTTTCCAGGAGCTGGGTCAGTGAACATGTCCTGGATTAGGCGATGATCACCTGGTCAGTTTCCAGGTGCTGCGTCAGTGAACATGTCCTGGATTAGGTGATGATCACCTGGTTAGTTTCCAGGTGCTGCGTCAGTGAACATGTCCTGGATTAGGTGATGATCACCTGGTCAGTTTCCAGGTGCTGCGTCAGTGAACATGTCCTGGATTAGGTGATGATCACCTGGTTAGTTTCCAGGTGCTGGGTCAGTGAACATGTCCTGGGTTAGGTGATGATCACCTGGTCAGTTTCCAGGTGCTGGGTCAGTGAACATGTCCTGGATTAGGTGATGATCACCTGGTCAGTTTCCAGGTGCTGGGTCAGTGAACATGTCCTGGATTAGGTGATGATCACCTGGTCAGTTTCCAGGTGCTGTGTCAGTGAACATGTCCTGGGTTAGGTGATGATCACCTGGTCAGTTTCCAGGTGCTGGGTCAGTGAACATGTCCTGGATTAGGTGATGATCACCTGGTCAGTTTCCAGGTGCTGGGTCAGTGAACATGTCCTGTGTTAGGCGATGATCACCTGGTTAGTTTCCAGGTGCTGGGTCAGTGAACATGTCCTGGGTTAGCTGATGATCACCTGGTTAGTTTCCAGGTGCTGGGTCAGTGAACATGTCCTGGATTAGGTGATGATCACCTGATCAGTTTCCAGGTGCTGGGTCAGTGAACATGTCCTGGGTTAGGTGATGTTCACCTGGTTAGTTTCCAGGTACTGGGTCAGTGAACATGTCCTGGATTAGGTGATGATCACCTGGTCAGTTTCCAGGTGCTGGGTCAGTGAACATGTCCTGGGTTAGGTGACGATCACCTGGTCAGTTTCCAGGTACTGGGTCAGTGAACATGTCCTGGGTTAGGTGATGATCACCTGGTTAGTTTCCAGGTGCTGGTTCAGTGAACATGTCCTGGGTTAGGTGATGTACACCTGGTTAGTTTCCAGGTGCTGGGTCAGTGAACATGTCCTGGATTAGGCGATGATCACCTGGTTAGTTTCCAGGTACTGGGTCAGTGAACATGTCCTGGGTTAGGTGATGATCACCTGGTTAGTTTCCAGGTGCTGGGTCAGTGAACATGTCCTGGATTAGGTGATGATCACCTGGTCAGTTTCCAGGTACTGGGTCAGTGAACATGTCCTGGATTAGGTGATGATCACCTGGTCAGTTTCCAGGTACTGTGTCAGTGAACATGTCCTGGGTTAGGTGATGATCACCTGGTCAGTTTCCAGGTGCTGGGTCAGTGAACATGTCCTGGGTTAGGTGATGATCACCTGGTTAGTTTCCAGGTGCTGGGTCAGTGAACATGTCCTGGATTAGGTGATGATCACCTGGTCAGTTTCCAGGTGCTGGGTCAGTGAACATGTCCTGGGTTAGGTGATGATCACCTGGTTAGTTTCCAGGTGCTGGTTCAGTGAACATGTCCTGGGTTAGGTGATGATCACCTGGTCAGTTTCCAGGTGCTGGGTCAGTGAACATGTCCTGGGTTAGGTGATGATCACCTGGTCAGTTTCCAGGTGCTGGGTCAGTGAACATGTCCTGGGTTAGGTGATGATCACCTGGTTAGTTTCCAGGTGCTGGGTCAGTGAACATGTCCTGGATTAGGTGATGATCACCTGGTCAGTTTCCAGGTGCTGGGTCAGTGAACATGTCCTGGGTTAGGTGATGATCACCTGGTTAGTTTCCAGGTGCTGGGTCAGTGAACATGTCCTGGGTTAGGTGATGATCACCTGGTCAGTTTCCAGGTGCTGTGTCAGTGAACATGTCCTGGGTTAGGCGATGATCACCTGGTCAGTTTCCAGGTGCTGGTTCAGTGAACATGTCCTGGGTTAGGTGATGATCACCTGGTCAGTTTCCAGGTGCTGTGTCAGTGAACATGTCCTGGATTAGGTGATGTACACATGGTCAGTTTCCAGGTGCTGTGTCAGTGAACATGTCCTGGGTTAGGTGATGTACACCTGGTCAGTTTCCAGGTACTGGGTCAGTGAACATGTCCTGGGTTAGGTGATGTACACATGGTCAGTTTCCAGGTGCTGTGTCAGTGAACATGTCCTGGGTTAGGTGATGTACACCTGGTCAGTTTCCAGGTACTGGGTCAGTGAACATGTCCTGGGTTAGGTGATGATCACCTGGTCAGTTTCCAGGTGCTGTGTCAGTGAACATGTCCTGGATTAGGTGATGATCACCTGGTCAGTTTCCAGGTGCTGGGCCAGTGAACATGTCCTGGGTTAGGTGATGATCACCTGGTTAGTTTCCAGGTGCTGTGTCAGTGAACATGTCCTGGGTTAGGTGATGATCACCTGGTCAGTTTCCAGGTACTGGGCCAGTGAACATGTCCTGGGTTAGGTGATGATCACCTGGTTAGTTTCCAGGTGCTGGGTCAGTGAACATGTCCTGGATTAGGTGATGATCACCTGGTTAGTTTCCAGGTACTGTGTCAGTGAACATGTCCTGGGTTAGGTGATGATCACCTGGTTAGTTTCCAGGTGCTGTGTCAGTGAACATGTCCTGGGTTAGGTGATGATCACCTGGTCAGTTTCCAGGTGCTGGTTCAGTGAACATGTCCTGGATTCGGCGATGATCACCTGGTCAGTTTCCAGGTACTGGGTCAGTGAACATGTCCTGGGTTAGGTGATGATCACCTGGTCAGTTTCCAGGTGCTGGGTCAGTGAACATGTCCTGGGTTAGGTGATGATCACTTGGTCAGTTTCCAGGTGCTGGGTCAGTGAACATGTCCTGGATTAGGCGATGATCACCTGGTTAGTTTCCAGGTGCTGTGTCAGTGAACATGTCCTGGATTAGGCGATGATCACCTGGTCAGTTTCCAGGTGCTGGGTCAGTGAACATGTCCTGGGTTAGGTGATGATCACCTGGTCAGTTTCCAGGTACTGTGTCAGTGAACATGTCCTGGATTAGGTGATGTACACCTGGTCAGTTTCCAGGTACTGGGTCAGTGAACATGTACTGGGTTAGGTGATGATCACCTGGTCAGTTTCCAGGTGCTGTGTCAGTGAACATGTCCTGGGTTACGTGATGATCACCTGGTCAGTTTCCAGGTGCTGGGTCAGTGAACATGTCCTGGGTTAGGTGATGTACACCTGGTCAGTTTCCAGGTGCTGTGTCAGTGAACATGTCCTGGGTTAGGTGATGATCACCTGGTCAGTTTCCAGGTACTGGGTCAGTGAACATGTACTGGGTTAGGTGATGATCACCTGGTCAGTTTCCAGGTGCTGTGTCAGTGAACATGTCCTGGGTTACGTGATGATCACCTGGTTAGTTTCCAGGTGCTGGGTCAGTGAACATGTCCTGGGTTAGGTGATGATCACCAGGTTAGTTTCCAGGTACTGGGTCAGTGAACATGTCCTGGATTAGGTGATGCTCACCTGGTCAGTTTCCAGGTACTGGGTCAGTGAACATGTCCTGGATTAGGTGATGATCACCTGGTCAGTTTCCAGGTGCTGGGTCAGTGAACATGTCCTGGGGTACGTGATGATCACCTGGTTAGTTTCCAGGTGCTGGGTCAGTGAACATGTCCTGGGTTAGGTGATGATCACCTGGTTAGTTTCCAGGTGCTGGGTCAGTGAACATGTCCTGGGTTAGGTGATGATCACCTGGTCAGTTTCCAGGTGCTGTGTCAGTGAACATGTCCTGGGTTAGGCGATGTTCACCTGGTCAGTTTCCAGGTGCTGTGTCAGTGAACATGTCCTGGGGTACGTGATGATCACCTGGTTAGTTTCCAGGTGCTGGGTCAGTGAACATGTCCTGGATTAGGTGATGATCACCAGGTTAGTTTCCAGGTACTGGGTCAGTGAACATGTCCTGGATTAGGTGATGATCACCTGGTCAGTTTCCAGGTGCTGGGTCAGTGAACATTTCCTGGGTTAGGCGATGATCACCTGGTTAGTTTCCAGGTGCTGGGTCAGTGAACATGTCCTGGGTTACGTGATGATCACCTGGTCAGTTTCCAGGTGCTGGGTCAGTGAACATGTCCTGGGTTAGGTGATGATCACCTGGTCAGTTTCCAGGTACTGGGTCAGTGAACATGTCCTGGGTTAGGTGATGATCACCTGGTGAGTTTCCAGGTGCTGTGTCAGTGAACATGTCCTGGGTTAAGTGATGTTCACCTGGTCAGTTTCCAGGAACTGGGTCAGTGAACATGTCCTGGGTTAGGTGATGATCACCTGGTCAGTTTCCAGGTACTGGGTCAGTGAACATGTCCTGGGTTAGGTGATGATCACCTGGTCAGTTTCCAGGTACTGGGTCAGTGAACATGTCCTGGGTTAGGTGATGATCACCTGGTCAGTTTCCAGGTACTGGGTCAGTGAACATGTCCTGGGTTAGGTGATGATCACCTGGTCAGTTTCCAGGTACTGGGTCAGTGAACATGTCCTGGGTTAGGTGATGATCACCTGGTCAGTTTCCAGGTACTGGGTCAGTGAACATGTCCTGGGTTAGGTGATGTTCACCTGGTCAGTTTCCAGGTACTGGGTCAGTGAACATGTCCTGGGTTAGGTGATGATCACCTGGTCAGTTTCCAGGTACTGGGTCAGTGAACATGTCCTGGGTTAGGTGATGATCACCTGGTCAGTTTCCAGGTACTGGGTCAGTGAACATGTCCTGGGTTAGGTGATGATCACCTGGTGAGTTTCCAGGTGCTGTGTCAGTGAACATGTCCTGGATTAGGTGATGATCACCTGGTCAGTTTCCAGGTGCTGTGTCAGTGAACATGTCTTGGGTTAGGTGATGATCACCTGGTCAGTTTCCAGGTGCTGGGTCAGTGAACATGTCCTGGGTTAGGTGATGATAACCTGTTTAGTTTCCAGGTGCTGGTTCAGTGAACATGTCCTGGGTTAGGTGATGATCACCTGGTTACTTTCCAGGTGCTAGGTCAGTGAACATGTCCTGGGTTAGGTGATGATCACCTGGTTAGTTTCCAGGTGCTGGTTCAGTGAACATGTCCTGGATAAGGCGATGATCACCTGGTCAGTTTCCAGGTGCTGGGTCAGTGAACATGTCCTGGGTTAGGTGATGATCACCTGGTCAGTTTCCAGGTACTGGTTCAGTGAAAATGTCCTGGATTAGGCGATGATCACCTGGTCAGTTTCCAGGTGCTGGGTCAGTGAACATGTCCTGGGTTAGGTGATGATCACCTGGTCAGTTTCCAGGTGCTGGGTCAGTGAACATGTCCTGGGTTAGGTGATGATCACCTGGTCAGTTTCCAGGAGCTGGGTCAGTGAACATGTCCTGGGTTAGGTGATGATCACCTGGTCAGTTTCCAGGTACTGGGTCAGTGAACATGTCCTGGATTAGGTGATGCTCACCTGGTCAGTTTCCAGGTACTGGGTCAGTGAACATGTCCTGTGTTAGGTGATGATCACCTGGTTAGTTTCCAGGTACTGGGTCAGTGAACATGTCCTGGGTTAGGTGATGATCACCTGGTCAGTTTCCAGGTACTGGGTCAGTGAACATGTCCTGGTTTAGGTGATGAACACCTGGTCAGTTTCCAGGTACTGGGTCAGTGAACATGTCCTGGATTAGGTGATGATCACCTGGTTAGTTTCCAGGTGCTGGGTCAGTGAACATGTCCTGGGTTAGGTGATGATCACCTGGTCAGTTTCCAGGTAATGGGTCAGTGAACATGTCCTGGGTTAGGTGATGATCACCTGGTCAGTTTCCAGGTACTGGGTCAGTGAACATGTCCTGGATTAGGTGATGATCACCTGGTCAGTTTCCAGGTGCTGTGTCAGTGAACATGTCCTGGGTTAGGTGATGATCACCTGGTTACTTTCCAGGTGCTGGGTCAGTGAACATGTCCTGGATTAGGTGATGATCACCTGGTCAGTTTCCAGGTGCTGTGTCAGTGAACATGTCCTGGGTTAGGTGATGATCACCTGGTCAGTTTCCAGGTACTGGGTCAGTGAACATGTCCTGGGTTAGGTGATGATCACCTGGTCAGTTTCCAGGTGCTGGGTCAGTGAACATGTCCTGGGTTAGGTGATGATCACCTGGTCAGTTTCCAGGTACTGGGTCAGTGAACATATCCTGGGTTAGGTGATGATCACCTGGTTACTTTCCAGGTGCTGGGTCAGTGAACATGTCCTGGATTAGGTGATGATCACCTGGTCAGTTTCCAGGTGCTGGGTCAGTGAACATGTCCTGGGTTAGGTGATGATCACCTGGTCAGTTTCCAGGTACTGGGTCAGTGAACATGTCCTGGATTAGGTGATGATCACCTGGTCAGTTTCCAGGTGCTGTGTCAGTGAACATGTCCTGGGTTAGGTGATGATCACCTGGTCAGTTTCCAGGTACTGGGTCAGTGAACATGTCCTGGGTTAGGTGATGATCACCTGGTCAGTTTCCAGGTGCTGGGTCAGTGAACATGTCCTGGGTTAGGTGATGATCACCTGGTTACTTTCCAGGTGCTGGGTCAGTGAACATGTCCTGGGTTAGGTGATGATCACCTGGTCAGTTTCCAGGTGCTGGGTCAGTGAACATGTCCTGGGTTAGGTGATGATCACCTGGTTACTTTCCAGGTGCTGGGTCAGTGAACATGTCCTGGATTAGGTGATGATCACCTGGTCAGTTTCCAGGTGCTGTGTCAGTGAACATGTCCTGGGTTAGGTGATGATCACCTGGTCAGTTTCCAGGTACTGGGTCAGTGAACATGTCCTGGGTTAGGTGATGATCACCTGGTCAGTTTCCAGGTGCTGGGTCAGTGAACATGTCCTGGGTTAGGTGATGATCACCTGGTTACTTTCCAGGTGCTGGGTCAGTGAACATGTCCTGGATTAGGTGATGATCACCTGGTCAGTTTCCAGGTGCTGGGTCAGTGAACATGTCCTGGGTTAGGTGATGATCACCTGGTCAGTTTCCAGGTGCTGGGTCAGTGAACATGTCCTGGGTTAGGTGATGATCACCTGGTCAGTTTCCAGGTGCTGGGTCAGTGAACATGTCCTGGGTTAGGTGATGATCACCTGGTCAGTTTCCAGGTACTGGGTCAGTGAACATGTCCTGGGTTAGGTGATGATCACCTGGTCAGTTTCCAGGTGCTGGGTCAGTGAACATGTCCTGGATTAGGTGATGATCACCTGGTCAGTTTCCAGGTGCTGGGTCAGTGAACATGTCCCGGGTTAGGTGATGATCACCTGGTCAGTTTCCAGGTGCTGGGTCAGTGAACATGTCCTGGGTTAGGTGATGATCACCTGGTTAGTTTCCAGGTACTGGGTCAGTGAATATGTCCTGGATTAGGTGATGATCACCTGGTCAGTTTCCAGGTGCTGGGTCAGTGAACATGTCCTGGGTTAGGTGATGATCACCTGGTCAGTTTCCAGGTACTGGGTCAGTGAACATGTCCTGGATTAGGTGATGATCACCTGGTCAGTTTCCAGGTGCTGGGTCAGTGAACATGTCCTGGGTTAGGTGATGATCACCTGGTCAGTTTCCAGGTGCAGGGTCAGTGAACATGTCCTGGGTTAGGTGATGATCACCTGGTTAGTTTCCAGGTGCTGGGTCAGTGAACATGTCCTGGATTAGGTGATGATCACCTGGTCAGTTTCCAGGTGCTGGGTCAGTGAACATGTCCTGGATTAGGTGATGATCACCTGGTTAGTTTCCAGGTACTGGGTCAGTGAACATGTCCTGGGTTAGGTGATGATCACCTGGTCAGTTTCCAGGTGCTGTGTCAGTGATACATGTCCTGGGTTAGGTGATGATCACCTGGTCAGTTTCCAGGTGCTGTGTCAGTGAACATGTCCTGGGTTAGGTGATGTTCACCTGGTCAGTTTCCAGGTACTCGGTCAGTGAACATGTCCTGGATTAGGTGATGCTCACCTGGTCAGTTACCAGGTGCTGGGTCAGTGAACATGTCCTGGGTTAGGTGATGCTCACCTGGTCAGTTTCCAGGTACTGGGTCAGTGAACATGTGCTGGGTTAGGTGATGATCACCTGGTCAGTTTCCAGGTGCTGTGTCAGTGAACATGTCCTGGGTTAGGTGATGATCACCTGGTCAGTTTCCAGGTACTGGGTCAGTGAACATGTCCTGGGTTAGGTGATGATCATCTGGTCAGTTTCCAGGTGCTAGGTCAGTGAACATGGCCTGGATTAGGTGATGTTCACCTGGTCAGTTTCCAGGTACTGGGTCAGTGAACATGTCCTGGGTTAGGTGATGATCACCTGGTCAGTTTCCAGGTACTGTGTCAGTGAACATGTCCTGGGTTAGGTGATGATCACCTGGTCAGTTTCCGGGTACTGGGTCAGTGAACATGTCCTGGGTTAGGTGATGATCATCTGGTCAGTTTCCAGGTACTGTGTCAGTGAACATGTCCTGGGTTAGGTGATGATCACCTGGTCAGTTTCCAGGTACTGGGTCAGTGAACATGTCCTGGGTTAGGTGATGATCGCCTGGTCAGTTTCCAGGTGCTGGGTCAGTGAACATGTCCTGGGTTAGGTGATGATCGCCTGGTCAGTTTCCAGGTGCTGGGTCAGTGAACATGTCCTGGGTTAGGTGATGATCACCTGGTCAGTTTCCAGGTACTGCGTCAGTGAACATGTCCTGGGTTAGGTGATGATCACCTGGTCAGTTTCCAGGTGCTGTGTCAGTGAACATGTCCTGGGTTAGGTGATGATCACCTGGTCAGTTTCCAGGTACTGGGTCAGTGAACATGTCCTGGGTTAGGTGGTGATCACCTGGTCAGTTTCCAGGTGCTGGGTCAGTGAACATGTCCTGGATTAGGTGATGATCACCTGGTCAGTTTCCAGGTGCTGTGTCAGTGAACATGTCCTGGGTTAGGTGATGATCACCTGGTCAGTTTCCAGGTGCTGGGTCAGTGAACATGTCCTGGATTAGGTGATGATCACCTGGTCAGTTTCCAGGTACTGGGTCAGTGAACATGTCCTGGGTTAGGTGATGATCACCTGGTTAGTTTCCAGGTACTGTGTCAGTGAACATGTCCTGTGTTAGGTGATGATCACCTGGTTAGTTTCCAGGTGCTGGGTCAGTGAACATGTCCTGGATTAGGCGATGATCACCTGGTCAGTTTCCAGGTACTGGGTCAGTGAACATGTCCTGGGTTAGGTGATGATCACCTGGTTAATTTCCAGGTGCTGGTTCAGTGAACATGTCCTGGATTAGGTGATGATCACCTGGTCAGTTACCAGGTGCTGTGTCAGTGAAAATGTCCTGAATTAGGTGATGCTCACCTGGTCAGTTTCCAGGTACTGGGTCAGTGAACATGTCCTGGGTTAGGTGATGATCACTTGGTCAGTTTCCAGGTGCTGGGTCAGTGAACATGTCCTGGGTTAGGTGATGATCACCTGGTTAGTTTCCAGGTACTGGGTCAGTGAACATGTCCTGGGTTAGGTGATGATCACTTGGTCAGTTTCCAGGTGCTGGGTCAGTGAACATGTCCTGGGTTAGGTGATGATCACCTGGTTAGTTTCCAGGTGCTGGTTCAGTGAACATGTCCTGGATTAGGTGATGCTCACCTGGTCAGTTTCCAGGTACTAGGTCAGTGAACATGTCCTGGGTTAGGTGATGATCACCTGGTCAGTTTCCAGGTGCTGGGTCAGTGAACATGTCCTGGGTTAGGTGATGATCACCTGGTTAGTTTCCAGGTGCTGGGTCAGTGAACATGTCCTGGGTTAGGTGATGATCACCTGGTCAGTTTCCAGGTACTGGGTCAGTGAACATGTCCTGGGTTAGGTGATGATCACCTGGTCAGTTTCCAGGTGCTGGGTCAGTGAACATGTCCTGGATTAGGTGATGATCACCTGGTTAGTTTCCAGGTGCTGTGTCAGTGAACATGTCCTGGGTTAGGTGATGATCACCTGGTCAGTTTCCTGTTACTGGGTCAGTGAACATGTCCTGGATTAGGTGATGATCACCTGGTCAGTTTCCAGGTGCTGGGTCAGTGAAAATGTCCTGGGTTAGGTGATGCTCACCTGGTCAGTTTCCAGGTACTGGGTCAGTGAACATGTCCTGGATTAGGTGATGATCACCTGGTCAGATTCCAGGTGCTGGGTCAGTGAACATGTCCTGGGTTAGGTGATGATCACCTGGTCAGTTTCCAGGTACTGTGTTAGTGAACATGTCCTGGGTTAGGTGATGATCACCTGGTCAGTTTCCAGGTGCTGGGTCAGTGAACATGTCCTGGGTTAGGTGATGATCACCTGGTCAGTTTCCAGGTACTGGGTCAGTGAACATGTCCTGGGTTAGGTGATGATCACCTGGTTAGTTTCCAGGTGCTGTGTCAGTGAACATGTCCTGGGTTAGGTGATGATCACCTGGTCAGTTTCCAGGTGCTGGGTCAGTGAACATGTCCTGGATTAGGTGATGATCACCTGGTCAGTTTCCAGGTGTGTGTCAGTGAACATGTCCTGGGTTAGGTGATGATCACCTGGTCAGTTTCCAGGTGCTGGGTCAGTGAACATGCCCTGGATTAGGTGATGATCACCTGGTGAGTTTCCAGGTGCTGTGTCAGTGAACATGTCCTGGGTAAGGTGATGATCACCTGGTCAGTTTCCAGGTACTGGGTCAGTGAACATGTCCTGGGTTAGGTGATGATCACCTGGTTAGTTTCCAGGTGCTGGGTCAGTGAACATGCCCTGGATTAGGTGATGATCACCTGGTGAGTTTCCAGGTGCGAGGTCAGTGAACATGTCCTGGGTTAGGTGATGATCACCTGGTCAGTTTCCAGGTGCTGGGTCAGTGAACATGTCCTGGGTTAGGTGATGATCACCTGGTCAGTTTCCAGGTACTGGGTCAGTGAACATGTCCTGGATTAGGTGATGATCACCTGGTCTGTTTCCAGGTGCTGGGTCAGTGAACATGTCCTGGGTTAGGTGATGATCACCTGGTCTGTTTCCAGGTGCTGTGTCAGTGAACATGTCCTGGGTTAGGTGATGATCACCTGGTCTGTTTCCAGGTGCTGGGTCAGTGAACATGTCCTGGGTAAGGTGATGATCACCTGGTCAGTTTCCAGGTGCTGGGTCAGTGAACATGTCCTGGGTTAGGTGATGATCACCTGGTCAGTTTCCAGGTACTGGGTCAGTGAACATGCCCTGGATTAGGTGATGATCACCTGGTGAGTTTCCAGGTGCGAGGTCAGTGAACATGTCCTCGGTTAGGTGATGATCACCTGGTCAGTTTCCAGGTGCTAGGTCAGTGAACATGTCCTGGGTTAGGTGATGATCACCTGGTCAGTTTCCAGGTGCTGTGTCAGTGAACATGTCCTGGATTAGGTGATGCTCACCTGGTCAGTTTCCAGGTACTGGGTCAGTGAACATGTCCTGGATTAGGTGATGATCACCTGGTCAGTTTCCAGGTGCTAGGTCAGTGAACATGTCCTGGGTTAGGTGATGATCACCTGGTCAGTTTCCAGGTGCTGTGTCAGTGAACATGTCCTGGATTAGGTGATGCTCACCTGGTCAGTTTCCAGGTACTGGGTCAGTGAACATGTCCTGGATTAGGTGATGATCACCTGGTCAGTTTCCAGGTGCTGGGTCAGTGAACATGTCCTGGATTAGGTGATGATCACCTGGTCAGTTTCCAGGTGCTAGGTCAGTGAACATGTCCTGGATTAGGTGATGATCACCTGGTCAGTTTCCAGGTGCTGTGTCAGTGAACATGTCCTGGGTTAGGTGATGATCACCTGGTCAGTTTCCAGGTGCTGGGTCAGTGAACATGCCCTGGATTAGGTGATGATCACCTGGTGAGTTTCCAGGTGCTGGGTCAGTGAACATGCCCTGGATTAGGTGATGATCACCTGGTGAGTTTCCAGGTGCTGTGTCAGTGAACATGTCCTGGGTAAGGTGATGATCACCTGGTCAGTTTCCAGGTGCTGTGTCAGTGAACATGTCCTGGGTTAGGTGATGATAACCTGGTCAGTTTCCAGGTACTGGGTCAGTGAACATGTCCTGGGTTAGGTGATGATCACCTGGTCAGTTTCCAGGTGCTGGGTCAGTGAACATGTCCTGGGTTAGGCGATGATCACCTGGTTAGTTTCCAGGTGCTGGGTCAGTGAACATGTCCTGGGTTAGGTGATGATCACCTGGTTAGTTTCCAGGTGCTGGGTCAGTGAACATGTCCTGGATTAGGTGATGATCACCTGGTCAGTTTCCAGGTACTGGGTCAGTGAACATGTCCTGGATTAGGTGATGATCACCTGGTCAGTTTCCAGGTGCTGTGTCAGTGAACATGTCCTGGGTTAGGTGATGATCACCTGGTTAGTTTCCAGGTGCTGGTTCAGTGAACATGTCCTGGGTTAGGCGATGATCACCTGGTCAGTTTCCAGGTGCTGGGTCAGTGAACATGTCCTGGATTAGGTGATGATCACCTGGTCAGTTTCCATGCACTGGGTCAGTGAACATGTCCTGGATTAGGTGATGTTCACCTGGTCAGCTTCCAGGTGCTGGGTCAGTGAACATGTACTGGATTAGGTGATGATCACCTGGTTAGTTTCCAGGTACTGGGTCAGTGAACATGTCCTGTGTTAGGTGATGATCACCTGGTTAGTTTCCAGGCGCTGGGTCAGTGAACATGTCCTGGGTTAGGTGATGATCACCTGGTTAGTTTCCAGGTACTGGGTCAGTGAACATGTCCTGGGTTAGGTGATGCTCACCTGGTTAGTTTCCAGGTACTGGGTCAGTGAACATGTCCTGGGTTAGGTGATGATCACCTGGTTAGTTTCCAGGTACTGGGTCAGTGAACATGTCCTGGGTTAGGCGATGATCACCTGGTTAGTTTCCAGGTGCTGGGTCAGTGAACATGTCCTGGATTAGGTGATGATCACCTGGTCAGTTTCCAGGTACTGGGTCAGTGAACATGTCCTGGGTTAGGTGATGTTCATCTGGTCAGTTTCCAGGTGCTGTGTCAGTGAACATGTCCTGGGTTAGGTGATGATCACCTGGTCAGTTTCCAGGTACTGGGTCAGTGAACATGTCCTGGGTTAGGTGATGTTCACCTGGTCAGTTTCCAGGTGCTGGGTCAGTGAACATGTCCTGGGTTAGGTGATGTTCACCTGGTCAGTTTCCAGGTGCTGTGTCAGTGAACATGTCCTGGGTTAGGTGATGATCACCTGGTTAGTTTCCAGGTGCTGGGTCAGTGAACATGTCCTGGATTAGGTGATGATCACCTGGTCAGTTTCCAGGTACTGGGTCAGTGAACATGTCCTGGGTTAGGTGATGTTCACCTGGTCAGTTTCCAGGTGCTGTGTCAGTGAACATGTCCTGGGTTAGGTGATGATCACCTGGTTAGTTTCCAGGTGCTGGGTCAGTGAACATGTCCTGGATTAGGCGATGATCACCTGGTCAGTTTCCAGGTGCTGGGTCAGTGAACATGTCCTGGATTAGGTGATGATCACCTGGTCAGTTTCCAGGTGCTGTGTCAGTGAACATGTCCTGGGTTAGGTGATGATCACCTGGTTAGTTTCCAGGTGCTGGTTCAGTGAACATGTCCTGGGTTAGGCGATGATCACCTGGTCAGTTTCCAGGTGCTGGGTCAGTGAACATGTCCTGGATTAGGTGATGATCACCTGGTCAGTTTCCAGGTGCTGGGTCAGTGAACATGTCCTGGGTTAGGTGATGATCACCTGGTCAGTTTCCAGGTACTGTGTCAGTGAACATGTCCTGGGTTAGGTGATGATCACCTGGTCAGTTTCCAGGCACTGGGTCAGTGAACATGTCCTGGGTTAGGTGATGATCACCTGGTCAGGTTCCAGGTGCTGGGTCAGTGAACATGTCCTGGGTTAGGTGATGATCACCTGGTTAGTTTCCAGGTGCTGGGTCAGTGAACATGTCCTGGATTAGGTGATGATCACCTGGTCAGTTTCCAGGTGCTGTGTCAGTGAACATGTCCTGGGTTAGGTGATGATCACCTGGTTAGTTTCCAGGTGCTGGTTCAGTGAACATGTCCTGGGTTAGGCGATGATCACCTGGTCAGTTTCCAGGTGCTGGGTCAGTGAACATGTCCTGGATTAGGTGATGATCACCTGGTCAGTTTCCAGGTGCTGGGTCAGTGAACATGTCCTGGGTTAGGTGATGATCACCTGGTCAGGTTCCAGGTGCTGGGTCAGTGAACATGTCCTGGGTTAGGTGATGATCACCTGGTTAGTTTCCAGGTGCTGGGTCAGTGAACATGTCCTGGATTAGGTGATGATCACCTGGTCAGTTTCCAGGTGCTGTGTCAGTGAACATGTCCTGGGTTAGGTGATGATCACCTGGTTAGTTTCCAGGTGCTGGTTCAGTGAACATGTCCTGGGTTAGGCGATGATCACCTGGTCAGTTTCCAGGTGCTGGGTCAGTGAACATGTCCTGGATTAGGTGATGATCACCTGGTCAGTTTCCATGCACTGGGTCAGTGAACATGTCCTGGATTAGGTGATGTTCACCTGGTCAGCTTCCAGGTGCTGGGTCAGTGAACATGTACTGGATTAGGTGATGATCACCTGGTTAGTTTCCAGGTACTGGGTCAGTGAACATGTCCTGTGTTAGGTGATGATCACCTGGTTAGTTTCCAGGCGCTGGGTCAGTGAACATGTCCTGGGTTAGGTGATGATCACCTGGTTAGTTTCCAGGTACTGGGTCAGTGAACATGTCCTGTGTTAGGTGATGCTCACCTGGTTAGTTTCCAGGTACTGGGTCAGTGAACATGTCCTGGGTTAGGTGATGATCACCTGGTCAGTTTCCAGGTACTGGGTCAGTGAACATGTCCTGGGTTAGGCGATGATCACCTGGTCAGTTTCCAGGTGCTGGGTCAGTGAACATGTCTTGGGTTAGGTGATGTTCACCTGGTCAGTTTCCAGGTGCTGGGTCAGTGAACATGTCCTGGGTTAGGTGATGATCACCTGGTGAGCTTCCAGGTGCTGAGTCAGTGAACATGTCCTGGGTTAGGTGATGATCACCTGGTCAGTTTCCAGGTGCTGTGTCAGTGAACATGTCCTGGGTTAGGTGATGATGAACTGGTTAGTTTCCAGGTGCTGGTTCAGTGAACATGTCCTGGGTTAGGTGATGATCACCTGGTTAGTTTCCAGGTGCTGGGTCAGTGAACATGTCCTGGGTTAGGCGATGTTCACCTGGTTAGTTTCCAGGTACTGGGTCAGTGAACATGTCCTGGATTAGGCGATGCTCACCTGGTCAGTTTCCAGGTGCTGGGTCAGTGACCATGTCCTGTGTTAGGTGATGATCACCTGGTTAGTTTCCATGTGCTGGGTCAGTGAACATGTCCTGTGTTAGGTGATGATCACTTGGTCAGTTTCCAGGTGCTGGGTCAGTGAACATGTCCTGGGTTAGGTGATGATCACCTGGTCAGTTTCCAGGTACTGGGTCAGTGAACATGTCCTGGGTTAGGTGATGATCACCTGGTTAGTTTCCAGGTACTGGGTCAGTGAACATGTCCTGGGTTAGGTGATGATCACCTGGTCAGTTTCCAGGTACTGGGTCAGTGAACATGTCCTGGGTTAGGTGATGATCACCTGGTCAGTTTCCAGGTGCTGTGTCAGTGAACATGTCCTGTGTTAGGTGATGATCACTTGGTCAGTTTCCAGGTGCTGGGTCAGTGAACATGTCTTGGATTAGGCGAGGCACACCTGGTCAGTTTCCAGGTGCTGGGTCAGTGAACATGTCCTGGGTTAGGTGATGCTCACCTGGTCTGTTTCCAGGTACTGGGTCAGTGATCATGTCCTGTGTTAGGTGATGATCACTTGGTCAGTTTCCAGGTGCTGGGTCAGTGAACATGTCCTGGGTTAGGTGATGATCACCTGGTTAGTTTCCAGGTACTGGGTCAGTGAACATGTCCTGTGTTAGGTGATGATCACCTGGTTAGTTTCCAGGTACTGGGTCAGTGATCATGTCCTGTGTTAGGTGATGATCACTTGGTCAGTTTCCAGGTGCTGGGTCAGTGAACATGTCCTGGGTTAGGTGATGATCACCTGGTTAGTTTCCAGGTACTGGGTCAGTGATCATGTCCTGTGTTAGGTGATGATCACTTGGTCAGTTTCCAGGTGCTGGGTCAGTGAACATGTCCTGGGTTAGGTGATGATCACCTGGTTAGTTTCCAGGTACTGGGTCAGTGATCATGTCCTGTGTTAGGTGATGATCACTTGGTCAGTTTCCAGGTGCTGGGTCAGTGAACATGTCCTGGGTTAGGTGATGATCACCTGGTTAGTTTCCAGGTACTGGGTCAGTGATCATGTCCTGTGTTAGGTGATGATCACTTGGTCAGTTTCCAGGTGCTGGGTCAGTGAACATGTCCTGGGTTAGGTGATGATCACCTGGTTAGTTTCCAGGTACTGGGTCAGTGATCATGTCCTGTGTTAGGTGATGATCACTTGGTCAGTTTCCAGGTGCTGGGTCAGTGAACATGTCCTGGGTTAGGTGATGATCACCTGGTTAGTTTCCAGGTACTGGGTCAGTGAACATGTCCTGGGTTAGGTGATGATCACCTGGTCAGTTTCCAGGTGCTGGGTCAGTGAACATGTCCTGGGTTAGGTGATGATCACCTGGTCAGTTTCCAGGTGCTGGGTCAGTGAACATGTCCTGGGTTAGGTGATGATCACCTGGTTAGTTTCCAGGTACTGGGTCAGTGAACATGTCCTGTGTTAGGTGATGATCACCTGGTTAGTTTCCAGGTACTGGGTCAGTGATCATGTCCTGTGTTAGGTGATGATCACCTGGTTAGTTTCCAGGTACTGGGTCAGTGAACATGCCCTGGATTAGGTGATGATCACCTGGTCAGTTTCCAGGTACTGGGTCAGTGATCATGTCCTGTGTTAGGTGATGATCACCTGGTTAGTTTCCAGGTACTGGGTCAGTGAACATGCCCTGGATTAGGTGATGCTCACCTGGTCAGTTTCCAGGTGCTGGGTCAGTGAACATGTCCTGGATTAGGTGATGATCACCTGGTCAGTTTCCAGGTACTGGGTCAGTGATCATGTCCTGTGTTAGGTGATGATCACCTGGTTAGTTTCCAGGTACTGGGTCAGTGAACATGCCCTGGATTAGGTGATGCTCACCTGGTCAGTTTCCAGGTGCTGGGTCAGTGAACATGTCCTGGGTTAGGTGATGATCACCTGGTTAGTTTCCAGGTACTGGGTCAGTGAACATGTCCTGGATTAGGTGATGATCACCTGGTCAGTTTCCAGGTACTGGGTCAGTGAACATGTCCTGGATTAGGTGATGATCACCTGGTCAGTTTCCAGGTGCTGTGTCAGTGAACATGTCCTGGATTAGGTGATGATCACCTGGTCAGTTTCCAGGTACTGGGTCAGTGAACATGTCCTGGGTTAGGTGATGATCACCTGGTCAGTTTCCAGGTACTGGGTCAGTGAACATGTCCTGGGTTAGGTGATGATCACCTGGTCAGTTTCCAGGTACTGGGTCAGTGAACATGTCCTGGGTTAGGTGATGATCACCTGGTCAGTTTCCAGGTGCTGGGTCAGTGAACATGTCCTGGGTTAGGTGATGATCACCTGGTTAGTTTCCAGGTGCTGTGTCAGTGAACATGTCCTGGGTTAGGTGATGATCACCTGGTCAGTTTCCAGGTACTGGGTCAGTGAACATGTCCTGGGTTAGGTGATGATCACCTGGTCAGTTTCCAGGTGCTGGGTCAGTGAACATGTCCTGGATTAGGCGATGATCACCTGGTCAGTTTCCAGGTGCTGGGTCAGTGAACATGTCCTGGGTTAGGTGATGATCACCTGGTCAGTTTCCAGGTGCTGGGTCAGTGAACATGTCCTGGGTTAGGTGATGATCACCTGGTCAGTTTCCAGGTGCTGGGTCAGTGAACATGTCCTGGGTTAGGTGATGATCACCTGGTCAGTTTCCAGGTACTGGGTCAGTGAACATGTCCTGGGTTAGGTGATGATCATCTGGTCAGTTTCCAGGTGCTAGGTCAGTGAACATGGCCTGGATTAGGTGATGTTCACCTGGTCAGTTTCCAGGTACTGGGTCAGTGAACATGTCCTGGATTAGGTGATGATCACCTGGTTAGTTTCCAGGTGCTGTGTCAGTGAACATGTCCTGGGTTAGGTGATGATCACCTGGTCAGTTTCCAGGTGCTGGGTCAGTGAACATGTCCTGGGTTAGGTGATGATCACCTGGTTAGTTTCCAGGTGCTGGGTCAGTGAACATGTCCTGGATTAGGTGATGATCACCTGGTCAGTTTCCAGGTGCTGGGTCAGTGAACATGTCCTGGGTTAGGTGATGATCACCTGGTCAGTTTCCAGGTGCTGTGTCAGTGAACATGTCCTGGGTTAGGTGATGATCACCTGGTCAGTTTCCAGGTGCTGTGTCAGTGAACATGTCCTGGGTTAGGTGATGATCACCTGGTCAGTTTCCAGGTACTGGGTCAGTGAACATGTCCTGGATTAGGTGATGATCACCTGGTCAGTTTCCAGGTACTGGGTCAGTGAACATGTCCTGGATTAGGTGATGATCACCTGGTCAGTTTCCAGGTACTGGGTCAGTGAACATGTCCTGGGTTAGGTGATGATCACCTGGTCAGTTTCCAGGTGCTGGGTCAGTGAACATGTCCTGGGTAATGTGATGATCACCTGGTTAGTTTCCAGGTACTGGTTCAGTGAACATGTGCTGGGTTAGGCGATGATCACCTGGTCAGTTTCCAGGTGCTGGGTCAGTGAACATGTTCTGGATTAGGTGATGTTCACCTGGTCAGTTTCCAGGTGCTGGGTCAGTGAACATGTCCTGGATTAGGTGATGTTCACCTGGTCAGTTTCCAGGTGCTGGGTCAGTGAACATGTCCTGGATTAGGTGATGATCACCTGGTTAGTTTCCAGGTACTGGGTCAGTGAACATGTCCTGGGTTAGGTGATGATCATCTGGTCAGTTTCCAGGTACTGGGTCAGTGAACATGTCCTGGGTTAGGTGATGATCATCTGGTCAGTTTCCAGGTACTGGGTCAGTGAACATGTCCTGGGTTAGGTGATGATCATCTGGTTAGTTTCCAGGTACTGGGTCTGTGAACATGTCCTGGGTTAGGTGATGATCATCTGGTCAGTTTCCAGGTGCTGGGTCAGTGAACATGTCCTGGATTAGGTGATGATCACCTGGTTAGTTTCCAGGTACTGGGTCAGTGAACATGTCCTGGGTTAGGTGATGCTCACCTGGTTAGTTTCCAGGTACTGGGTCAGTGAACATGTCCTGGGTTAGGTGATGATCACCTGGTTAGTTTCCAGGTACTGGGTCAGTGAACATGTCCTGGATTAGGTGATGATCACCTGGTTAGTTTCCAGGTGCTGTGTCAGTGAACATGTCCTGGGTTAGGTGATGATCACCTGGTTAGTTTCCAGGTACTGGGTCAGTGAACATGTCCTGGGTTAGGTGATGATCATCTGGTCAGTTTCCAGGTGCTGGGTCAGTGAACATGTCCTGGATTAGGTGATGATCACCTGGTCAGTTTCCAGGTGCTGGGTCAGTGAACATGTCCTGGGTTAGGTGATGATCACCTGGTTAGTTTCCAGGTACTGGTTCAGTGAACATGTGCTGGGTTAGGTGATGATCACCTGGTCAGTTTCCAGGTGCTGGGTCAGTGAACATGTCCTGGGTTAGGTGATGATCACCTGGTCAGTTTCCAGGTGCTGGGTCAGTGAACATGTCCTGGGTTAGGTGATGATCACCTGGTCAGTTTCCAGGTACTGGGTCAGTGAACATGTCCTGGGTTAGGTGATGATCACCTGGTCAGTTTCCAGGTACTGGGTCAGTGAACATGTCCTGGGTTAGGTGATGATCACCTGGTCAGTTTCCAGGTGCTGGGTCAGTGAACATGTCCTGGGTTAGGTGATGATCACCTGGTCAGTTTCCAGGTGCTGTGTCAGTGAACATGTCCTGGGTTAGGTGATGATCACCTGGTCAGTTTCCAGGTACTGGGTCAGTGAACATGTCCTGGGTTAGGTGATGATCACCTGGTCAGTTTCCAGGTACTGGGTCAGTGAACATGTCCTGGGTTAGGTGATGATCACCTGGTCAGTTTCCAGGTGCTGTGTCAGTGAACATGTCCTGGGTTAGGTGATGATCACCTGGTCAGTTTCCAGGTACTGGGTCAGTGAACATGTCCTGGGTTAGGTGATGATCACCTGGTCAGTTTCCAGGTGCTGGGTCAGTGAACATGTCCTGGGTTAGGTGATGATCACCTGGTCAGTTTCCAGGTACTGGGTCAGTGAACATGTCCTGGGTTAGGTGATGATCACCTGGTCAGTTTCCAGGTGCTGGGTCAGTGAACATGTCCTGGGTTAGGTGATGATCACCTGGTCAGTTTCCAGGTACTGGGTCAGTGAACATGTCCTGGGTTAGGTGATGATCACCTGGTTAGTTTCCAGGTGCTGGTTCAGTGAACATGTCCTGGGTTAGGTGATGATCACCTGGTCAGTTTCCAGGTGCTGTGTCAGTGAACATGTCCTGGGTTAGGTGATGCTCACCTGGTCAGTTTCCAGGTGCTGGGTCAGTGAACATGTCCTGGGTTAGGTGATGATCACCTGGTCAGTTTCCAGGTACTGGGTCAGTGAACATGTCCTGGGTTAGGTGATGATCACCTGGTTAGTTTCCAGGTGCTGGTTCAGTGAACATGTCCCGGGTTAGGTGATGATCACCTGGTCAGTTTCCAGGTGCTGTGTCAGTGAACATGTCCTGGGTTAGGTGATGCTCACCTGGTCAGTTTCCAGGTGCTGGGTCAGTGAACATGTCCTGGGTTAGGTGATGATCACCTGGTCAGTTTCCAGGTACTGGGTCAGTGAACATGTCCTGGGTTAGGTGATGATCACCTGGTTAGTTTCCAGGTGCTGGTTCAGTGAACATGTCCCGGGTTAGGTGATGATCACCTGGTCAGTTTCCAGGTGCTGTGTCAGTGAACATGTCCTGGGTTAGGTGATGATCACCTGGTCAGTTTCCAGGTGCTGGGTCAGTGAACATGTCCTGGGTTAGGTGATGATCACCTGGTCAGTTTCCAGGTGCTGGGTCAGTGAACATGTCCTGGGTTAGGTGATGATCACCTGGTCAGTTTCCAGGTACTGGGTCAGTGAACATGTCCCGGGTTAGGTGATGATCACCTGGTCAGTTTCCAGGTGCTGTGTCAGTGAACATGTCCTGGGTTAGGTGATGATCACCTGGTTAGTTTCCAGGTGCTGGGTCAGTGAACATGTCCTGGGTTAGGTGATGATCACCTGGTCAGTTTCCAGGTGCTGGGTCAGTGAACATGTCCTGGGTTAGGTGATGATCACCTGGTCAGTTTCCAGGTACTGGGTCAGTGAACATGTCCTGGGTTAGGTGATAATCACCTGGTCAGTTTCCAGGTACTGGGTCAGTGAACATGTCCTGGGTTAGGTGATGATCACCTGGTCAGTTTCCAGGTGCTGGGTCAGTGAACATGTCCTGGATTAGGCGATGATCACCTGGTTAGTTTCCAGGTACTGGGTCAGTGAACATGTCCTGGATTAGGTGATGCTCACCTGGTCAGTTTCCAGGTGCTGGGTCAGTGAACATGTCCTGGGTTAGGTGATGATCACCTGGTTAGTTTCCAGGTGCTGTGTCAGTGAACATGTCCTGGGTTAGGCGATGATCACCTGGTCAGTTTCCAGGTGCTGTGTCAGTGAACATGTCCTGGGTTAGGTGATGATCACCTGGTCAGTTTCCAGGTGCTGGTTCAGTGAACATGTCCTGGGTTAGGTGATGATCACCTGGTCAGTTTCCAGGTGCTAGGTCAGTGAACATGTCCTGGATTAGGTGATGATCACCTGGTTAGTTTCCAGGTGCTGGTTCAGTGAACATGTCCTGGGTTAGGTGATGATCACCTGGTCAGTTTCCAGGTACTGGGTCAGTGAACATGTCCTGGATTAGGTGATGCTCACCTGGTCAGTTTCCAGGTGCTGGGTCAGTGAACATGTCCTGGGTTAGGTGATGATCACCTGGTTAGTTTCCAGGTGCTGGGTCAGTGAACATGTCCTGGATTAGGCGATGATCACCTGGTCAGTTTCCAGGTACTGTGTCAGTGAACATGTCCTGAGTTAGGTGATGATCACCTGGTTAGTTTCCAGGTGCTAGGTCAGTGAACATGTCCTGGATTAGGTGATGATCACCTGGTCAGTTTCCAGGTACTGGGTCAGTGAACATGTCCTGGGTTAGGTGATGATCACCTGGTCAGTTACCAGGTACTGGGTCAGTGAACATGTCCTGGGTTAGGTGATGATCACCCCTGGTCAGTTTCCAGTTGCTGGGTCAGTGAACATGTCCTGGATTGGGCGATGATCACCTGGTCAGTTTCCAGGTACTGTGTCAGTGAACATGTCCTGGGTTAGGTGATGATCACCTGGTTAGTTTCCAGGTGCTGGGTCAGTGAACATGTCCTGGGTTAGGTGTTGTACAGCTGGTCAGTTTCCAGGTGCTGGTTCAGTGAACATGTCCTGGGTTAGGTTTTGTACACCTGGTTAGTTTCCAGGTGCTGGGTAAGTGAACATGTCCTGGGTTAGGTGATGATCACCTGGTTAGTTTCCAGGTGCTGGGTCAGTGAACATGTCCTGGGTTAGGTGATGATCACCTGGTCAGTTTCCAGGTACTGGGTCAGTGAACATGTCCTGGATTAGGTGATGATCACCTGGTTAGTTTCCAGGTGCTGGGTCAGTGAACATGTCCTGGGTTAGGTGATGATCACCTGGTTAGTTTCCAGGTACTGGGTCAGTGAACATGTCCTGGGTTAGGTGATGATCACCTGGTCAGTTTCCAGGTACTGGGTCAGTGAACATGTCCTGGGTTAGGCGATGATCACCTGGTCAGTTTCCAGGTGCTGTGTCAGTGAACATGTCCTGGATTAGGTGATGATCACCTGGTCAGTTTCCAGGTGCTGGGTCAGTGAACATGTCCTGGATTAGGTGATGCTCACCTGGTTAGTTTCCAGGTGCTGTGTCAGTGAACATGTCCTGGGTTAGGTGATGATCACCTGGTCAGTTTCCAGGTGCTGTGTCTGTGAACATGTCCTGGATTAGGTGATGCTCACCTGGTTAGTTTCCAGGTGCTGGTTCAGTGATCATGTCCTGGATTAGGTGATGATCACCTGGTCAGTTTCCAGGTACTGGGTCAGTGAACATGTCCTGGGTTAGGTGATGATCACCTGGTCAGTTTCCAGGTGCTGTGTCAGTGAACATGTCCTGGGTTAGGCGATGATCACCTGGTCAGTTTCCAGGTGCTGTGTCAGTGAACATGTCCTGGGTTAGGTGATGATCACCTGGTCAGTTTCCAGGTGCTGGTTCAGTGAACATGTCCTGGGTTAGGTGATGATCACCTGGTCAGTTTCCAGGTGCTGTGTCAGTGAACATGTCCTGGGGTAGGTGATGAACACCTGGTCAGTTTCCAGGTGCTGGGTCAGTGAACATGTCCTGGGTTAGGTGATGATCACCTGGTTAGTTTCCAGGTGCTGGGTCAGTGAACATGTCCTGGGTTAGGTGATGTTCACCTGGTCAGTTTCCAGGTGCTGGGTCAGTGAACATGTCCTGGATTAGGTGATGATCACCTGGTCAGTTTCCAGGTGCTGGGTCAGTGAACATGTCCTGGATTAGGTGATGATCACCTGGTCAGTTTCCAGGTGCTGTGTCAGTGAACATGTCCTGGATTAGGTGATGATCACCTGGTTAGTTTCCAGGTGCTGGGTCAGTGAACATGTCCTGGGTTAGGTGATGTTCACCTGGTCAGTTTCCAGGTGCTGGGTCAGTGAACATGTCCTGGATTAGGTGATGATCACCTGGTCAGTTTCCAGGTGCTGGGTCAGTGAACATGTCCTGGATTAGGTGATGATCACCTGGTCAGTTTCCAGGTGCTGTGTCAGTGAACATGTCCTGGGTTAGGTGATGATCACCTGGTCAGTTTCCAGGTACTGGGTCAGTGAACATGTCCTGGGTTAGGTGATGATCACCTGGTCAGTTTCCAGGTGCTAGGTCAGTGAACATGTCCTGGATTAGGCGATGATCACCTGGTCAGTTTCCAGGTGCTGGGTCAGTGAACATGTCCTGGATTAGGTGATGATCACCTGGTCAGTTTCCAGGTGCTGTGTCAGTGAACATGTCCTGGATTAGGCGATGATCACCTGGTCAGTTTCCAGGTGCTGGGTCAGTGAACATGTCCTGGATTAGGTGATGATCACCTGGTTAGTTTCCAGGTACTGGGTCAGTGAACATGTCCTGGGTTAGGTGATGATCACCTGGTCAGTTTCCAGGTACTGGGTCAGTGAACATGTCCTGGGTTAGGTGATGATCACCTGGTCAGTTTCCAGGTACTGGGTCAGTGAACATGTCCTGGATTAGGTGATGATCACCTGGTTAGTTTCCAGGTGCTGGGTCAGTGAACATGTCCTGGGTTAGGTGATGATCACCTGGTTAGTTTCCAGGTACTGGGTCAGTGAATATGTCCTGTGTTAGGTGATGATCACCTGGTCAGTTTCCAGGTGCTGAGTCAGTGAACATGTCCTGGATTAGGTGATGATCACCTGGTTAGTTTCCAGGTGCTGGGTCAGTGAACATGTCCTGGATTAGGTGATGATCACCTGGTCAGTTTCCAGGTACTGGGTCAGTGCACATGTCCTGGATTAGGTGATGCTCACCTGGTCAGTTTCCAGGTGCTGGGTCAGTGAACATGTCCTGGATTAGGCGATGAAAACCTGGTCAGTTTCCAGGTACTGGGTCAGTGAACATGTCCTGGGTTAGGTGATGATCACCTGGTCAGTTTCCAGGTGCTGGGTCAGTGAACATGTCCTGGATTAGGCGATGAAAACCTGGTCAGTTTCCAGGTGCTGGTTCAGTGAACATGTCCTGGGTTAGGTGATGATCACCTGGTCAGTTTCCAGGTGCTGGGTCAGTGAACATGTCCTGGATTAGGTGATGATCACCTGGTTAGTTTCCAGGTGCTGGGTCAGTGAACATGTCCTGGGTTAGGTGATGATCACCTGGTTAGTTTCCAGGTACTGGGTCAGTGAACATGTCCTGGGTTAGGCGATGATCACCTGGTCAGTTTCCAGGTGCTGGGTCAGTGAACATGTCCTGGATTAGGTGATGATCACCTGGTCAGTTTCCAGGTGCTGGGTCAGTGAACATGTCCTGGATTAGGTGATGATCACCTGGTTAGTTTCCAGGTGCTGGGTCAGTGAACATGTCCTGGATTAGGTGATGATCACCTGGTTAGTTTCCAGGTGCTGGGTCAGTGAACATGTCCTGGGTTAGGTGATGATCACCTGGTTAGTTTCCAGGTACTGGGTCAGTGAACATGTCCTGGGTTAGGCGATGATCACCTGGTCAGTTTCCAGGTGCTGGGTCAGTGAACATGTCCTGGATTAGGTGATGATCACCTGGTCAGTTTCCAGGTGCTGGGTCAGTGAACATGTCCTGGATTAGGTGATGATAACCTGGTTAGTTTCCAGGTGCTGGGTCAGTGAACATGTCCTGGGTTAGGTGATGATCACCTGGTCAGTTTCCAGGTGCTGGGTCAGTGAACATGTCCTGGATTAGGTGATGATCACCTGGTCAGTTTCCAGGTACTGGGTCAGTGAACATGTCCTGGGTTAGGTGATGATCACCTGGTCAGTTTCCAGGTGCTGGGTCAGTGAACATGTCCTGGGTTAGGTGATGATCACCTGGTCAGTTTCCAGGTGCTGGGTCAGTGAACATGTCCTGGGTTAGGTGATGATCACCTGGTCAGTTTCCAGGTGCTGGTTCAGTGAACATGTCCTGGGTTAGGTGATGATCACCTGGTCAGTTTCCAGGTGCTGGGTCAGTGAACATGTCCTGGATTAGGTGATGATCACCTGGTCAGTTTCCAGGTACTGGGTCAGTGAACATGTCCTGGGTTAGGTGATGATCACCTGGTCAGTTTCCAGGTGCTGGGTCAGTGAACATGTCCTGGGTTAGGTGATGATCACCTGGTCAGTTTCCAGGTGCTGGGTCAGTGAACATGTCCTGGGTTAGGTGATGATCACCTGGTCAGTTTCCAGGTGCTGGGTCAGTGAACATGTCCTGGGTTAGGTGATGATCACCTGGTCAGTTTCCAGGTGCTGTGTCAGTGAACATGTCCTGGGTTAGGTGATGATCACCTGGTCAGTTTCCAGGTGCTGGGTCAGTGAACATGTCCTGGGTTAGGTGATGATCACCTGGTTAGTTTCCAGGTGCTGGGTCAGTGAACATGTCCTGGATTAGGCGATGATCACCTGGTCAGTTTCCAGGTACTGTGTCAGTGAACATGTCCTGAGTTAGGTGATGATCACCTGGTTAGTTTCCAGGTGCTAGGTCAGTGAACATGTCCTGGATTAGGTGATGATCACCTGGTCAGTTTCCAGGTACTGGGTCAGTGAACATGTCCTGGGTTAGGTGATGATCACCTGGTCAGTTACCAGGTACTGGGTCAGTGAACATGTCCTGGGTTAGGTGATGATCACCCCTGGTCAGTTTCCAGTTGCTGGGTCAGTGAACATGTCCTGGATTAGGCGATGATCACCTGGTCAGTTTCCAGGTACTGTGTCAGTGAACATGTCCTGGGTTAGGTGATGATCACCTGGTTAGTTTCCAGGTGCTGGGTCAGTGAACATGTCCTGGGTTAGGTGTTGTACAGCTGGTCAGTTTCCAGGTGCTGGTTCAGTGAACATGTCCTGGGTTAGGTTTTGTACACCTGGTTAGTTTCCAGGTGCTGGGTTAGTGAACATGTCCTGGGTTAGGTGATGATCACCTGGTTAGTTTCCAGGTGCTGGGTCAGTGAACATGTCCTGGGTTAGGTGATGATCACCTGGTCAGTTTCCAGGTACTGGGTCAGTGAACATGTCCTGGGTTAGGTGATGATCACCTGGTCAGTTTCCAGGTGCTGGGTCAGTGAACATGTCCTGGATTAGGTGATGATCACCTGGTCAGTTTCCAGGTACTGTGTCAGTGAACATGTCCTGGGTTAGGTGATGATCACCTGGTTAGTTTCCAGGTACTGTGTCAGTGAACATGTCCTGGATTAGGTGATGATCACCTGGTCAGTTTCCAGGTGCTGGGTCAGTGAACATGTCCTGGGTTAGGTGATGATCACCTGGTTAGTTTCCAGGTGCTGGTTCAGTGAACATGTCCTGGGTTAGGTGATGATCACCTGGTCAGTTTCCAGGTACTGGGTCAGTGAACATGTCCTGGGTTAGGTGATGATCACCTGGTTCGTTTCCAGCTGCTGGTTCAGTGAACATGTCCTGGGTTAGGTGATGATCACCTGGTTAGTTTCCAGGTGCTGGGTCAGTGAACATGTCCTGGGTTAGGTGATGATCACCTGGTCAGTTTCCAGGTGCTGGGTCAGTGAACATGTCCTGGGTTAGGTGATGATCACCTGGTCAGTTTCCAGGTGCTGGGTCAGTGAACATGTCCTGGATTTGGCGATGATCACCTGCTCAGTTTCCAGGTGCTGTGTCTGTGAACATGTCCTGGATTAGGTGATGATCACCTGGTCAGTTTCCAGGTACTGGGTCAGTGATCATGTCCTGGATTAGGTGATGATCACCTGGTCAGTTTCCAGGTGCTGTGTCTGTGAACATGTCCTGGATTAGGTGATGATCACCTGCTCAGTTTCCAGGTGCTGTGTCAGTGAACATGTCCTGGATTAGGTGATGATCACCTGCTCAGTTTCCAGGTGCTGTGTCTGTGAACATGTCCTGGATTAGGTGATGATCACCTGGTCAGTTTCCAGGTGCTGGATCAGTGAACATGTCCTGGGTTAGGTGATGATCACCTGGTTAGTTTCCAGGTACTGGGTCAGTGAACATGTCCTGGATTAGGTGATGATCACCTGGTCAGTTTCCAGGTGCTGTGTCAGTGAACATGTCCTGGATTAGGTGATGATCACCTGCTCAGTTTCCAGGTGCTGTGTCTGTGAACATGTCCTGGATTAGGTGATGATCACCTGGTCAGTTTCCAGGTGCTGGGTCAGTGAACATGTCCTGGATTAGGTGATGATCACCTGGTCAGTTTCTGGAACTGTTCCAGAGTTGAGGTGTTTGGTCGGTCCTCCAGTATATTCTCCAATTCATCATCAGTATATGTACTTAACTGGAAATGTATAATTTACAATACTGCTACAATGTAATCTCCAGATCACACAGTCAAATATATATGTTGCGTGACTGGTATGTATTACTGTCAGGGAATGATCTGCCTTCTAGATGCTATAAAAATAGGAAAGGGTTGAAAGCAGGATATGTGAGACACTTCAATAGTGGTAATGGGTAATATGGGTCATTCAATTAAACTAAAAGAACATCAGAAATAAAAGAACAGAACAGCAAACAGAGGCAGCCTTGTTCCCATGGGAATGTAGACTTTGCATCTTATTTGGAATGTGATAATGAGTAAAGGAGCACTGGTGTTCTGGTTCAAGACAGGACAGGCGATGGTGTTGGGAGGAACCTCTATTTGGAATCATTGGTCCATCAAGAATGTTACATGTCTGCAGTGTAAAAGATGCCTCTTTGCATTGTCACAGCTGGACTGATAACTTCAGCGGGAGGAAAAATGTGATCTCAGGGGTTATTAGACTGACACCTGAGTAAAACAGGGCTTTGTGAATGTCTATATCTGCAATTGTAATAAGAGGATAGTAGTTATTCAATGATTGGTCTAGTGTAATTTTGTATGTTTGTATTATTGTAAGGGTTATACAAAGAGTGTCCAAATAGACAGAAGGTGTAGAAGATTTCAAAAGGCACAAAGACAAGTGATTTCACCCACAGCTGCAGATATTTATTACCATGAATTTTACCCAAGGGAAAAACCGGGTCATATAAATGACACATTGTAAACAACTGTTCAGATACTGTGAGGTATCATATCTCACTTGTGCAGAATAAAGTTTTATCACTGCCATCAATTTGGGCCGATGTCGACTCAATGTAATTAATTAACTGTAATTAATCAAATGCAGGACTGAACCATGACAGAGGGTGCAGTCACTCTGGGTTCAGCATGAATTATTCAATAATTTAAACTTAATCACATCAGAGAACATTAGTTCCAAATTCTTGAAGGAAACCTCAATGGCGGCCGTGGTACCCAGCATTCCAAGCGGGAATGAATATGCCGTACACACTCAATAGGAGGCCACCGCGCAGGCGCAAATCCAGCCGCACAGAGACACTGCGCATGCTCCAGAGACAGGCGGCCATTGCGGTGGAAGGCGGTGAAAGTCGGTGACGCACATAAGACTAATGTAGCCGGCGAGCGGGGAGGAGGCTTCAGAAGGACTTGGTGCAGCCCGCAAACGCGAATAAGAATGTCGATGTCCCGCTTTGGTAACTCAGGCTCCTTTCACCTGCGAAGAGAATCCGGGGAAGGAAAAAGAGGCGGGAATATTCAGATCGCCGCCATTTTGCTGCTGGGGCAATAGAGCGCATGCGCAATATCCTGGTGATGTCAGTGAGTGGGCGTGGCTTCGGAATCCTCTGTGTTGAGTTGGAGCTGAAACAGCACAGGTTGGGGATGGAGGCTGGGATCTTCCTGTGCTCACTCAGCACAGGCTGGGGATGGAGGCTGGGATCTTCCTGTGCTCACTCAGCACAGGCTGTGGATGGAGGCTGGGATCTTCCTGTGCTCACTCAGCACAGGCTGGGGATGGAGGCTGGGATCTTCCTGTGCTCACTCAGCACAGGCTGTGGATGGAGGCTGGGATCTTCCTGTGCTCACTCAGCACAGGCTGGGGATGGAGGCTGGGATCTTCCTGTGCTCACTCAGCACAGGCTGGGGATGGAGGCTGGGATCTTCCTGTGCTCACTCAGCACAGGCTGGGGATGGAGGCTGGGATCTTCCTGTGCTCACTCAGCACAGGCTGGGATGGAGGCTGGGATCTTCCTGTGCTCACTCAGCACAGGCTGTGGATGGAGGCTGGGATCTTCCTGTGCTCACTCAGCACTGTCTGTGGATGGAGGCTGGGATCTTCCTGTGCTCACTCAGCACAGGCTGGGGATGGAGGCTGGGATCTTCCTGTGCTCACTCAGCACAGGCTGGGATGGAGGCTGGGATCTTCCTGTGCTCACTCAGCACAGGCTGGGGATGGAGGCTGGGATCTTCCTGTGCTCACTCAGCACAGGCTGGGGATGGAGGCTGGGATCTTCCTGTGCTCACTCAGCACAGGCTGGGGATGGAGGCTGGGATCTTCCTGTGCTCACTCAGCACAGGCTGGGGATGGAGGCTGGGATCTTCCTGTGCTCACTCAGCACAGGCTGGGGATGGAGGCTGGGATCTTCCTGTGCTCACTCAGCACAGGCTGGGGATGGAGGCTGGATCTTCCTGTGCTCACTCAGCACAGGCTGGGGATGGAGGGCTGGGATCTTCCTGTGCTCACTCAGCACTGGCTGGGGATGGAGGCTGGGATCTTCCTGTGCTCACTCAGCACAGGCTGGGGATGGAGGCTGGGATCTTCCTGTGCTCACTCAGCACTGGCTGGGGATGGAGGCTGGGATCTTCCTGTGCTCACTCAGCACAGGCTGGGGATGGAGGCTGGGATCTTCCTTTGCTCAATCAGCACAGGCTGGGGATGGAGGCTGGGATCTTCCTGTGCTCACTCAGCACAGGCTGGGATGGAGGCTGGGATCTTCCTGTGCTCACTCAGCACAGGCTGTGGATGGAGTCTGGGATCTCCCTGTGCTCTGTATTGGGCTCAGTACTGCACTGTGCGTTTAACCCTCATTGTGTTGTTCTAATTGCTGCCTCTCTCTCTCTCTCTCTTGCAGTGGGTCTGGGAGTTCCTGACTGATCACAATGTCCTGATCCTTTCCACACATCACACACACTCAAGTTGGATGAGCTGCTGGTGGTGATGCAGGAGATGGAGAACTCCAGCCTTCCATCCACTCACAGTGAGGTAAGATCACACACTGATAATAACTCGCACAACAGGGTGTGAACACAGCAGAAGCTGGGAATGGGGCCTGGGATCTTCCTGTGCTCTGAGAATGGGAATCAGTAACACATCATGTGAGAACAGCTAAATCAGCACAGGCTGGGGATGGAGGCTGGTATCTCCCCGTGCTCACTGTCCCCACTCACTGACCCCACTCACTGACCCCACTCACTGACCCCAGTCACTATCCGCACTCACTGTCCCCACTCACTGTCCCCACTCACTGTCCCCACTCACTGTCCCCACTCACTGTCCCCACTCACTGACCCCAGTCACTATCCGCACTCACTGTCCCCACTCACTGTCCCCACTCAGTGTCTCCACTCACTGTCCGCACTCACTGACCCCACTCACAGACCCCAGTCACTGTCCGCACTCACTGTCCCCCACTCACTGTCCCCACTCACTGTCCCCACTCACTGACCCCACTCACAGACCCCAGTCACTGTCCGCACTCACTGTCCCCACTCACTGTCCCCACTCACTGTCCCCACTCACTGTCCCCACTCACTGTCCCCACTCACTGTCCCCACTCACTGACCCCAGTCACTATCCGCACTCACTGTCCCCACTCACTGTCCCCACTCACTGTCCCCACTCACTGTCCCCACTCACTGTCCCCACTCACTGTCCCCACTCACTGACCCCACTCACAGACCCCAGTCACTGTCCCCAGTCACTGTCCCCACTCACTGTCCCCCACTCACTGTCCCCACTCACTGTCCCCACTCACTGACCCCAGTCACTATCCGCACTCACTGTCCCCCACTCACTGTCCCCACTCAGTGTCTCCACTCACTGTCCGCACTCACTGACCCCACTCACTGGACCCCAGTCACTATCCGCACTCACTGTCCCCACTCACTGTCCCCACTCAGTGTCTCCACTCACTGTCCGCACTCACTGACCCCACTCACAGACCCCACTCACTGTCCCCACTCACTGTCCCCACTCACTGTCCCCACTCACTGTCCCCACTCAGTGTCCCCCACTCAGTGTCTCCACTCACTGTCCGCACTCACTGACCCCACTCACTGACCCCAGTCACTATCCGCACTCACTGACGCCACTCACTATCCGCACTCACTGTCCCCACTCACTGTCCCCACTCAGTGTCTCCACTCACTGTCCGCACTCACTGACCCCACTCACAGACCCCAGTCACTGTCCGCACTCACTGTCCGCACTCACTATCCCCACTCACTGTCCCCACTCAGTGTCCCCACTCAGTGTCCCCACTCAGTGTCCCCACTCAGTGTCCCCACTCAGTGTCCCCACTCAGTGTCCCCACTCACTGACCCCAGTCACTGACCCCAGTCACAGTCCGCACTCACTGTCCCCACTCACTGTCCCCACTCAGTGTCCCCACTCAGTGTCCCCACTCAGTGTCCCCACTCAGTGTCCCCACTCACTGTCCCCACTCAGTGTCTCCACTCACTGTCCGCACTCACTGTCCCCACTCAGTGTCTCCACTCAGTGTCTCCACTCACTGTCCGCACTCACTGACCCCACTCACTGACCCCACTCACTGACCCCACTCACTATCCGCACTCAATGTCCGCACTCACTGACCCCACTCACTGACCCCACTCACTATCCGCACTCACTGACCCCACGCACTGACCCCTCAGTATCCGCACTCCCTGACCCACACACCCCACTCCCACCACACCACCCACTCACCACCACCACCCCACTCCAACACCACCACCACCCCACTCCAACACCACCACCACCCCACTCCAACCCACCACCCCCACTCCAACACCACCACCACCCACTCCACACCACCACCACCCCACTCCAACACCACCACCACCCCACTCCAACACCACCACCACCCCACTCCAACACCACCACCAACCCCACTCCAACACCACCACCCCACTCCAACACACCACCACCCCACTCCAACACCACCACCACCCCACTCCAACACCACCACCACCCACTCCAACACCCCACCCACCACACCCCACTCCAACACCACCACCACCCACTCCAACACCACCACCCACCCCAACACCACACCACCACTCCACACACCACCACCCACTCCAACACCACCACCACCCCACTCCAACACCACCACCACCCCACTCCAACACCACCACCACCCACTCCACAACACCCACCACCACCCCCACTCCACCACCACCACCACCACCACTCCAACACCACCACCACCCCACTCCAACACCACCACCACCCCACTCCACACCACCACCCCACTCCAACACCACCACCACCCCACCCAACACCACTCCACCACCACCACCACCACCACCCCACTCCACACACCACCACCACCCCAAACCAACACCACCACCACCCCACTCCAACACCACCACCACCCCACTCCAACACCACCACCACCCCACTCCAACCACCACCCACCACCCCCACTCCAACACCACCACCACCCCACTCCAACACCACCACCACCCCACTCCAACACCACCACCACCCCACTCCAACACCACCACCACCCCACTCCAATCACACACACCACCCACCCCACTCCAACACCACCACCACCCCACTCCAACACCACACCACCCCACTCCAACACCACCACCACCCCACTCCACCACCACACCACTCCACACACCACCAACTCCACTACCACCCCACTCCACCCACCACCACCCCACTCCAACACCACCACCACCCACTCCAACACCACCACCACCCCACTCCTCAAACACCACCACCACCCCACTCCAACACCACCACCCACTCCAACACCACCACCCCACCACCCACCACACCACCCCCCCACTCCAACACCACCACCACCCACTCCAACACACCACCCACCCACCTCCACCACCACCACCCACCCCACTCCAACACCACCACCACCCCACTCCAACACCCACACCACCACCACCAACCTCCCAACACCACACACCCCACCCAACACCACCACCCCACTCCAACACACCACCACCCCACTCCAACACCACCACCACCCCACTCCAACACCACCACCACCCCACTCCAACACCACCACCACCCCACTCCAACACCACCACCACCCCACTCAACACCACCACCACCCCACTCCCACCACCAACCACCCCACTCACACCACCACTCCACACTCCACACACCACACCCCACTCCAACACCACCACCACCCTCTCACTCCAACCACCACGCCACTCAACACCACCACCCACTCCAAACACCACCACCACCCCACTCCAACACCACCACCACCCCACTCCAACACCACCACCACCCCACTCCAACACCACCACCACCCACTCCAACACCACCACCACCCCACTCCAACACCACCACCACACCCACTCCAACACCACCACCACCCCACTCCAACACCACCACCCACATCCAACACACCACCACCCCACTCCAACACCACCACCACCCCACTCCAACACCACCACCACCCCACTCCAACACCACCACCACCCCACTCCAACACCACCACCACCCCACTCCAACACCCCACCACCCCACAACACCACCACCACCCCACTCCAACACCACCACCACCCCACTCCAACCACCACCACCCCACTCCAACACCACTCCACCACCACCACCACCACCCCACTCCAACACCACCACCACCCCACTCCAACACCACCACCACCCCACTCCAACACCACCACCACCCCACTCCAACACCACCACCACCCACTCCAACACCACCACCACCCACCTCCAACACCACCAACACGCCCACTCCAACACCACCACCACCCCACTCCAACACCACCACCACCCCACTCAACACACACCAGCCACTCACCCCCACTCCAACACCACCACCCCCACTCCAACACCACCACCACTCCACTCCAACACCACACCACCCACTCCAACACACCACACCCACTCCAACACCACCACCACCCCACTCCAACACCACCACCACCACTCCACACCTCCAACCACCACACCCACTCCAACTCCACCACCAACCACCACTACCACCACACCAACACCACCACCACCCACTCCAACACCACCACCCCACTCCAACACCACCACCACCCACTCCAACACCACCACCACCCACTCCAACACACCACCACCCCACTCCAACACCACCACCCACCCCACTCCAACACCACCACCACCCCACTCCACAACCACCACACCCCACTCACACCTCACCTACCACTCCAAACCACCACCACCCCACTCCAACACCACCACCACCCCACTCCAACACCACCTACCACCCCACTCCAACACCACCACCACCCCACTCCAACACCACCACCACCCCACTCCAACACCACCACCACCCCACTCCAACACCACCACCACCCCACTCCAACACCACCACCACCCCACTCCAACACCACCACCCCACTCCAACACCACCACCCCACTCCAACACCACCACCACACCACTCCAACACCACCACCACCCCACTCCTACACCACCACCCACTCCAACACCACCACCCCACTCCAACACCACCACCCCACTCCAACACCACCACCACCCCACTCCAACACCACCACCACCCCACTCCAACACCACCACCACCCCACTCCAACACCACCACCACCCCACTCCAACACCACCACCACCCCACTCCAACACCACCACCTCCACTCAACACCACCACCACCCACTCCAACACCACCACCCCACTCCAACACCACCACCCCACTCCAACCACCACCACCCCACTCCAACACCACCACCCCACTCCAACACCACCACCACCCACTCCAACACCACCACCACCCCACTCCAACACCACCACCCAACTCCAACACACCACCACCCACACCAACACCACCACCACCCCACTCCAACACCACCACCACCCCACTCCAACACCACCACCACCCCACTCCAACACCACCACCCCCCACTCCAACACCACCACCACCCCACTCCAACACCACCACCAACCCCACTCCAACACCACCACCACCACTCCACACCACCACCACCGCCACTCCAACACCCACCACCCCACTCCAACACCACCACCCCACTCAACACCACCACCCCACTCCAACACCACCACCTCCCCACTCCAACACCACCACCACACCACTCCAACACCACCACCCCCCACTCCAACACCACCACCACCCCACTCCAACACCACACCACCACCCCACTCCAACACCACCACCACCCCACTCCAACACCACCACACCACACCAACACCACCACACCACTCCAACACCACCACCACCCCACTCCAACACCACCACCACCCCACTCCAACACCACCACCACCCCACTCCAACACCACCACCACCCCACTCCAACACCACCACCACCCCACTCCAACACCACCACCACCCCACTCCAACACCACCACCCCACACCAACACCACCACCACACCCACTCCACACCCACCACCACCCCACTCCAACACCACCACCCCACTCCAACACCACCACCACCCACACCAACACCACCACCACCCACTCCAACACCACCACCACCCCACTCCAACACCACCACCACCCCACTCCAACACCACCACCACCCACTCCAACACCACCACCACCCCACTCCAACACCACCACCACCCCACTCCAACACCACCACCACCCCACTCCAACACCACCACCACCCCACTCCAACACCACCACCACCCCACTCCAACACCACCACCAACCTCCCACTCCACCACCACACCACCCCACTCCAACACCACCACCACCCCACTCCAACACCACCACCACCCCACTCCAACACCACCACCACCCCACTCCACTCCACCACCACCCCACTCCAACCACACCACCACCACCCCACTCCAACACCACCACCACCCCACTCCAACACCACCACCACCCCACTCCAACACCACCACCACCCCACTCCAACACCACCACCACCCCACTCCAACACCACCACCACCCCACTCCAACACCACCACCACCCCACTCCAACACCACCACCACCCCCACTCCAACACCACCACCACCCCACTCCAACACCACACCACCCCACTCCAACACCACCACCACCCAACTCCAACACCACCACCACCCCACTCCAACACCACCACCCCCACTCCAACACCACCACCACCCCACTCCAACACCACCACCCCACTCCAACACCACCACCCACCCCACTCCAACACCACCACCACCCCACTCCAACACCACCACCACCCCACTCCAACACCACCACCACCCCACTCCAACCACCACCACCACCCCACTCCAACACCACCACCCACTCCACCACCCCACCCACTCCAACACCACCACCACCCCACTCCAACACCCACCCACCACCCCACTCCAACACCACCACCACCCCACTCAACACCACCCACCACACCCCACTCCAACACCACCACCACCCCACTCCAACACCACCACCACCCCACTCCAACACCACCACCACCCCACTCCAACACCACCACCACCCCACTCCAACACCACCACCACCCCACTCCAACACCACCACCACCCCACTCCAACACCACCACCACCCCACTCCACACCACCACCACCACTCCAACACCACCACCACCCCACTCCTAACACCACCACCACCCCACTCCAACACCACCACCACCCCACTCCAACACCACCACCACCCCACTCCAACACCACCACCACCCCACTACCAACACCACCACCACCCACTCCAACACCACCACCACCCCACTCCAACACCACCACCACCCCACTCCAACACCACCACCACCCCACTCCAACACCACCACCACCACCCCACTCCAACACCACCACCACCCCACTCCAACACCACCACCACCCCACTCCAACACCACCACCACCCCACTCCAACACCACCACCACCCCACTCCAACACCACCACCACCCCCACTCCAACACCACCACCACCCCACTCCAACACCACCACCACCCCACTCCAACACCACCACCACCCCACTCCAACACCACCACCACCCCACTCCAACACCACCACCACCCCACTCCAACACCACCACCACCCCACTCCAACACCACCACCACCCCACTCCAACACCACCACCACCCCACTCCAACACCACCACCACCCCACTCCAACACCACCACCACCCCACTCCAACACCACCACCACCCCACTCCAACACCACCACCACCCCACTCCAACACCACCACCACCCCACTCCAACACCACCACCACCCCCACTCCAACACCACCACCACCCCACTCCAACACCACCACCACCCCACTCCAACACCACCACCACCCCACTCCAACACCACCACCACCCCACTCCAACACCACCACCACCCCACTCCAACACCACCACCACCCCACTCCAACACCACCACCACCCCACTCCAACACCACCACCACCCACCATCCAACACCACCACACCACCACCACCCCACTCCAACACCACCACCACCCCACTCCAACACCACCACCACCCCACTCCACCACCACCACCACCCCACTCCAACACCACCACCACCCCACTCCAACACCACCACCACCCCACTCCAACACCACCACCACCCCACTCCAACACCACCACCACCCACTCCAACACCACACCACCCCACTCCAACACCACCACCACCCCACTCCAACACCACCACCACCCCACTCCAACACCACCACCACCCCACTCCAACACCACCACCACCCCACTCCAACACCACCACCACCCCACTCCAACACCACCACCACCCCACTCCAACACCACCACCACCCCACTCCACACACCACCACCATCCACACTCCAACACCACCACCACCCACTCCAACACCACCACCACCCCACTCCAACACCACCACCACCCCACTCCAACACCACCACCACCCCACTCCAACACCACCACCACCCCACTCCACACCACCACCACCCCACTCCAACACCACCACCACCCCACTCCACCACCACCACCACCCCACTCCACCACCACCACCACCACACTCCAACACCACCACCACCCCACTCCAACACCACCACCACCCCACTCCAACACCACCACCACCCCACTCCAACACCACCACCACCCCACTCCAACACCACCACCACCCCACTCCAACACCACCACCACCCCACTCCACCACCACCACCACCCCACTCCAACACCACCACCACCCCACTCCAACACCACCACCACCCCACTCCCACACACCACCACCCCCCTCCAACACCACCACCACCCCACTCCAACACCACCACCACCACCCCACTCCAACACACCACCACCCCACTCCAACACCACCCACCACCCCACTCCAACACCACCACCACCCCACTCCAACACCACTCCACCACCACCACCACCCCACTCACCAACACCACCACCACCCCCACTCCAACACCACCACCACCCCACTCCAACACCACCACCACCACCCCACACCAACACCACCACCACCCCACTCCAACACCACACCACCCTCCACCACCACCACCACCCCACTCCAACACCACCACCACCCACTCCACCACCACCACCACCCCACTCCACACACCACCACCCCACTCCAACACCACCACCACCCACTCCAACACCACCACCACCCCACTCCAACACCACCACCACCCCACTCCAACACCACCACCACCCCCACTCCAACACCACCACCACCCCACTCCAACACCACCACCACCCCACTCCAACACCACCACCACCCCACTCCAACACCACCACCACCCCACTCCAACCACCACCACCACCCCACTCCAACACCACCACCACCCCACTCCAACACCACCACCACCCCACTCCAACACCACCACCACCCCACTCCAACACCACCACCACCCCACTCCAACACCACCACCACCCCACTCCAACACCACCACCACCCCACTCCAACACCACCACCACCCCACTCCAACACCACCACCACCCCACTCCAACACCACCACCCCACTCCAACACCACCACCACCCCACTCCAACACCACCACCACCCCACTCCAACACCACCACCACCCCACTCCAACACCACCACCACCCCACTCCAACACCACCACCACCCCCACTCCAACACCACCACCACCCCACTCCAACACCACCACCACCCCACTCCAACACCACCACCACCCCACTCCAACACCACCACCACCCACTCCAACACCACCACCACCCCACTCCAACACCACCACCACCCCACTCCAACACCACCACCACCCCACTCCAACACCACCACCACCCCACTCCAACACCACCACCACCCCACTCCAACACCACCACCACCCCACTCCAACACCACCACCACCATCCACTCCAACACCACCACCACCCCACTCCAACACCACTCCACCACCACCACCACCCCACTCCACCACCACCACCACCCCACTACCAACACCACCACCCCACTCCAACACCACCACCACACACCACCACCCCCACTCCAACACCACCACCACCCCACTCCAACACCACCACCACCCCCACTCCAACACCACCACCACCCCACTCCAACACCACCACCACCCCACTCAACACACTCCACCACCACCACCACCACCCCACTCCAACAGCACCACCACCCCACTCCAACACCACCACCACCCCACTCCAACACCACCCACCACCCCACTCCAACACCACCACCACCCCACTCCAACACCACCACCACCCACTCCAACACCACCACCACCCCACTCCAACACCACCACCACCCCACTCCAACACCACCACCACCCCACTCCAACACCACCACCACCCCACTCCAACACGACCACCACCCCACTCCAACACCACCACCACCCCACTCCAACACCACCACCACCCCACACCAACACCACCACCACCCCACTCAACACCACCACCCACTCCAACACCACCACGCACCCCACTCCAACACCACCGACCACCCCACTCCAACACCACCGACCACCCCACTCCAACACCACCACCACCCCACTCCAACACCACCACCACCCCACTCCAACACCACACCACCCACTCCAACACCACCCCACCCCCACTCCAACACCACCACCACCCCACTCCAACACCACCACCACCCCACTCCAACACACCACCACCACCTCCACCCAACCACTCACCACCACCACCACCCACTCCAACACCACCACCACACTCCAACACCACACCACCCCACTCACACCACCACCACCCACTCCAACACCACCACCACCCCACTCCAACACCACCACCCCACTCCAACACCACCACCACCCCACTCCACCACCACCACACCCACACCAACCACCACCCACTCCAACACCACCCACCACCATCCACCACCACCAACACCCTCCAACACCACCACCCCACTCCAACACCACCACCACCACCCACTCCAACACCACCCACCCACTCCAACACCACCACCACCCCACTCCAACACACCACCACCCCACTCCAACACCACCACCACACCCACTCCCACACCAACCACCACCACCCACTCCAACACACCACCACCACTCACCACCACCCCACCACACTCCAACCACCACCCCACTCCAACACCACCACCAACCCACCTCCACCCACCACCACCACCCCACTCCAACACCACCACCACCCCACTCCAACACCACCACCACCCCACTCCAACACCACCACCACCCCACTCCAACACCACCACCACCCCACTCCAACACCACCACCACCCCACTCCAACACCACCACCACCCCACTCCAACACCACCACCACCCCACTCCAACACCACCACCACCCCACTCCAACACCAACCACCACCCCACTCCAACACCACCACCACCCCACTCCAACACCACCACCACCCCACTCCAACACCACCACCACCCCACTCCAACACCACCACCACCCCACTCCAACACCACCACCACCCACTCCAACACCACCACCACCCCACTCCAACACCACCACCACCCCACTCCAACACCACCACCACCCCACTCCAACACCACCACCACCCCACTCCAACACCACCACCACCCCACTCCAACACCACCACCACCCCACTCCAACACCACCACCACCCCACTCCAACACCACCACCACCCCACTCCAACACCACACCACCACCACCACACCACACCCACTCCACCACCACCACCCCACTCCAACACCACCACCACCCCACTCCAACCACCACCACCACCCCACTCCAACACCACCACCACCCCACTCCAACACCACCACCACCCCACTCCAACACCACCACCACCCCACTCCAACACCACCACCACCCCACTCCAACACCACCACCACCCCACTCCAACACCACCACCACCCCCACTCCAACACCACCACCACCCCACTCCAACACCACCACCACCCCACTCAACACCACCACCACCCCACTCCAACACCACCACCCACCCCACTCCAACACCACCACCACCCCCACTCCAACACCACCACCACCCCACTCCAACACCACCACCAACCCCCACTCCAACACCACCACACCCCACTCCAACACCACCACCACCCCACTCCAACACCACCACCACCCCACTCCAACACCACCACCACCCCACTCCAACACCACCACCACCCCACTCCAACACCACCACCACCCCACTCCAACACCACCACCACCCCACTCCAACACCACCACCACCCCACTCCAACACCACCACCACCCCACTCCAACACCACCACCACCCCACTCCAACACCACCACCACCCCACTCCAACACCACCACCCCCACTCCAACACCACCACCACCCCACTCCAACACCACACCACCCCACTCCACACACCACCACCACCCCACTCCAACACCACCACCACCCCACTCCAACACCACCACCACCCCACTCCAACACCACCACCACCCCACTCCAACACCACCACCACCCCACTCCAACACCAACCACCTACCCCACTCCAACACCACCACCACCCCACTCCAACACCACCCACCCCACTCCACCACAACCACCACCACCCCACTCCACCAACACCACCACCACCCCACTCCAACACCACCACCACCCCACTCCAACACCACCACCACCCCACTCCAACACCACCACCACCCCACTCCAACACCACCACCACCCCACTCCAACACCACCACCACCCCCCACTCCAACACCACCACCACCCCACTCCAACACCACCACCACCCCACTCCAACACCACCACCACCACCCCACTCTCAACACCACCACCACCCCACTCCAACACCACCACCACCCCACTCCAACACCACCACCACCCCACTCCAACACCACCAACCACCCCACTCCAACACCACCACCACCCCACTCCAACACCACCACCACCCCACTCCAACACCACCACCACCCCACTCCAACACCACCACCACCCCCACTCCAACACCACCACCACCCCACTCCAACACCACCACCACCCACTCCAACACCACTCACCACCACCACACCACCACACACCACCACCCACACTCCAACACCACCACCACCCACTCCAACAACCACCACCACCCCACTCCAACACCACCACCACCCCCACTCCAACACCAACACAACACACCCCACTCCAACACCACACCACCACCCCACTCAAACACCACCACCACGCCCACTCCTAACACCACCACCACCCCACTCCGAACACCACCACCACCCAA